>NC_061120.1:201240479-201495424 GCF_002878395.1 Capsicum annuum
AATATTTTACACTTCTATCCTTCTCCAACATGAAACCATAAAAATAGTAATAGTAAAAAGAAAAATAGTAATAATATATGGAAGGAAATTAAGAGTTTTAAAATATATGGAAGGAAATTAAGTCCTAAAATAGAAAAATATTTCTTGAAAAAAATTTACC
Source organism: Capsicum annuum (assembly GCF_002878395.1). Taxonomy (NCBI): domain Eukaryota; kingdom Viridiplantae; phylum Streptophyta; class Magnoliopsida; order Solanales; family Solanaceae; genus Capsicum; species Capsicum annuum. The sequence continues at coordinate 201,240,640 of NC_061120.1, forward strand.
ATAAATATAGCTATTATGATGTACCGTAAATCACCTGATAACTTGGTACCAACCTAAAACTAAAAAATAATAATTAAATAAAAAAATCACCCCTAATGTGAAACCCACAAAAACTATATAATGATAAGAAATTATAATTAAAAAACTCAAAAATAACATAATAATAAAAAGTTATAGTTATAAAAACCCTAAAATAATATAATAATAAAATAAATTGTTACTAAAAAAAGCTCATCACTACGTGAAATCAAAAAAATAATATACTAATTAATACATATCTATTCCACCAAAAAATATATAATATCATAATTAAAAAAATTTAATTGCAAAAAAATACCCCTATGTGAAACCAAAAAAAAAATATAAAGGAGGAGATATTTTTGGAATTAAGTTTAATGTTAAGGGCATTTTTGATCCAAATAGACGGGTGGAGGAGCATTTTTGAATCAATAGATGAAGAATGACATTTTTGAGTCATTTCTGATACATTAAGGGTATTTTTGAATCAAATAGATAGATGGAAGGGTATTTTTGAGCCTAAAGATGGAAAAAGGACATTTTTGACCCATTCTAATAGTTGAAGAGTATATTAGACCCTTTTCCGAAGTTAAAATCCACTAAAAATTGACCAAATACATACAGATAGCTTGTTTGGGATTTTTTTTTTTAAAAAAGATCGGTATTTGATAAACTTATGAAAGTGTTTTTAAAAGATGAAGTAGTTTTTCTATTTTTGAAAAGAAGTAAAAAAAATTATTTTTCAAAAAAAGCAGAACCAGAAAAATTATTTTTTTCATGACAAAAAGTCTCGATCACTTATACTCAATATGTGAACACACAAACACACATATATACTAGTTTAATCGTACATGTAATGTTTGATTATTTATAATTAAATGATTTTGTCTATTACGAAAATTTTCAATAAAGTGTAAAATTTCAAATCAATTTTCAAAAATCTTTCACACTTTCATATAATAATGTGAGCATACACACACACACACATATATATATATATATTACCATCATAATTTCCAAGTGGTTAATGGATCATCACTTTTGTATTTACACCTTACCTTTTTCCGTTGTTGCTACAGGTTAAGAGAGATACATCAATTTGAACTATATTTTTCTTACAATTTTTTTATATATTTAAAATCTTTTCTTATTTTTAAAGTCAAATCTTTATAAAAGCATTGATTACATTCTTATTATGTATTTTAAACTTTTAAAAATCTTTGTACATCTTAAATTTTTCTTATTATAACGATTTTATATTTATTTCTTGATTTTTCAAATCTTCTTAAAATAAAATTTAATTGATTTGGAATTCTTAAACTAATGAAAAAAGTATTAATTGTCATTTATTTTGATGACTTTTAATAAGAAAATATTTATCATAAATATATTTAATTAATTTTCCACTCTTAAATCAGGAAAAAATAGTGAAACTCTGATGACTTCTAATAAGAAAACGTTTTACCATAAATATATTTAATTAATTTTTAACTCTTAAATATTAGGAAAAAATAATGAAAAGACAATTTTGTCTAAAACAAAAACTTTTAATGAAGGGCAAAAAGTTCAAACAATATTTCTAAGACTCTTCACATTTTTAATATATTATAAATTATAGATATAAATATAGCTTAGTATAGATCCCTGCGCGATGCACAAGCATTTTTTATAATTATTCATTAAAAATATTAGCTTATTCATATAAAATTAATCAATTTTTATTATATAAAATTAACATAGATCAAAGTCAATGAAATATTAAAAATAATTGTTAATTGTGAAATTACAACTGATCCTTAATAATAAATCACACTTTCTATTGTTTTACATGTTTTGATTAAAAAAAAAGAACAATATCAGTATTGACTAATTTTTAAAAATTAATAAATTATAAAATATTAAATAGTTATCAATTTTGTTGTTGGGCTTTTACCTTTATATTTTTAATCAATTAAAAGTTATCAGCTTCAATAGCTGCAATATACTCGGCTTCAGTTATAGATAGTGCGACACACCTTTTTCAACTTCGACTGTCATGATATAACTCCCCCTGAAAATGTAAACAAAAATTCAATAGTAGATTTTCTGTTATTAAGGTCACCTGTCATATCAGCGTTTGCATAACCCTTCAAGATTAGATCAGATCCTCCAAAACACAAATAATCAGCTGAGGTTCCTCTTAGGTACCTCGGTATCTATTTGAATGCTTTCCAGTGTTTCTTTTGAGATTTACAAGAAACCTATTGACAACACCAACTGCGTGAACAATATCAGGTCTAGTACATACCATTACATACATTAAACTTTCAATAATGGAGAAATATGGAACTTTAATGATGCTTTATTTCTCTAAGTTTATTGTAGGACACATTTTCTTGCTCAACTTCATATGACCAACAAGGGATGTGTTAGCAACCTTAGCATTCTTTATATTGAAGTGCTCCAGTACACGTTCAATGTACTTCTTCCGTGACAAGTAAAGTTTTCTTTCTTCTTTGAGACGAGTAATCCTCATGCCCAAAATCTGCTTAGCATGACCAAGTCTTTCATAGCAAAAGACTTGCATAATTGTTTTTTCAACTCATCAATCCTAGAAATATTTTTTCCCACAATCAACATATCATCCACATATAGCAGGAGGATGGCAAAATCATCATCAGAAAAATTTTGTACAAATACGCAGTGATCTGAAGAAGTCTTTTTGTAGCCTTATTTCCCCATAACAAATTCAAACTTCTTATACCATTGTCTGGGACTTTGCTTGACTTTTCTTAAGTTTGTATACATAATTTTATTTACCTTTCACCTTGAAGACCTTAAGTTGTTCCATGTAAATCTCATTTTCGATGTCATAGTGAAGAAAAGCTGTCTTCACATCCATCTGCTCAATCTCTAAATCAAGACTAGCAGCTAAATCAAGAACTATACGAATAAAGGTCATTTTGACAACAGGAGAAAATATTTCGTCAAAGTCAATATCCTTTCTTTGATCAAATCCTTTGACAACCAATTTGGCATTGTATCTAGGCTTCAAGTTGTGTTCTTCAAATGTATATACTATTAAAAGGAGACGACAAAGTCCTTACATTAAGACAAATGGCAGTCCAAGAATAAGCCACTTATTATTTTAGGACAAAAAATATAGTTAGATTAATTGTTAATTATCATTAATTTTTAATTTGTTTTAAACATTTTTAAAATAAATTTAATTTTTCACTGATACTTTAATTTTGCCAGTTTTTAAAATTCAAACTTTAAATATTATATTGATGAGTTTGACAAATGTCCCATGGTCAGCCACACTCTTGAATTTTAATTTTTTAATTTTCAAATTGAGGGAACTACTAATGACGATTTTATTGCAACTTCTTCTGCAAATCCCAATGAAAAAGATAAAAAAGTTTTATGTCACTGTCGAAGCCTTTGTCTCTACCAAAATCTCAACAATTCAAATTGCAATTCGCAAAAGAGGTGGAATTTGAATGAAAATGTATCAGATGATAAACAAAGAAGAATAATGTCCAACAATATTTATTCAAATAAAAGAAGAATTTGTAAAAGGTGCGTACAATTCAAGGGTTTTCTTTTCATAGGCAGATAAGAGGTTTTTCTCCATCTTTCAAGAATTATCAGCTTCTTTAAGAAAGAGTGTTCAACAACATTCATTTAAATAAAAGATGAAATTGCAAAAGGTGTGTACAGCTCAAGGTTTTTCTTTTCATGGGAAGACAATTTTTTTTTTCTTCATCTTTTTAAGAATTATCAACTTATTAAAGGGTGTCTTACAACATAAATTTCTGGTCTTCACCATTTATTGGTATTTCAATATAATCTTGGCATAATTACATCAAAAGGAATGATAGTACAATGATGATTCTTATGACTTAGTTTGTGAAATATATTTTTTAAATATTTTTATCTGTTTAATTGGAATATAATGGTGAATAAATTTTTATTGCATGATTTTTAAAATTGTAAATAGCTCGAGGAAAAAGGAACAATCGTTCGTAAGAGGTAGTTTTCGAATTAGTTTTTACATTATGAATTATGAATGGATTGTGAACAAAAAAGTTGGATTTCTAATGGCATTTTGCAAGTTTTAGATTCTAAAATTTTACCTTGTGAAATGGCGATTTGTTTATGCATTTAATGATTTAGGGGAGGGTCTCTTCCTTTTATACTACTTTTTTTTACTTTAGGGATATTTTTCTGCAATATAACGGCTAATATTGCGCTTTTTTTATTGTTCAGATTTAGATAGTGATAGATACTACTCAATACAACATTATATCCTACTACATTTTGGTGCTATGGAGTCAGCATCGCCTTGCATCAATTCCTATTAATTAAAGATTAGGCACTACTAATGTTTTCAAAATGTCACACCTTTGGAGTAAAGAAGATCTGATGGTTAGATGTTGTATTGGGTGTTAGAGTAAAGAATATTGTGGTGTGGTAATGATAAATATGGAAAATAAGAGTTCCGTCTTTGACTTTCAACCACCTGAATGTCAAACTTTTCTTGTGCAAACTTATGAAGTTTGTCTTTCTAGGTCTGATGATTCTATTCTGAGAATAATATGGTATGCTACCCTATAAAATACTGTCAAAGTTTTGGCCAAAGAAAGTAGATAAAGCACTGAGGGACTTGAAAAGTTTTCTTATTAATAACTAAGTTAGAAATTTTTTGACAACTTTGTCTTATACGAGATGTATTAAACCAAAAAATTTTCAGATAAATGCAAATGTTGGTTTTCCAAGTGTTTTATATGAGTGTTACGAATTGACAGAATATAAAATACTGGCTTTATATTGATATATAGGGAGAGAAATTGAGAGAGGTGGATTGACAGAGAAGTGAATAGTGACATTCTTCTCTATTAGAGTTGGAAATAGATGATGGTTATAAGTCATAGGATCTTTTATTGTGTAATATGTGGGGTTTGGAAACTAGAGTTAATTTTTCATTTTTCCTGTTTGAATGAATCATGAGGTGAAACTGGTTGTTTTTAATCTTATTTTTTGAAGGTTTGCTGAAGTCTTGCATATATGATTATGTTTTGCATTCATGTCTTTATAAGGCATAACTGTTAGGTCAATTATGGATGACTGCTCAACAGATTTGTGACTTAAGAGTTCTGTTTGCATGAATAATTCAAGACTATTATATGAAACACTAGAGTAATTAGCTTATTTACACTGCATAGGTACATGGGCCTATAAGAATCAAATTATGTTTGAATGTCAGTAGTCTCCCCGTGGAGATTATTGTATCCTTCCATATTGAGTTTTCTCTATACATGTTCTTCTTTTTTACCTTTAGGTAGAAGTGGTTAGTGGATATTGTTAAACTAGAGAAGAGCAACTTTGCAGGGAAGAAGTTGGCTTTTATCACAACCTTCAAGGTTTTAGACATGCATGATATTTCATGAGATGTTAATATTATGATTCTGTTAGTGTATACAGGGTTAATATGTCTATTTCTCCTTCATTTAAGGGACACCCATTATCTGAAGAAATCAAATATGTATCAATAAGCTATGTTTTTGTAGAACTCTTGGCTAAGTTAAGTGATAAGCTGGTACAAGATCAGCATTACGATGGGGAGATCTAAGAGAAATACCGTGTTGATTTCTTTTAGACAAGAGTACAAAGACTCTAAGCATCTTCTACGGAATGACACTTCTAACACTGAATCTAGAGAGAAAAATAAAAATGATGATGCCTCTCTACTATTTGAAACAAAAGCTTTAAACTGCACAACCAAGCTGACATGTTCGACTGAAGTGAGGCAAAGCATTTTGCAATGTATATATTACTGAATTTACTCTTATTTTGATCTTAGATGTTTGTATGGTTAGATAAATAGAGAAAAAATATTTGCAATTCAAAAGTGCTTAAAATATATTTTGAGTTTAAAACACATAAAATAAGTCAATCCAAACAGGTCCTTAGAATCTTCTCTACAAGTTAATTTTAAATTAGCATTCCTTTATGAAAAATTAGCATTCAATTGCTTCCCTTATCATATAGGTCAACTATTTACACCTTGATAGCTTTTTTTAACTACTGATTCTCAATTCTAAACACTTGAATATAGAACTCTGACTTACTACTAAGATTGGAGTTCAATCACCGAGCAAAGTGAAGCACTCAACATGCTTTGCGGCTTATTTCGGGGCTTCAAAGTGCCTTTGACAACACGACTTGAATCAATTTTGGTTACACCTACATATAGATTATTCCCTATCAGACATGTCTTTATTTATTTTTAGAAGTGATTAAAGTAACAACTTCTTTAATAATATTTCTTGAATTTGTCTGTTAAGTTGTATTTGCAAAAATGGAAAGGGCCTAAAATGTCATTCAACTATGTGAAATGGTGCAAAAATTTCTTCTGTCTATCTATTGGGCCTAAAACTTCCTTTATGTCGACCTATTGAGCCTAAAATGCCCTTTTCGTCTACCTATTAGGCCTATTTTGCCATTTTATTTAAGAAAAAAATTATATAATACCACAACTTATCTTTATTAAACTACATAAAGTCCCAATCCTTTTTATTAATATTAACCAATTAAATAGAGCACAATATCAATTTTTCATCGTTCTATATTGATCTGATAAATAAAAGAAAAAACAATATAAATAGCCATTTTTAAAAAATTATTATATATACATAACCGTATTAGTTGGTTGTCAGATATAACATATAAAATATTTACTTTTATAACAAATTATAATATATAAAAAAATAATTATATGTAAAATTCTCATATTTCTTATTTATTACCTATTTTTCATTTTTATTGCCTGTTTTCGCGATGTCTCCATAAAAATATATGATATATTATACCATAAATATTCATGGTATATTTATATATTATAGAATTATATTTATATCATAAAAAACATGCATGATACATTTGTACCATACAAATTATATTTATACCATAAATATATGATACATTGGTCCATATAAATTATATTTATACCATAAACATGCATGGTATATTTTAAGATATAAAAAGTTTATACCATGTAATACTGAAAATATATATTTATATTTAGCAAATAATTTTTTAACAAGAAAAGTACTTCCAACATAATGATATATACTATGAATATTTTTTTCATAAATTATATCAAAAATAAAAAATATAATAACAATCTGACTTTGACATAAATTATATTTATACAACAAAAGTACATGGTATATCTGTACTTCCAACATAATGATTTTTATTGCATGAATATTTTCCATAAAAAATTATGATTAACCCATTACATTAGAATTAAAAATACATCCTAGATGGTTAACATACATGAAAACAAAAAGAAACATATATGAGCAAATAGTGAAATACTAAGTTTATTTAAAAATAATTGATTTTTGAATACAAAAGAGAGAAAGATTTGGAAGCAGGAATTATCTTTTCGACTTTTAATCTGAAGATTGAAAATATATCTCTTAAATTAAGGTGAACTGATAATTTTTTATAACATTAAATTAAAAATTATAATTATCCTTTTTTGATTTTTTAAAATGGCTATATATGTAAAAACTTTTATTTTTATAATATTGAAAAATATTATGCAGTTAAATCCTAAAGATGGTCTTTTCATATAATTTGCCTAAATAAAAGGGCAAAATAGGCCCAATAGATAGACGAAAAGGGCATTTTAGGCTCAATAGTAGACGGAAAGGACATTTTAAGTCCAATAGGTAGACGAGAAGGACATTTTAGGACTAATAGATAGACGGAGGACATTTTTGCACCATTTTACATAGTTGGAGAGTATTTTAGACCCTTTTTCGTTGCGAAAATGATTATCATCAAGTGGTAAAGCATTGCGTGCCTCTAGACTTGAGTAAGCTATAGCCTATTTATACCTAAATCAAGAGTTTTTGTTGCCCTTTTTATGGCGTTGAAAACTGAAATTAAAAGATGATAAGGGTAAAATATTTCTGAGTCACTTTACTTCATGGCAGTTTACCTAAAATCCTTTTGTCAGAGGAGAGGATACTGTAAGTGTCTTTATATTCAAATCTTTACATTGGATACTTCCTTGAATTTTTACTGTATCTTTATATACGCTTGTGTTATTTTTCATATCTCACTTTATTACTTATAGGAAACAATGACAAGGAAATCTAGAGATATGGTGAGGCATACTCACAAGTGAAAAGGCACAAGAATATCATCATCATTTTTAAATTCAAAGGTTAGTTCTAATGTTCTCAAAATATCACATCTTTGGAGTAAAGAAGATTCGACGGGTAGTTGCTATATTGGATGTTAGATTAAAGAAGCTTGTGGGGTGGTAGTGTTGAATATGGAAAATAAGAGTTTCATCTTTGACTTTCAACCACTTGAATGCGGAATTTTTCCTGTGTAGACTTCTGAAGTTTATCTTATAGGTCTGATGATTCTATTTTGAGAATAATATGGTATGCCACCCTATCAAATACTATCAAATTATCGGTCAAAGGTACAAGAGAAAACACTGGGAGAGTTGAAGAGTTTTCTTATTGATGTCTGGAAAGAAATTTTTGACAACTTTGTCTTCCGCAAATATAGTATACCAAAAAATGTTCAGGTAAATGCAAATGTTGGTCTTCCAATGCTGTCAGTTAAGGAGTTAAATTTTTTTTCTATATTTCACTGAGTTAAATTTTATTCTTCAGTCATAGATTTATTTTTCCCGTTGACTTGGAAATTAATTTTACTTAGAGTAAAGATTTTAAGCTCTTTTGAATGCTACTTTTGCTTTGTCGGTTTACAATAAGCAAAGTGATGATAAGAGACATGTTAAATCTCTCTTTTTATACCATTTCTCAATAAATAAATAAACACAAATTTAAATGAGGAACATATTATATTTTACAAAAAATATTTGTCATTATTCCAAAACCCAAATATTACTAACACAAACAATTCAAGTTTTGCTCATCAAAGTGGCTGGGGATTGTATTTTGTTTTATCAGATTAATAATATTTGTGAATGACAGTGTTGAAAGGGTTTCTCATTCCTTTCTTGCCACCAACTCAGAAAAGACAAATAGGTGTTGGAATTGTAAAAATCTGGTGTTCAATATGAATTTTGGAGAAAATGTATTCAATTTTTTTGTGGTTCAACTTCTTTCAAATTATCACGATGTTATGTTGGTGTTATTTCTTAATCTGTTAGCATTATATTCAAGATGATCAAAATTCAAAAGTCTCTACGCTTTTTTTTAGATAATCCGTGCATCGCGCGAGTACTTATACTAGTTTTACTTTGAATACCCACTTATTCTTCAAAGCTCTCATGCCCTTAGGTAATTTCACCAAGTCATAAACGTGGTTCTCATACAGAGATTTCATCTCATTTTGCATGGCTTCAATTCATTGATCCTTATGTTCATCTTCCATGCCTCCTCATAACATTCAGGTTCTCTTTCACCAGTAAGTAATACATACTCATTAGGAGAATAACGAGAAAAAAGAATACATTGTCTTGTTGTCACGACCCAAATGGTCATGAGTAGCACCCATACTAATCTTCTCGTGAGAGAACCATTTAAATCGAACCATTATCCAATCACTTAGTCAATAGTAAAATGATATTGTCATAAACCACCTTAACAACAATAATCTGGAGCTAATCATCAAATGCGAAAATCAAACAAACTACTTATTGAAATCCCCAAGACCCGAAAGTATAGTACAAGAACTACTAACAAAGATCATGTCTAAAAGAGATATCTAAAAATTAAGTAAATAAAGAATATTTCATTGCCTAAAAGATGGACAAGAACAAATAGGATGACCCATGGCAGTCCGTAGATGGAGTGCTAACCCTTGGATCAAGATCTGCTATGAAACTTTAAAGGTGAGGTTGTCTCTGAGCCTCTGGAACACTTTCTGCACTTAACAAAAGAAGAGTATAGGGTAGTATCAGTACAAACCACTATATACTGGTAGGTATCATAGGCCAACTCAATTTAATAGCATGCACACAACATAAATTAAATAAAAAGTAGATAGACATCGTCACATGACAAAAATTCAATGAATCAACAATACAACAATAACGACTCAAACAGTGCTTACAACCAAGCCACATAACCATCAAGAGTATCAACCATATTGTAAAAATCCAAAAAATCAATACAAATATGTGCACACATGCTATGTGACTTATTTTTGCCCAAATAGTCATGACCTGTAGGGAAAAGTCTATATTCATGTACCATACTAGCGTGGTATCCGATCCTCCATGAGCAAGTAATATCAATATACATATCCGTACCGGTGTATCCTCCATAAACAAGTAATATCAATACACATATCTGTACCGGCATAATATTGATATACATATTTGTAACGGTGTGGTACCTGATCCACCATAAACAAGTAATGTACATATACATATACATATTCGTATCAGCGTGGTACCCGATCCTCCATAAACAAGTAATAGCAATATATTTATCCATATCGGCATGTTACCTGATCCACCATAAATAATTAATATCAAAATATATATACGTACCGGCGTGGTACCCAATCCACCATAAATAAGTAATTTCAATATCAAATTTACACTGCCTCACAACATACAATATGATATACCAAGTTTACAAGTACACTTAAAGTCTATAAGACAATTCCATTATTTCAATAATTATTTATACACGCCTCAATAATCCAAACATCATCAATTTCAACCATATTCGAATACCAATCAACAAGTATCCAATTTAGGAGCATATATGTAATTAAATCGAGTCCAAACTCCAATTAAAATGTAGCCTAACTCAACGATGAATTCGGATGCAAGCTACTTTGCAAGGGCCTTTCCCTTTCTCACTAATCCAGAACGTTCAAAAGTTGTTCAAATATATAATCTTCATAATAAACATAAACTAGTACGTCAAATTTCAACTAAGACGGGTCATTATTCAATTCCAAATTAACGAATCCTTACTCCAAAAACTCTAAATCTAAGCCCAAATATATTAAAATGGAAACTTTTAATATTATATAAAGGACCTACAGAAATTTAACCAAGATAAAATAGGAGTACAAAACCAAGACAGTAGCAGCTTATAATTAATTACATAAGCAAATTTTACCATGTCTAATATTTAATGAATTGGCAAATGATTTTATCATATTGATTCATCATTAAATCACAACTAGCTAATAAAGTAACCTACCTAACATATACACTAACGCACCAACACTGTGTTTACCAATTGAAAAGTTAGTTGTAAAGGATAACAATATATTCTATCATTTATTTACTCATTCATTGGAAATTACTATTGCTATTATTCCACAAATCCCTTCCTTTCTTTCCATCGCAACATATGCTAGTAGTACGTGTAATTCATTTAAACAGGATATGAAAAACACAAACCTGCACAAAAAAACACCATCCCTCCGGCTCAATTTGTATTTAACGCCTAATAATTCGTAATCACAATACTTCCGTTATCTAAAACAAGATTAAAATAACTAATTCACCATTATTCCATCAATTCACCCTCACATCACTATAATAAATATATTTGTAGGTAGATGTAAGACCCCGATTTCCCCAGCTTAAATTAACTCTAGTCCATGAGGTATCCTATATAAACTTTTTGAAATAATCTATATTATTCAGTTTAGAGCTTACCAATGCGTAGGAAATTCAGTTAGCATTCGCCCAAATCCAATACCCGGGCGAAGAGTTAGAGCCATTTTAGTGAAACAGTGTACCACCTGGTACTTCAGTGCATCGCGGAGGTAGTTCAAATGGAAATTGTCATTTTCCAATAAACCGACGCTATACCATCGGTCGCGCCACCAGTAAATTTCCCAATTATCAATTTTTAGTATTGCTCCGTGATCATGACGCATCGCACCAAGGTACAGATTCCCATATAGTGAAGCAATGCGATTCCACCGCGTCGCGCCAAGCTTCTAGGTCGCAGTTGTGAAATTCCAATGATACGACGTGATAGCACTGCATCGTGCCAGCATGCCAAATCAGAATTTTTAGTTAATTTCGAGTTTTAAATTCCAAGGGCTTTTAGGTCTTTTGCCCTCATGCTAAATTGAGATTTTTAGTTGATTTCAAAGGTAGTTGGGATAAGCATTTGCCATTTATTGAGTTCACTTATAATAACAGTCATCATGCTAGTATTCAGATGGCTCCGTTTGAAGCACTTTATGGGCAAAGATGTAGATCGCCAGTTGGTTGGTTTGAAGTGGGTGAGGCCACCTTGATTGGTCTAGAAATGGTGTTTGAGGCTATGAAGAAAGTTCAGTTGATCAGAGAGAGATTTAAAGCAACCTAAAGTCATCAGAAATCCTATGCCGATGTGATAAGACGAGACCTTGAGTTAGAGGTTGAGGTTGATGATCTTATATATTTGAAAGTTTTATTTATGAAAGGGGTGAAGAGGTTTGGCAAAAAAGGGAAACTTAGTCCCCATTATGTAGGTCCCTTCCGTATTTTGAGTCGTGTTGGGAAGGTGGTGTATGAGCTTAAGCTACCTGCAGATTTATCCTCAGTTCATCTAGTGTTTCATGTGTCCTTGTTGAAGAAGTGCATGGATGATTCAGCTGTTATAGTTCCTCTAGAAAGTACTGATATTCAAAATGGCCCTTTTTACGAAGAAGTACCAGTGGAGATTCTTGATCGTCAAATTCATAGGCTAAGGAACAAGAAAGTTCCCTTGGTCAAAGTTCTGTGGCGAAATCAATCCGTTGAGGGTGCTACTTGGAAAGCAGAAGCATACATGCGTACCAAGTATCCTCATATCTTCTCCACAAACTCAGATTCAGCCGAAGGTAATAGTTTTTCTTCATTCAGTCTTTTCCCATTCTCGTATTCAACTATATAGTTATTTTCATGAGAATTCATGCACTTACAGATCAGTTTAGTAGCTCATTATATTTGAGATGCAGTCATTCAGTTTATTTTAGTTGTGCATGATAGCTTATATCCTCATATCCCTTAGTATTCTCAGGTTAACTAGCCACATTCGAGGATGAATGTTCCCAAGGGGGAGATATTATAATACCCCTACTTTTCCTAGCTTGAATTCGTCCTTAAAATGTTAAGGTATATCTTCCAAAATGCATAACATCTATTTCATATAGAATTTTTCAGATTTAGGCTTTCTATTACGTGGGAAATTGAATAAGCTTTCCATCATACCAAGTTTGCGTACATTCGATACTTGATGAAGGAGTTATGACATTTTTAAGTTGACAGTGTGCCAGCTGGGCACTTAGCGTATCGCAGAGGAGGGTAAAATGATAATTGTCTTCCAGTGGCCCTCCGTGATAGCCCCGCATTGTGGAGAAGCCCAAGTTCCTAATTGTCCCATTCCAGTAGACCAACGCAATATTGGCACATCGCAAAGAGGGCCAATTTTCCAATTGACGATTTCCAGTAACCCAACGTGATAATGGGGCATCATACCAGTGGCCAAAATGGCATTTCAAAGGGTCACTGCAATGGTGGCACGTCGCGGAGAATGCCCAGTTCCTACTCATCCATTTTTTGATAATTCACCGTGATAGTGGCGCATCGCAGTGGCCACCCAAGTAAAAAAATCTTACATTTTTAGTTCCGTCCAGGTGTTTAAAGAGGGCATTTTGGTCAAATCTCAAGGCCCAATTCATCCAAAATAAGGAATTAAACCCATTCTAAGTACTTTATGCCCAATTTTATCTATTCTCTCCCAAAGCAGAACCCTAAATCTCTAAAGTTTCTTCTCCATGAGATCAAAATCCTCCATAGATTCTCCAAGAAAGATATAAATTGAGGATTCCCAAGGCAAGGTAATCAATAATTCATCCCCAAGAACTCAAATAGGAATCCATAATTCAAGAATCTCTATCTAATCATCAATCAAGGTATGTGGGTTTTATGAACAAGGATCTTCTTCTTTCCTTGTGCCCAAAACCAAGATTTTACATTAAATTCATATGATTTTGAATGATATTACATGAATTTTGAATTAGGGTTCATACCCATTATTGCTATTTGCAAAGTTACGAGTTTTTGAGATATTTTGAGGATGAATTGCATGTCTATTTTCATATTTTCATGCCTATTGCAGTAAATTACAGATTTTGAGATGAATTATCATTGTTTTCATTATCAAGCATGATTATTATTATGTTGTGACATGAGTTTGATACATGGGTTACTAAGCCCCGAATTTATATGTTGAGATTTTGCAAAAGATCATGCTTTAAGCATCTTATGAGCTGATTATATCAGATTTACAATAAAATTTTGATCTTTTGATCCTTAGATATGTTTTGGAATCCACTTGACAGATTTATTACAGATTACAGGAAGTAAATAGCTTCATTTACAGATTGATTTAGATAAATGCATAATTGGTTTCATAATAAACCATTTTGCTAGTTTTAAAGTAGATTTCCAACAAGATGAGCGTAACAAATAAAAAAGGAGTAGTATTTAACACTGAGTTCGGTATGATTCCAAGGTCTTATACCCTAGAACTACGTGCCACCGTAGAATTGAGATTAAAGTTCCCATAGTAGGCTAAGATAGTGATCACTTAAGCTGAGGTTATACTTCTTGGCAAGAGTGTGACACCTCTCCCCAACGTGAGGTTTCTTCCTTAGGAGGATGAGACGTTGGACTCCATGTATCTCGCATGGTTTATGTTGGTTAAGAGATCTTCCCTAGTAGTAAAGAAAAGCTTTGAAAGAATATCCTTTAAGATAAAGTATTTTTTCCTAATAGAAAGGAATAACAGAAAATCTTTTAGAAAACTATGTGTAAAGGCTCACTAATTTATTCAGACTATGCTTTACAGAAAGACTTTACCTACAATTTTCAGCTTTCAGCCTCAGATTTTAGAGCGAGTCCTTTATACACTTAGACGGTATGATTTAAAGAGAGAATACAAGTACAACTTTTAGAACTAAAAGTTATGGCTCACTAGATTTATAAAGTGTGTTTTTCTCCTTATTGCCACGTATTTCAGTATTTCAGATATTTCAGCTTATGTGAGTCATTTACATTTAATATACTTTGTTTTATAAATGATGATTATGAGATGATGTTTTACTTATGTATTCACCCCCATATACTCAGTACATCCTCAAAGTACTGATCCACATATACGTCTATGTGCTACATTGTCTCATAATGTAGGTTCAGGTGCGCAGTATCAGCAACATGAGTAGTTCGAGCATTTCCATCTATATTCGACAGTTGGTGAGTCCTCATAGTTTGAGGACTTATTACTCAGATTTTTTAGTTTATCAGTTTATAAGATTTTAGCATTCCTTTCAGACAGTTCGAGTTAGCAGGGGGTTTGTCCCAGTGACTCTTGTAACACCCTAATTTTCTAACTGGAATGCTATATGGTGCTTATGACCCTAAAGGACCACAAGCTAACCCATGACTGATATCTGTACCTGTACACTGCAATATATAACATAATAATGCAGAAAACATGAGCATGTAGGCCATAAGGTTCAACTGAATAGAGAATCTGTCAAAACATAATATCCATATGGGTGAAAGATACCCAAAACAACAGGAAACTAAATCAAATCTGAACTAAATCTGACTAAATCTGAAAGCCTCTAAGTACTGTCTGAATAAGGAGTTGAAGGAACATGTCTCCAACTAACTCCGTCTAGCAAAACTGAACTGAAAATGAAATAAAATAATATCGTCCTCGAATGGATGAAGACTCACTACAACTCTGTAACTGGAATGCTACTGTTGATCTGGGGCTCGTGTCTCTGAACCTATGGTGTAACATGAAAAGAAAGCACCATAGCGCAAATACGTCAGTACAACTGGAGTACTGAGTATACGAGTTAGGTAGGCTAAATGCAAAGGGTTTACATGCATGAACAATGCTAACTGACTAACTGATATTAATGGAAGAGTACAAATATACATACATAGTAACTAAGATCATGATGACGTGATATACAGATCTGAACACTAATACATGGTTTACTGATAACTAACATGTCTGGCAATAAGGGCGACTGTGTCTGGCAGTCCTGAATCTGATGGAATTATCTGAGTTTCATACTATAACTGAATTTGACTGCATCTGACAGTCCTGGTATACTGATATCTGAAGAACCGTTTGAGTTCTTTTAATAAGACTGAGCCTAAAACTGTGGGAGGTAGTTGTTTAACCGACATGCCCTAATAACACATATAGCTAAGTTGGGGTCCAATCTTTGCCCTGATTGGAGGGGTGTCAATATCGCGTCACTGGTAAGGACAGTTGTGAGTGACCCTTATCTAGCAGGTACTTAAATGAGAATGGTGGGAACCCTAAACTGACAGGTTAAGATATCTCAACCTATGCTGGCTACATAATTGTGGAACACAAGGATGATTGCTATGAATCACACCCTAAACTGATAGGTGAGTTCCCATCCTTGGGTTCACTTGGTGCTAACTTATACTCCCATATGAAGAGAATAAACCTAATTTAACTGACTGTACATGGACTGAGTGACTGACTTCCGTTGAATGACGGAATAGTACTACTACCTGAGTATTTACTGAGATCATGAGATTTCTGAGGTTTCCTGAGTCACATGACTGATTGAGTTCTATAGATCATGGCTTGACTGAGATTATCATGACAACATGACATGGATCTAGGCACACAGCTATATTTTTCAGTGCGAATACCCCCAGGACTCGATAGAAGGAAACTGACACACATAACTGACTTGATCATAAGATTGGAGTCCACAATTCACAATATCATAAGTAGGGGATAATATACCAGATATAGTTTTTAACATCTTGTGCATGGTAGGGAGTGGATGGAATATATATCATGAACATATTGTATCACTCAATTTTCATAAATGTTTCATACCTCAACAATAGCAACACAACAATGGCATGGAGCTCATATTGAGTTATATAGTTAACATGGACTTGTCATGTAAATAATTTGAGACCATGTAAACATGAAATTTCTAGCATCCTAAGCATTTTATCAACACCTTGCATGCATTCTTTAAGGCATAGGTGTGTTCATGACTTTCACCATATTAAACCACCCAAATTCATGAGTTCCAACTACATGATCATAACTTTCATGAAATTCATCAAATTACTACTCTATGGCACAAACAACAACCACCAACATGAATACAATCATATCACCACAAAACATTCATGATTTCGTATTTAAGGATTGATTCTTGAACTCCACGGACGAAAGGGGTCCGTGGATGAACACTGCGCATACCTTAGATTGAGAATTCATGAAATTTATGGTTGAATTTACTTGGAACTTGAAACCCCCAATTGAACCTAAGAACTTGGTTGTTATTGAGAGGAATTCAACAAAAGCACTATATTTTGGTGTTTTGGAAATCAAATACTGTGTTAACAAGCTTATATATGGGTGGAGAATGACCAAAAAGCCCTTAAAATATGGAGGTGGAGTGCTGAAAAACCTGGGCAACACCGGAGTTAACAGCCGTCGCCTGGAAAGTCTGCCGGACTATCCAGGGTGTCATCTGTATTAGTGCAGTGCTCTAGCCTGGGCGGTGCGGGCTTATCGCCCTGAGCTACTGTTTTGGAAACCCAAACACGCCCTTACGCTATCTGAAAAATTCTGAAACTTACCCAAGATGTACTACGACTTAGCCCTATCACAACGCAACTTGAAATTCCAAAAATGAAGGTTGGGAAGGTTATCAAATAAATCCCCAAAGTTTGGAGGTCTAAAATGAGACTAAGTGTTGAACTTTATCAAAATTTGCTAAGTCTTGAGGCTTGTGAAGCCAAATGAGCTGAACTTCAAACTTAGGATTTTACGGGGTCTTACAATATCTCCCCCTTGGGAACATTCATCCTTGAATGAGAAATTAACTGAGAGGGGATAAAAGACAAGCTGAATATGAACTGAACATGAATGACTGAAATCTCGTCTCATGGCTGACATGATAAATATACTGAACTCATGCATATCTGATGCATGGATAACTGTTACATGAATGCATGACTGAGTTTACACTGGGAACATGAATATAAAACTGACTAAGCTTAAGAAGAACTATTACCTTGAGCTTGATTTGAATTGGTGGAGAAGAGGGGCTGTTCTGAATGTTGATGCTCTAAATAGGGACTACAACTGCTGGGTCACCTATGTACTTCTTGAACAAAGAGACATGGAAGACTGGATGAACTGAGGCTAGATCTAAAGGTAATTCGAGCTCATAAGCTACCTTGCTGAAGCGACTGAGAATCCTGAAGGGACAGATATAGCGGGGACTGAGTTTTCCTTTCTTGCCAAACCCTCTTTACTCTCTTCATGGAAGAGATCTTGAGATAGACATAGTCATTGACCTTGAACTTGAGATCTTTTCTATGAACATCTGCATAAGACTTTTGTCCGCTCTGAGCAGCCCGAAGTCTCTCTCTGATCAACTGAACTTTCTCTAAGGTGTCGAATACTAAGTTAGGACATATGACTGAGGCCTCACTAACTTCAAACCAACCGATTAGAGATCTACATCTCCTACCATAGAGAGCTTCGAAATCATCCCAACTTTCCTTGAAATCAACTGCACACGCTCTTAGCATATCTTCTAGAGTCTGAATGGTTCTTTCTGCTGGACCATCTGTCCGAGGATAAAATGCTATACTGAGATGGACTTGGGTACCAAGACCCTTTTGAAATGCTTTCCAAAAGTGAGAGGTGAACTGGGTACCTCTGTCTGAGATGATAGATAATGGAACGCCGTGTAATCTGACCAACTCCCTGATATAGAGTTTAGCGTAATCCTCGGCTGAATAAGAAGTACAAATCGAAAGAAAATGAGCTGACTTGGTCATTCTGTCTACAATGACCCAAACTGAATTATGTTGATGACGAGTGTGAGGCAAACCCGTCATGAAGTCTATGTTCACTTCTTCCCACTTCTAAGTAGGAATGGTGAACTCCTATATGGAACCACTAGGTTTCTGATAGTCTATATTAACTTGCTGACATATAGATCACTTAGCCACAAACTTTGCAACATCTCTCTTCATTCCACTCCACCAATAGATCTCTCGCAAGTCATGGTACATCTTAGTGTCCCCTGGATATATAGTGTATTACGCACCATGCACTTCTGCAAAATTTTTTTGCCTCAAGTTATCTACACCTGGAACACACAGACGACCCTGAAAATGAAGAACACCATCTCCTCCTTAGGAGAAAACCTCTACTTTCTGATTCTAAACTGACTCTTTTAGCTTGACAAGGCTAGGATCCCTGTCTTTCTTTTCTTTCACCTCAGAAACTAGAGATGACTCTGAACTACTCTGAACACATACACCACCCTATGAAGAGTCGAGTAAGCGAACACCTAGTCTGGCAAGCTGATGTATTTCCTGGGCTATCTTCTTCTTGCTACCTCAACATGAGAAACAATACTCATGGAGAGTCTACTGAGAGTGTCGGCCATAATATTGGCCTTGCATGAATGGTAAAGGACACTCATGTCATAATCCTTCAAAATCTCTAACCACCTTCTCTGACGAAGATTGAGATCTTTCTGAGAAAACACATACTGGAGACTCTTATGATCTGTAAAGATGTCTATATGAACTCGGTATGGATAATTCCTCCAAATCTTTAAGGCAAATACTATGGATGATAACTCAAGATCATGAGTAGGATAATTCTCCTCATGTGGCTTTAACTATCTGGAGGTGTAGGCTATGACCTTACCATGATTTATGAGGACACAACCTAAACCCACTCTAGATGCATCACAGTAGACTATAAAATCATCTGAACCATCTGGAAGAGCTAGAACTGGAGCTGAGGTGAGTCGAGTCTTCAACTCTTGAAAACTCTTCTCGTAAGAATCTGACCACTGAAACTTAACCTTCTTCTGAGTCAATCTGGACATAGGAGATTTAATAGAAGAAAATACCTCGACAAACTATCTGTAATAGCTAGCCAAACCCAAGAAACTCCTGATATCTGATAGAGAGATGGGTCGAGGCCAGTTTCTTACCACTTTAGTTTTCTGAGGATCTACTCTAATGCCATCACCAAAAATAATATGGCCAAGGAATTTTACAGATCTTAGCCAAAATTTGCACTTACTGAACTTGGCGAACAACTGATGATCCCTGAGAGTCTGAAGAATAATTTTGAGATGGTCTGAATGATCATGCTCTATGCGAGAATAGACCAGAATATCATATATGAAGACTATGATGAACATGTATAAGTACTACTTGAACACCTGGTTCGTCAAGTCCATAAAAGCTGCAGGGGAATTAGTAAGACCAAAGGACATGACTAGAAATTTGAAGTGACCATACCGAGTACGCAATGCTATTTTTGAAATGTCACATTCTCTGACTCTGAGCTAATGATAGCTGGATCTGCAGTCTATCTTAGAGAAATAACTGGCACCCTAAAGTTTGTCAAATAATTCATCGATTCGAGGAAGAGGATACTTGTTCTTGATCGTGACTTTATTGAGCTGACGATAATCTGTGCACATCCTAAGAGAACTATTTTTCTTGCGTATGAATAAGACTGGTGTGCCCCATGGGGAAATGCTGGGTCTGATGAATCCCTTATTTAAGAGATCCTTCAACTGATCTTTCAATTCTCTGAGTTCTACTGGTGCCATTCTATATGGAGGAATAGAGATACGCTGAGTATCTGGAAGAAGACTAATGCCAAAGTCTATTTCCCTTTCGGGAGGAATTCTTAAAAGGACTTTGGGAAAGACATCTGAATATTCATTTACAACTGGGACTGAATCAAGACCGGGAGTCTTGGAATTTGAATCCTTAACACGAACAAGATGATAGACACATCCCTTAGATATAAATTTCCTTGCCTGAAGGTAGGAAATAAGCTGACCTATGAAAGCAGATACACTACCCTTCCACTCTAGTACGAGTTCATTCAAAAATTGAATGGGAATAGGAATTATCACCGAGTGAACCCAAGTATGGGAGCACACACTATCAGATGAGGGTGTGATTCTTAGAAGAAATCCTTGTATTCCAGAACTATGCAACCATCATAGGTTGAGACATCAACACTGTCAGATGAGGGTTGATGAGGTGGATAAGCACTGTCAGATGAGGGCCTCACCATTCTCTTTTGGGGACACTGTCTGATAAGGTTTACCCATAACTAGTCCTTATCAGTGACACAGTATTGACACCCTTCTAATTGGGGTTACAGATTAGACCCCAACTTATCCATAATGGCATATTAGGGGCATATAGGTTAGATAACTACTTCCCACAATTTTAGTTTCAGAATCAAGACTGTCAGATATAGTTATTCAGTCTCAATAATAGAACTTAGATAGTTCTACATAATTTAGGACTGTCAGATACAGTCAACTTAGAACAGTACAAAACTCAGCTAGTTCTATCAGAACCTAGACTGTTATATACAGTCGCTTAGTATCAGTTATTTTAGTTATACATTTATCAGTATCTCATGTTATCAGTGCTCAAACTCAGAAATCATGTTAGCACAAACTCAGTTACAGTTATTATGTATACATGCATGCATTCTCACGTTCATGTTATCTAGTCAGTTAGTATAATTCATGCATGTGAACCCTTTGCATTTAGCCTACCTTACATGCATGCCAGTACATTCAATCGTACTAATGCATTTGTGCTATGGTATTTTATACCATAGGTTCAAAAGCACGAGCTCCAAAGCATCATTAGCATTCCAGTCTCAACAGTCAGAGTTAGTAGTGAGTCCTCATCCTTTGAGGACATGACCATTACTTTATTATCTCATTAATTAATTTATTAGTTGGAGTTAGTTGGGAACATGTCCCATCAAATCCTTATTCAGACAGTTTAATCAGTTAGAGAATTCTCAGAATATCATGTTCAGTCAGTTTATTTTAGTTGTTTTGGGTATTTCGTACTCTATCCAGATGTTTTGTTTTTATCAGTTATATTTCAGTTTTGAGCCTTATGGCCTTTCAGCCTTTATTTTTGTATTTATATAGTATATTATGTAGTGTTCAGGTATAAATATCAGTCATGGGTTAGCTTGTGTTCCTTCAGGGTCATGAGCACTGTGTAATATCCTGGGTACTAGATTCGGGGCGTTACCAATTTAGTATTAGAGCCTAAGGTTCAATTAAGTCGTAGAAAGTCTGAAGGCTGCATCTAGTAGAGTCTTATACATGGGTGTGTTGTGCACCATATTTATGTGCAGGAGGCTATAAGATGTTTTAGGAATAGTTTCCCTTATTTTAGTATTCATGTCATTCCCGTGAGTATAATTTCAAGCTAATATCTCAGTATAATCTGTTTCTCCCTTTCTTCTATAGAACATGCCTCATAAAAGAAGAAACGGGAATCAGCCAGCCCCTCAGCCCGAAAAATCTTTAGGCGAACACATTTCTTATATAGAGTTTAGAGCTGCATTCACTACTCTTGATCAGTCAGTTGCTACTCAGAATGAATGACCAGCTATCGCCCGACCAACCTAGTGGCCAATTCAGCTGCAGCCAGGATTTATGACTTCACCCGAATGAATCCTCCATCCTTTCTCGGGGAGTTAGATGAGGACCCTCAGGAATTCATTGATCAGGTTTAGAAGGTTACAGACATCATGGACGTTACTCCTAGTAAGAGTGATGATCTAGCTGTATATCAGTTACAGGATATTGCTCACACTTGGTTCAAGTAGTGAAAGTTAGAGAGGTCAGTTGATGTAGGACCGATAGAGTGGAAGGAGTTTATTACCACACTCTTAGAGAGGTTATTTCCCCTAGAACTGAGAGAAGATAAGGTATTAGAATTTATTAACCTCAGGTAGGGCAACATGATGGTGAAAGAGTATTTTCTTAAGTTTACTCAATTAGCCAGATATGCTCCTCATGTGGTTGCAGATAGCTGGGTAAGACGAGTAAGTTTGTTTTTAAGGTAAATGATAGTATGGTCAATGAGTGTAGGTCTGTGATATTGAATAGTGACATGACTTTAACCAAGCTTATACTCTTGCTTAGCAGATAGAAGATTAGAAGAATTAAGATGAGAGAGAAAGGGAATAAGAGAGCAAGGACAGGTAGTTTCAACTTTGCTCAGTCGAAATCAGAAGGAGGAAACCATTCTCAGTTTTATCCTAAGTCATCCATTCTAGGTCCTTCTTCAGCTAGTGCTCCAGCTCCTAGATTCAGAGATGGTAACAAAGATAGATCACTAGGCTCTAAGTCTCAGGGCAGTGTCAGTAGTGACCGAACTAATCCCCTTTATCAGACTTGTGGTAAGAACCACAAGGGTGCTTGCAGAGCTAGTAGTGATGTGTGTTTAGGATATGGCAAGCCAGGCCATAGAGTCAGGGACTGTCCCCAATCAGGTTATCAGGGTCAGCAGAACCATTCCTCAGCACAGTTTGGTCGCCCAAATCAGTAGTATGCCACCTCCAGTACTAGTAGTGGGAATTGCCCAAATAGACATATTACCCCCTATATAGTAGGCGATTTTGGAACCAGTCCCAAAATTTTAGCAGAGACCTTTTCAGTCTCTACCCAGTGGGTAAAACCATCATAGCCTGATGGGTATATAGAAACTTCCTAGTTATGATATTTCAGAAAGTCACTTCAGCAGACTTAGTCGAATTGGAGATGTCTGATTTTGATGTCATTCTCGGCATGGATTACCTTCATTCCTGCTATGCCACAGTTGACTACAGAAATAGAATAGTCCAGTTTTATTTTCCAAATAAACTTGTCCTAGAGTGGAGAGGTAGTACTTCAGTGTTCTGAGGTTGGCTTATTTTCTACCTTCAGGCATGAAAAATGATATCTAAGTGGTGTGTTTATCACCTTGTTCGAGTTAAGGACATTATTTTTGAAGCTCCCAGTCTTGATTCAGTCCTAGTTGTGAATGAATATTTAAATGTCTTTCCCAAATATCTTCCTGGAATTCCTCTTGAAAGGAAAATAGACTTTGACATTGATCTTCTTCTAGATACTTAACCTATATCTATTCTGCCATACAGAATGGCACTGGTAGAACTCAAGGAACTAAAAGAATAGTTAAAAAATCTCTTAGATAAGGGATTCATCAGACCTAGTATGTCCTTGTGGGGTGCACCAGTTTTATTCGTGCGAAAGAAGGATGGTACTCTCAGGATGTGCATAGATTACCGTCAGCTCAATAAAGTCACGGTCAAGAATAAGTATCCATTTTTGAGAATCGATGACTTGTTTGACCAGCTTCAGGGTGCCAGCTATTTCTCTAAGATAGACATCAGATTCGGCTATCATCAGCTCAAAGTCAGAGAAAGTGACATTCCAAAAATAGCCTTTCGTACTTGGTATAGTCACTTCAAATTCCTAGTCATGTGCTTTGGTCTTACCAATGCCCCTACAGTTTTTATGAACTTGATGTACCATGTGTTTAAGCAGTACTTAGACATATTTGTCATAGTCTTTATCGATGACATCCTTGTCTATTACTGCAGTGAACGTGATCATGCAGACCATCTTAGAATTATACTTCAGACTCTCAGAAATCATCAGTTGTTCGCCAAATTCAGTAAGTGTGAATTTTGTCTAAGGTCAGTAGCATTTCTTGGTCATATTATTTCCAGTGATGACATTAGAGTAGATCCTCAAAAGATTGAAGTAGTAAGAAATTGGCCTCGCCCTATTTCTCTATCAGATATTAGGAGTTTCTTGGTTCTGGTTGGCTATTACAGATGGTTTGTTGAGGAATTTTCATCTATTAAATTCCTTATGTCTAGATTGACTCTGAATAAAGTCATGTTTCATTGGTCAGATCCTTGCAAGAAGAGTTTTATGAGTTGAAGACTCGACTTACCTTAGCTCCAGTCTTAGCTCTTTCAGATGGTCCAGATGGGTTCGTGATGTATTGTGATACATCCAGAGTAGGTTTGGGTTATGTCCTCATACAGCATGGTAAGGTCATAACTTATGCCTTAAGATAGCTTAAACCCTATGAGAAGAATTATCCTACTTATGATCTTGAGTTAGCTATCGTAGTATTTGCCTTAAATATTTGTAGGCATTATATAAACGATGTTCATGTAGATGTATTCATAAATCATAAGAGCCTTCAGTATGTCTATTCTCAGAAAGATCTCAATCTTCATCAGAGAAGATGGTTAGAGCTCTTGAAAGATTATAACATGAGTGTCCTTTATCATCCGGGCAAGGCCAATATTATGGCCGACGCTCTCAGTAGACTATCTATGGGTAGTGTTGCTCATGTTGAGGATAGTAAGAAGAAGTTATCTTAGGAAATCCATCAACTTTCCAGACTAGGCATTTGCTTAGTTGATTCAGAGAAGGGTGACATATGGGTTCAAAGTAGTTCAAAATCATCTCTAGTTTTAGAGGTAAAAGAAAAAAAAGATAGAGATCCCAGCCTTGTCAAGTTAAAAGAGTCATTCAAGGATCAGAAAGTAGAGGTTTTCTCCCGAGAGGGAGATAGTGTATTGCATTATTAGGTTTGTCTGTGTGTTCCAGGTGAAGACGACTTAAGGTAGAAAATTCTTACAAAAGCGCATGGTGCATGCTACTCTATTTATCCAGGGGCCACAAAGATGTACCACAACTTGTATGAGATCTATTGGTGGAGTGGGATTGAGATAGAGATTTTGTAGAGTTTATGGCTAAGTGATTTGCATAGCATTAGGTTAAGATAGAGCATTAGAGGTTTAGTGGGTCCATGCAGGAGTTCAATAATCCTACTTGGAAGTGGGAAGATGTGAACATGGACTTCGTGATGGGTTTGCCTCATACTCATTGCCAACATGATTTAGTTTGGGTCATTGTAGATAGAGTGACCAAATTAGCCGATTTCTTTCCAATTCTTACCTCTTACTCAGCCAAGGATTATGCCAAACTCTACATTAGAGAGTTGGTTATATTGCACGGTGTTCTGTTATCTATTATTTCAGATAGAGGTACACAATTCACCTGTCATTTCTGGAAAGCATTCCAAAAGGGTTTTGGTACCCAAGTTTATCTTAGTACAACTTTTTATCCCCAGACTGATGGTCAAGTAGAAAGGAACATTCTGACCTTGGAGAATATGCTAAGGGCATGTGCAATTGATTCCAAGGGAAGTTGGGATGACCACTTGCCTTTGATTGAATTTGCATACAACAACAACTATCATTCCAGTATTCAGATAGCTCTATTCGAAGCTCTCTATAGTAGGAGATATAGATCTCCAATCAGTTGGTTTGAAGTTAGTGAGGCCTCATTCATAGGGCCTGGCTTGGTATTCGATGCCTTAGAGAAAGTCCAGTTGATTAGAGAAAGACTCTAGGCTACTCAGAGCAAATAGAATTTTATACAGATGTGCGTAAAAAGGATCTCGAGTTAGGGATTGGTGATTATATCTATCTAAATATCTCTCCCATGAAGGGAGTGAAACGGTTTGGCAAGAAGGGAAATCTCAACTTCTCCTGATATGTCGGTCCCTGTAATATTCTTAGTCGATTCAGAAAGGTAGCCTATGAGCTTGAGTTTTCTTTAGATCTAGCCTCAATTCATCTAGTCTTCCATGTCTCTTTGCTCAAGAAGTGCATAGGTGACCCAGCAGTTGTAGTCCCTATTTAGAGCATAGATGTTCAGAACAACCTCTCTTATGAAGAGATTCCAGTCAAAATCCTAGACTATCAGACTCGTAGACTAAGGAACAAAGAAGTCCCTTTAGTCAAAATTCTTTGGCAAAATCAATCCGTCGAGGGAGCTACTTGGGAAGCAGAAGCATACATTCATACCAAGTATCCTCACCTCTTCTCTGCTAACTCAGATCAAGCTTGAGGTAACATTTCTTCTTAAGTTTTTCAGTTTTATGTTCAGATTTTAGTTACAAGCTTGGTATCTATTTCATGTTCAGAATTCCATTATAAACTTGGTATTAAATACCATTGCATATTTAGTCATGAATTCATGTATCCGTTCAGTTATATAATCATGCATCAGACATGCATTCTCATTGTGAGAACCTTTGTTCATCAGAATAGTCAGTCATGCATTCATGAATCAGTTACACATGCATCAGATATGCATGTTCAGTATGATATATTCAGTTATCAGTCATGTTAGTCATGAGATCATATTCCAGTTGTTCATGTCCAGTTCGTACGTTAGTTTATCTTTGTCCCATCTTACTTAGTCTTATTCGAGGAAGAATGTTATCAAGAGGGATATATTGTAATACCCTGTACTTTTACCTAGCTTGAAATCGTCCCAAGAATATTAGAAACTTACTTTGAAAGATGGATCCATTTTTGTACATGTGGAATTTCTAAGATTTTCACTTTTTGTTGAGTGTGAAATTGAATAAGCTTTCCATCTATACCAATTTCGTACAAATCTGGCATCGGAGTAAAAAGTTATGGATGTTTTACCAGAGAGCTTTTAGAACTACCTAGGTGCGACGATCAGAATGACGAACCGTCGATCTAGTGACAGACCATCGCCTAGACCTTCGCAGCTAAGAAAGTAAGTCAGTCCTCTGGATAAGGTGCTACGAACAGGTTGATGGACCATCAAACTTGTGACGGACCATCGCCCAAGCCATCACTGTTGAAACAGTGAGTCCCTATTTTATAACGACGGATCATCGAGCTAGTGACGGGCAGTTGCAGGTCCCTTTCAGTGAATTTTAAGTCATTTTTAAAAGGTATTTGGGTCTTTTTCCACCCTTTTTAAACCCCTAAATATATCAAACCAAGGCTCATAAGTACATTATTTATTCACAACATTAAATTAGGGTTTTCTCTCAAAGATAATCCCCAATAACAAGATCCAAATCCTTCTTCAAGAAACTAAGAGATTCAAGTTCTTCAAGTCCAAGGACTTCAAGAAACTCACAATCAAGGTATGTCATGTGTTGATTAATGGGTCCCTTTCACCCATGAAGCTTAAGAATCTCTTTTTAAAATACAAGATTTATGTAATTATGAATGTTCATGAGTTAAATATAATTGAAATTCATGTTCATGATGTTGTGCGGTGTTGATTCATGTTTTAAATTACATATTCCAATGATTGACCCTAGTATATGAAGATTTGTATAATAACCATAATAAACTCCCTTCAAATTACAAGTTGATTGATGTATCTAT
This sequence comes from Capsicum annuum, assembly GCF_002878395.1. Classification (NCBI taxonomy): domain Eukaryota; kingdom Viridiplantae; phylum Streptophyta; class Magnoliopsida; order Solanales; family Solanaceae; genus Capsicum; species Capsicum annuum. The sequence continues at coordinate 201,268,803 of NC_061120.1, forward strand.
GATTATTAGATGTGTTGATGATTGTACAACCAAAGCATGCCCCCATGTGTTTGATTAAATGCTATGTTAAGGGAAAAGTGCCCTACTAGTGTAATAATATGAAATCCCCATTCACGTCCAAGTTTATGCATGTCAAGTGTTTGATGAAATGTCTTAGTCAATGAATTATGGATATATGTGTGGCCATTGTGGTGCTTTAGAACTTATACTTCATGAATTCTCCAACTTATTAAATTATGGATTGTTGATGTTGGTCATGTATTCAAGAAAGTCATGCTTTTTTAGTTTCTTCCATGTCAGGTAATTTTGTTTCTCCCAAGAGTAATTTAATATCTTATCTTAAAGCCAGAAATTTAATTTCCAAAGGGTGTATCTATCATCTAGTTTGAGTCAAAGACACTGCGTCTGAGACTCCAACAGTTCAGTCAGTCAGTGTAGTGAATGATTTTCCTAATGTCATTCCCAAAGATTTGCCAGGGGTACCTCCCGATAGGGAAATAAAATTCGGTATTGATCTTCTTATAGATACTCAGCCTATTTCTATCCCTCCATATTGTATGTCTCCCACTGAGCTTAAAGAGTTGAAAGAGCAACTCAAAAAACTTTTAAATAAAGGTTTCATAAGGCCTAATGTTTCTCCATGGGGCGCTCCCATCCTATTAGTGCAAAAGAAAGATAGTTCTTTGCGTATGTGCATTGACTATCGTCAGTTGAATAAAGTCACAGTCAAAAACAAATATCCTTTTCCTAGAATCGATGACTTATTTGACCAACTCTAGGGTGCAAGCAATATCTCAAACATAGACCTTAGATTCGGCTATCATCAACTTAAAGTAAGGGAATGTGATATTCCAAGGACAGCTTTCCGAATCTGTTATGATCATTTTGAGTTTCTAGTCATGTCATTTAGGCTAACCAATGCCCCAACAGACTTCATGGACTTAATAAACAGAGTGTTCAAATAGAACAATATCTGGATATGTTTGTCATAGTCTTTATAGATGATATGCTTGTCTACTCTCGTAGTGAGGATGATTATGCAGACCATCTTAGAATTGTGTTACAAACCCTTAAAGATCACCAATTGTTCGCCAAATTTAGCAAGTGCGAATTTTGGCTAAGGTCAGTAGCTTTCCTTGGTCATATTGTTTCCAATGAGGGTATTAGAGTTGATCCCCAAAAGACTGAAGCCATAAGGAATTGGCCTAGACCTATCTCTTCGTCAGACATTAGAAGTTTCTTTGGTCTAGTTGGTTATTATAGACATTTTGTTAAGGGTTTCTCATCCATAGCGCCTTTTATGTCTAAATTGACCCAAAAGAAAGTTAAGTTCCAGTGGTCACATTTTTACGAGAATTGTTTTTAGGAGTTGAATGACTCACTCACTTCAGCCCAGTTTTAGTATTACCTGATAGTACAAATGGTTTTATTGTAATGCTTCCAGAGTTGGTTTGGATTGCGTTTTGATGCAGAAAGGTAAGGTCATAGCCTATGCCTCTAGACAGCTTAAGCCTCATAAAAAGAATTACCCGACCCATGATCTTAAGTTAGTTGCTGTAGTGTTTGCTTTGACAATCTTGAGACATTATTTGAATATAGTACATGTTGATGTGTTCACGGATCACAAAAGCTTGAAGTATGTGTCTACTTAGAGGGAGTTGAATCTTCAACAGAGGAGATGGTTAGAATTGTTGAAAGATTATGATATGAGTGTGTTTTGTCATCTGGGCAAGGCCAATGTAGTGGCAGATGCCCTTAGTAGACTGTCTATGGGCAGTATTGCTCATGTGGAGAATGATAAGAAAGAGTTAGCTCGAGAAGTTCATCGATTAGCCAGATTGGGTGTTAGATTAGTTGATTTCGCTGAAGGAAATATTTGGGTTTAGAGTAGTTCTGAATCTTTTCTAGTTTTGGAAGTGAAAGAGAAACAAGATAAGGATTCTAATTTGGTCAAACTGAAGGAGTTGGTTAGAGACCAAAAGGTAGAGGGGGATATAGTGTGTTGGGATACCAAAGTAGATTGTGTGTGCCTTGTGTTAATGATTTGAGACTGTAGGTTATGATGGAAGCACATGGTGTGGATTATTCTATTCATCCCGATGCTACCAAGATGTACCATGACTTACGGGAAATCTATTGGTGGAGTGGTATGAAGAGAGATATAGCCGAGTTTATGGCTAAGTGTGCAACTTGTCAACAGGTTAAGGTAGAGCATCAAAGACCTGGTGGTTCGTTGCAAGATTTTAGTATTCCCACTTGGAAGTGGGAAGAGGTAAATATGGATTTTATGACTAATTTACCCTATTCGCGTCGTCAGCGCGGTTCAATCTGGGTTATATTAGACAGATCGACTAAGTTAGCACATTTCTTGCTAGTTCACACGTCTTATACGGCTGAAGATTATGATAAGTTGTATATCCGAAAGATAGTTAAATTGCACGGAGTTCCTTTAACTATTATCTCTGATAGAGGTACTCAATTTACCTCTTAATTTCTGAGAGCCTTTCAGAAGGGTCTTGGTACCTAAGTTCATCTTAGTTCAGCTTTTCATCCACAGACAGATGGTCAGGAAGAGAGGACCATTCAGACTTTATAAGATATGTTTAGGGCATGTTTTCTTGATTTCAAAGGTAGTTGGGATGAGCATTTGCCATTGATTGAGTTTGCTTATAATAGCAGTTATCATGCTAGTATTCAGATGGCTTTTATGGGCAATGATGTAGATCGCCAATTGGTTAGTTCAAAGTGGGCGAGGCTGTTATGATTGGGCTAGACATGGTGTTTGAGGCCATGGAGAAAGTTCAGTTTATCATAGAAATATTGAAAGCATCCCAGAGTCATCAAAAATCCTATGCCAACATGAGAAGAAGATACCTTAAGTTTGAGGTTGATGATCTTATGTATTTGAAAGTTTCACCCATGAAAGAGGTGAAGAGGTTTGGCAAAAAGGAGAAACTTAGTCCTTGTTATGTAGGTCCCTTTCATGTTTTGAGTCATGTTGGGAAGGTGGCGATAAGCTTGAGCTACCCACAGATTTATCCTCAGTTCATCTAGTGTTTCATGTGTCCTTGTTGAGAAAGTGCATGGATTATTCAGCTGTTATAGTTCCTCTAGAAAGTACTGATATTCTGAATAGCCTTTCCTACGAAGAAGTACCAGTGGAGATTCTTGATTGTCAAATTCGTTGGATAAGGAACAAAGAAGTTCCCTTGGTCAAAGTTCTGTGGCAAAATCAGTCCATTGAGGGCGTTACTTGGGAAGCAAAAGTAGATATGCGTACCAAGTATCCTCATCTCTTCTCCACGAACTCATATTAAGCTGAAGGTAATAGTTTTCCTTCATTCATTTTTTTCCCATTCTCAGATTCAGCTATATAGTTATTTTCATGAGAATTTAAGCACTTACAAATCAGTTTAATAGCTTATTATATTTGAGATGCAGTCATTCAATTTATTTCAGTTGTGCATAATAGTTTATAGCCTCAGATCCCTTAGTATTCTTAGCTTAACTAGCGACATTCGAGGACGAATGTTCCCAAAGGAGAGATATTGTAATACCCTATACTTTTCCTAGATTGAATTCGTCCTTAGAATGTTAAGAGATAGCTTCCAAAATAAATAACATCTATTTCATATAGAATTTTCCAGATTTAGGCTTTCTATTGCATGGGAAATTGAATAAGCTTTCCATCGATACCTAGTTCACCTAAATCCAACACTTGGTAAAGAAGTTATGATATATTTAAGTTGACAGTGTGCCAGCTGGGCACTCGGCGTATTGCGGAGGAGGGTAAAATGATAATTGTCAAATTCCGGTGGCCCTCCTCGATAGCCCCACTTTGCGGAGAATCCCAAGTTCCCAATTGTCCCATTCCAGTAGACTGACGCGATATTAGCATGTCACGGAGAGGGCCAATTCTCCAATTGTCGATTTCCAGTAGATCAACGCGATATTAGCGCATCACGCCAGTGTCCAAAATGGCATTTCAAAGGGGCACCGCGATGGTGGTGCATCATGGATAATGTCCAATTCCCACTCGTCAATTCCCAAGGACCCAATTCTTCCAAAACAAGGAATTAAACCCATTCTAAGCACTTTGTGCCTAATTTCACCCATTCCCTCCCAAAGAAAAACCCTAAAGCTCCAAAGCTTTTTCTCTAAGAAATCAAAATCCTCTATAGATTCTCCAAGAAAGCTCTAAATTGTGGATTCCCCAGGCAAGATAATCAAGAATTCACCCCCAAGAACTCAAATAGGAATCCATAATTCAAGAATGTCCATCTAATTATCAATCAAGGTATGTGGGGTTTATGAACAAGGATCTTCTTCCATCCTTGTGCCCAAAATCAAGATTTTACATTAAATTCACATGATTCTGAATTAGGGTTCATACCCATTATTGCTATTTGCAAAGTTATGAGTTTTGGGATATTTTGAGGATGAATTACATGTCTATTTTTATAATTTCATGCCTATTTCAGTAACTTACAGATTTTGAGATGAATTACCATTATTTTCATTATCAAGCATGGTTATTATGATCTTGTGACATGATTTTGATACATGGGTTACTAAGCCCCAAGTTTATATGTTGAGATTTTGAGAAAGATGATGCTTTAGGCATTTTATGAGCTGATTATATCAGATTTACAATAAATTTTGATTTTTTAATCCTTAGATAAGTTTTGGAATCCACTTTACTGATTTATTACAAATTATAGAAAGTAAGATAGATTCATTTATAGATTGATTCAGATAAATGCATAACTAGTTTCATAATAAACCCTTATGCTAGTTTTAAAGTAGATTTCTAACAAGATGAGCGTAGCAAATAAAAATGGAGTAGTATTTAGCCCCAAATTAGGTATGATTCCAAGGTCTCATACCCCAGAACTACATGCCACCATAGAATTAAGATTAAAGATCCCCTAATGGGCTGAGATAGTGATCACTTAAGCTGAGGTTATACTCCCTGGAAAGAGTGTGACACCTCTCCCGAATGTGAGATTTCATCCTTAGGAGAACGAGATGTTGGAATCCATGTAGCTTGCATGGTTTATGTCGGTTAAGAGATAGATTTGAAAGAATTTCCCTTAAGATAAAGTATTTTTCCCTAATAGAAAACAATAATAGAAAAGCTTTTAGAAAATTATGTGTAAAGGCTTACGAATTTATTCTGACTATGCTTTACAAAAAGACTTTAGTTACATATTTCAGCTTTCAGATCACAAATTTTAGAGTGAGTCCTTTCTACACGTAGATAGTATGAACACAGTGGACATACTGTTGCAGCCAGGATTTGAGACTTCACCCAAATGAATCTTCCCCTATTCTCTGGATCTAAGTTAGAAGAGGATCCACAGGAGTTCCTTGATCAGGTCCCAAAAGTCATAGATATTATGGGAATGACTTTGAATGAGAGTGTTGAGTTAGCTGCCTATCTGTTACAAGATTAGCTCATATGTAGTTTAAGCAGTGGAAGGTAAACAGGGGGACAGATGCAGAGCTCATAGAGTGGGAAGAGTTTGCCACTACTTTCCTAGATAGATTCTTTCCCTTAAAGATGAGAGAAGCCAAGGCATTATTATTCATCAATCTCAGGCAGGGCAGTATGAGTGTGAAAGAGTATTTCCTAAAGTTTACTCAGTAAATGAATTCTTAGTTGTGTTTCCTGAAGATCTTCGCGGAGTTCCTCCTAAAATGGAAATTGACTTCAGAATAAACCTTCTTCTAGACACTCAGCCTATATCTATTTCGCTATACAGAATAGCACCAGCAGAACTCAAGGAATTGAAAGAACAGTTAAAGGACCTTTTAGATAAGGGGTTCATCAGACCCAGCATTTCCCCATGGGGGGCACTAGTCTTATTCATGTGTAATAAAGATAGTTTTCTTAGAATGTGTGGAGATTACCGTCAATTAAACAAAGTCATAGTCAAGAATAAATGTCCACTTCCCAGAATCAATGACTTATTTGACCAACTTCAGGGTGCCAGTTACTTTTCTAAGATAGATCTCAGATTAGGCTATCATCAGCTCAGAGTCAGAGAATGTGACATTCCAAAAACAACTTTGCAAACCCAGTACGGTCACTTTGAGTTTCTAGTCATATCCTTTGGTCTTACAAATGAACCAACAGCTTTCATGGACTTAATGAATCACGTGTACAAGTAGTACTTGGACATGTTTGTTATAGTCTTCATGGATGACATTTTTGTCTATTCTCATAGCAAAAATAATCATGTAGATCACCTTAGGATCGTACTTTAGACTTTCAAAACTTATCAATTGTTCACCAAATTCAGTAAGTGCGAATTTTGGCTAAGGTCAGTAGCATTCCTTGGTCATGTTTTTTTCGATGATGGCATTAGAGTTGATCCTCAAAAGACCAAGCTGGTGAAAAATTGGCCTAGACCTATCTCTCTATCAGATATCAAGAGCTTCTTGGGTTTAGCTGGCTATTACCATTGGTTTGTTGAAGGGTTCTCGTCTATTGAAACCCCCATGTCCAGATTGACTCAGAAGAAAGTCAAGTTTTAATGGTCAGACTCTTGTGAGAAGAGTTTTTAGGAGTTGAAGACTCGACTCACCTCAGCCATTCTTAACTCTACTAGATGGTTCAAATGGGTTTGTTATGTACTGTGATTCATCTAGAGTAGGTTTTGGTTGTGTCATCATGCAGAGAGGTAAGGTCATAGCCTATTTCTCCAGATAACTTAAGCCGCATGAGAAGAATTACCCTACCCATGATCTTGAGTTAGAAGTTGTGGTGTTTGCCTTAAAGATTTGGAGGCATTATTTGTATGAGGTGCATGTTGATGTGTTCACAGATTACAAAAGCTTGCAGTGTGTCTTTCTCAGAAAGATTTGAATTTGCGTCAGATAAGATGGTTAGAGTTATTAAAAAATTATAAATACGTGTTCTGTACCATCCAGGCAAGGCTAATGTAGTGGCTGATGCTCTCAGTAGATTGTCCATGGGTAGTGTTGCTCATGTTTAGAATGATAAGAAGAAGTTAGTTAAGGAAGTTCATCATCTTGCCAGACTAGGTTTTCGCTTATTCGATTCAACAGAGAGTAGTGTATGGGTGTAGAATAGTTTAGAATCATCTCTAGTTTCTGAGGTGAAGAAAAACTAGGATAGAGATCCCAATCTTGTTAAGTTAAAAGAGTCAGTCAGAGATTAGAAAATAGAGTTTTTCTCCCAACGGGGAGATGGTGTGTTGCATTTCCAGGGTCGTTTATGTGTGCCAGGTGTAGATGACTTGAGGCAATGAATTCTTGCAGAAGCAATTAGTGTGCGTTACTCTATTCACCCATGGGGCACTAAGATGTATCGTGATTTGTGGGAGATCTATTGGTCGAGTGGGATTAAGAGGGATATTACAGAGTTTATAGCTAAGTGCTCTACATGTCAGCAAGTTAAGATTGATGCACCAAAAACCTAGTGGGTCCATGCAGGAGTTTAGTATTTACACATGAAAATAGGAAGAAGTGAACATAGACTTCGTATTGGGTTTGATTCGTACTCTTCATCAACATGATTCCATTTGGGTTATCATAGACAGGATGACCAAATCAGCTCATTTATTGCCAGTTCATACTTTCTATTCAGCCAAGGACTACGCCAAACTCTATATCAAAGAGTTGGTTAAGTTACACAGATTTCCAATATCCATTATCTCAGATAGAGGTACTCAATTTACCTCTTATTTTTAGAAAGCATTCCAAAAGGGTCTTGGTACTCGAGTTTACCTCAGTATAGCCTTCTACCCTCAGACAGATGGGCAAGCAAAAAGGACCATCCAGACTCTAGAAGATATGTTAAGAGCCTGCGTTATCAATTTTAAGGGTATTTGGGTTGACGACTTGCCTTTGATCGAATTCGAATATATAACAACTATCATTTCAGTATTCAGATGGCTCTGTTTGAGGTTATTTACGATAGGAGATACAGATATCCAATTGGTTGGTTTGAGGTAGGTGAGACCATAGTAATAGGGCCTGACTTAGTATTTGATTCCTTAGAAAAGGTTTAGCTGATTAGAGAAAGACTTAGGGATACCCAGAGCTGACAGAAATAGTATACAGATGTGAGGAGAAAGGATCTCGAGTTTGAGATCAGTGATTTTGTGTTCTTGAAAATCTCTCCCATGAATAGGGTAAAGAGGTCTGGTAAAAAGGGAAAGCTCAATCCCCGATATGTCGGTCCTTAAAAATTTCTTAGTCATTTTGGAAAGGTAGCTTATGAGATCGAGTTGCCTTCAGATATAGCTTCAGTACACCTAGTGTTCCACGTCTCCTTGCTAAGGAAATGCATTGGTGACTCAATAGTCATAGTTTCCTTAGAGAGCATAGATATTCAGAATGATCTCTCTTTCGAAGAGATTCCAGTTCAGATCCTCGATCATCAGATTCACAGACTAAGGAACAAAGAAGTTCCCTTAGTCAAAGTTCTTGGCAGAATAAGTCCATTAAGGGAGCTACTTGGGAAGAAGAAGCAGATATGCGGACAAATTATCCTCACCTCTTCTGCATAAATTTAGATTCATCCCAAGGTAATAGTCTTCCTTAGCTCTACTCAGTTCCATGTTCAGAACAGTCAGTCATGCATTCATGAATCAGTTCAGACATGTACTCATGCATCAAATATACATGTTCAATATGAAAACTCAGCTTGTCGGTAGCTTTAGTCGTATACCCATACAACAGATATGCATGTTCAGTGAGTAAGCTCAGACTATTAGTGTTGCTTAGCTTAATCTCATCAGTCTTATTCGAGGGAGAATGTTCCTAAGGGGGAGATATTGTAATACCCCATATTTTCCTAGCTTAAATTAACTCTCAATACATGAGTAAGTTATCCTATATAATTTTTTTTAAATACTTAGTATTTGTTAGTTTAGATCTTGCCAATGCTTAGGAAATTCAGTTAGCTTTCAAACGATATAAAATTCACCCAAATTCAATACCCGGGTGAAGAGTTAGAGCCATTTTAGTGAAACAATGTACCACCTGGTACTTCAGTGCATCGTGGAGGCAGTCCAAATGACAATTTTCATTTTTCAATAAACCGACGTGATACCACTGTGTCGGGACACCAGGAAAATTCCCAATTGTCAATTTTTAGTGTTGCTCCACGATCATGGTACATCGTACCAAGGGCCAGATTCCCATGCAGTGAAGGAACGCGATTCCGCCGCATCGTGGCAAGCTTCCAGGTCACAGTTGTCAAATTCCAGTGACACAGCACGATAGCGCCATGTTACTCCAGCATTCCAAATTGGGATTTTCAATTAATTCCGAGTTTTAAATTCCAAGGGTTTTTAGGTATTTTTCCCTCATTCCAGTCAGCCTAAACACGGGATTAAAGCCCTAAATATCCTATTATCTCATTATTTGCTCACTTCTATTAAGAAATAAGTTATTATCTTTCAATTAGCAAACCCTAGCTCTCAAGAAATCAAGAACAAAGCTCAAGAAACTCACTAAGAACTCCAAGAACTTATCAATTCAGGTATGTTAGGTGTTCATCTATGGGTTCCTTTCACTTATAGAGCCCAAGAATCCCTTTTTAAACTTACAAGATCTCAGAATTATGAATTCCCGTGTTTGAAATTGATTGTATGCATGTCTATGATGATAATGTGGTTTTCAGTCCATGATTATGATAAGGTTCATGAAAATAGAATAGTATTTATGGGGAATTTTTAATTGTGTGTTAAAACCATGAAATTGCATGTTTAGGCATTGTAGTTAAAATGTTTATATGTTATCCATGATTATGTGCATTAAGTTGTTCTTCCCAAGTGTTTGATAGAATGTCCATGTGAATTAAATGATGCAATCATGAAATGATAGTATATGTACAAGCTTATGCCCTACAAGTGTTTGATAAAATGCCTTTATGAATGAATTATGCACAAATATACATTGTTATGTTATTCAAGATTATACTATGTTTTACTTTTCATGCTATCGAGTCCTGGGGGTATTTAATACCCGACAATCTAGCTGCTTACCTAGAGCCAGTGTTAGTGTTAGTTACAAAACTAAGGAAAACTCAGTAAAATCAGTATCAGTCTAGTCCAGTCCAGTTCAGTGTCTATTCAGTTGGGAGTAGTATTTAACACTAAGTAAACCCGGGGATGGGGACTCACCTGCCAGTAGAGGGTGTGATCCTTAGAAGTAATCTTTGCATTCAAGAACTACGTAGCCAGCGTAGGTTGAGACATCAACCTGCCGATTGAGGGTTCCACCATTCTCATTAGAGTACCTGCCAGATGAGGGTAACTCTTCAGTGTCTTTACCCGTGGCATAGTACTGACAGCCTTCCAACTGGGGTTACAGGTTGGTCCCTAGTTATCTTATTTGGGGCATGTCGGTTAGATGATTACTTCCCACAGTTTCAGTTTTAGTCTTCAGTATAGAACTCAGTTCAGCTCTACAGAATCAGGACTGTCAGATACAGTCAATTAGTATCAATAACTCAGTTATCAAGAATCTCAGATTACCAGTTAATCAATATCAGAACTCAGTAATTAGCTTAAAAAAAGCTCAGTTACAATATATAGATATATGTACAGTATTGCATACTCAGTATTTACAATAGTTTCAGTTATCTAAGTACTCTCATGTTCAGTTATTCTCTATCATTCAGTAAGTTATTATCCATGCATATGTACCCTTGCATTCAGCCTTACCTTATCTAGCATACCAGTACATTTCATGTACTGACTCATACTCTTTACATTCCATGTACTGACTCATACTCTTTCTTTGCACTATGATGTCTTATATCATAGGTTTGAATGCTCAAGTTCCCGACCGCACATACACGAATTCAGCCAGCAGTATCAGATTTAGTAGTGAGTCCTCATCTATATAATATATATCTTTATTTTTGTATTTTCAGTAGCTTCAGTACTTTAGTATTCATAGTTAGTTGGGGGATTGTCCCATCAAATCTACATTCAGACAGTTCAGTTAGAGGCTTTTCAGACTAGACTTTCAGAAAACATTCAGTTTTGCAGATTATTATTATAGTTGATATTCTTTATGAATATTTCAGATTTTGAACCTTATGGCATTTCAGCCTATTTTCCACATTATTACAGTATTATGTTTTCAGTGCTCACAGCAGATATCAGTCATGGGTTTCCTTGTGGTTCCTCGGGGTCGTAAGCACCATGTAGCGTCCAGGGTACAGACTCGGGGCGTTACAGAAGATGCGGTAATAGTAACTAATTCATATGAATTACCTTACCTTATGCCGTTGATCGTTCTCTTCAAGTTAGATGAGATTTGAGAACCAAAATAAACTGCAACTTTGTGTCTCCCTCTTCCTACTGATTTTTGATGATACTATTGTTATAAAGGGTAAACCTTAATCACTTAATTTCATTCTTATATTAACCACATAAATAAATAAATTATTATTTTGAATTATTAATTTATTAATTAAATAATTATTTAAAATACCCAAAACTTCCAAATACCTCAAGAATTGATACTACTCATCTCGCATGTCACAATTCACATACACCAACTATGGGGTGAGCTAAAATATGAAAGATGGGAAAATTTTACAAGTAATCGAGAGGGTCCTTACATTTAATTCCAATTAAACAACCGTTCATCCCCGAACAACAAACAAGTGTCAAGAAGAAAAGGCAAGGAACGAACTGAATCAGCAAAAAGATGCGGATACTTGCTACACATGTCTGCTTTGGTCTCCTAAGTGGCTCTTTAATAGGATGATTCTTACACTGGACCTTCACATACGCAATCTATTTAGTCCTCAACATACGGGCGTCTCTATTAAGAATAGCAACAGGTTCCTCTTCATAAGAGAGGTTTTCACCTAACAAGACCGAATCCCAACGAATTATATAGTTTCCATCACCAGGAAACTTCTTTAACATAGATACACGAAACACAGGGTGAACTCCTGATAAATTCATAGGCAATGCCAACCTATAGGCCACTAGCCCAACACGCTGAAGAATATCAAATAGCCTAATATATCTAGGACTGAGCTTACCTCACTTCCCAAAATGAATGACACCCTTCATGAATGAAACTTTGAGCAACACTTGCTTACCCTCCATAAAGTACATATCTCTACTTTTCGATCCACATACTCCTTTTGTCTTCTTTGAGATGCTATAAGTTTTTCCTGAATGAACCTGACCTTCTCTAACGAGTCTCTCAACAGATCAGTACCCCACTGTCTCACCTCAAGAACATCAAACCATCCAATGGGAGATCTACACTTCCTCCCATATAAAGCCCCAAACGGCACCATGTCGATACTTGAATGATAACTGTTATTATATGCAAAACTTGGCCAAAGGTAGAAACTTATCCCAATGACCTCCAAAATCTATCACACATGCACGAAGCATATCCTACAATACCTGAATTGTTTGCTCGGACTGCCAATCGGTCTGAGGGTAAAAAGTTGTACTAAGGTCCAACCTAGTACCCAACTCCTCATGCAACTTCTTCAAAAAATAAAGGTAAATTGAGTACCCCTATATGAAATAATAGAAATTGGGACCTTATGCAATTGAACAATCTCCTTAAGATAAATCTTGGCCAACTTTTTTACATTATAAGTTACTTGAACAAGAAAGAAATGTGCAGACATAGTCAACCGATCAACAATAACCCATATAGAATCATACTTTCCCAAAGTCTTGGGAAGACTAACAACAAAATCCATAGCTATCCTCTCCCATTTCCATTTAGGAATGGGCATCCTTTGAAGAGTAACACTAGGATTCTAATGCTTGTACTTTATCTGTTGGAAACTATGGCATTTAGCAACAAAATTAACTATGTCACGCTTTATTCGACCCCACCAGTAATGCTGCCTTAAATTATGATACATCTTAGTCCCTCCAGGGTATATAGAATACTTTGAACAATGAGCCTCACCTAGAATAGCAGGAATCAAATCATCAACATGAGGTATACAAATTCGCCCCTTAATCCGCAACACAATATCACCATTAAGAATGTCTTCTTTAGCCTCATTTTGCAAAACCTTATCACGAATTTTGCTCAACTTAGCATCCTCAAATTATTTAGCCTTGATTTGATTAAGAAATGTGGACCTTGCCTCAATGCTGGCTAAAATTCCTTCTCTCTTAGTCACCTCAATTCGAATAAACTTATTAGCTAGAGTATGAATCCCTCTAGCTAACGAATGCCTGCTAGCATTCAAATAATCCAAGTTACCCATACTTGCTGACTTCCTGCTCAATGCCTCAATGACTATATTAGCCTTCCTCGAATGGTAGAGAATGGTGATATCATAATCTTTAAGCAACTCTATCCATCTATGCTGTCTCAAATTCAAATCTCTCTTCGTGAACACATACTGTAAACTGCAGTGATCAGTGAACACTTCATAATAAGCCTTATACAAGTAATGCCTCTATATCTTAAGAGCAAAAACCAAAACAGCTAACTCCAAATCATAAGTGTCATAATTTTTCATATTGGGCTTCAATTTCCTCGAAGCATAAGCAATAACATTCCTTTCTTGCATCAACACAACACCTAAACTAGAATGTGAGGCATCACAATAAATAATAAAATCCCTACCCTCTATCGGCAAGGCAAGAATAGGAACGGTAGCCAGTAAGGTCAAGAGCTTTTGAAAGATCTCCTCACACTTATCGAACAAAATTAAAGGTACATTATTCCTTCAACTATGTCATATGAGTAGTAATAGAAGCAAACCCCTTCACGAAATTATGGTAATAACTTGCTAAGCCAACAAAGCTACAAAACTCCATCATTGAAGTAGGCCTAGCCCAATTCTTAACCGCTTTAATATTCTGTGGGTTTACCATCATCCTTTTCTTTGAAACCACATATCCCAAAAAGGATATAGAAGCCAACCAAAACTCATACCTGTAAAACTTTGCATAAAGCTTTTTCTCTTTTAACAAACCTAAAACAATTCTTATATGATTCTCATCCTCCTCTTTACTCTTAGAATAAACTAGAATATCATCAATAAAGACAATCATGAAAGAATCCAAGTAAGGTTAAAATATCCCATTCATCAAACTTATAAAAGCTGCTGGGTCATTAGTCTACCCAAAAGACATCACAAGAAAGTCATAGTGCCCATGCTTGGTTTGAAAAGAAATCTTAGAAATATCATAAGGCCGAATCTTAAGCTGATGATACTCGAACCTCAAATCAATCTTAGAAAATACGGATGCACCCTGCGACTGGTCAAATAAGTCATCGATACGGGGCAAAGGATACTTATTATGGATTATAATTTTGTTAAACTTCCTGTAGTCTATACACATACGAAGACTACCACTCTCTTCTCTACAAACAAGATAGGATCACCCCATAAAGAGGTACTCAGATGGATAAAACCCTTACTAAATAAATCCTGCAACTGAGCCTTTAGCTCTCTCAACTCAGTCAGAGCCATTCTAGAGGGAGGAATAGAAATAGGATGAGTAGCTGACTCTAGATCAATAATGAAATCAATGTCATAGTCTGGTGGTATACCAGGAAAATCTGCAAGAAAAGCCTCTTGAAACTCACACACCACAGAACTGACTCCATAGATGGGACCTCTGCGGAAGTGTCCTGAAGATGTGCTAGGAAGGCTGAACAATCTCTCCCAATTAACCTCTTTGAACGTAGAAAAGAAATAAGTTTCATTAGAGCAGGACAATAATCACCCTCCACTCACGTCTATTCATTCCTAGCATAGCCACAATCACTGTCTTAGCATGATAGTCCAGCATAGCATGATTTAGAGACAACTAACTCATATCCAAAATTATATCAAAATCTACCTTGTCTAAAATCATTAAATCTGACCAAGTATGATACCCCATAAATATAATAAAATAAGAACAATAAACCCTATCAACAACAATAGAATCAACAATAAGAGTAAACACGTGAATTAGAAAGTCAAGTAAATCACACACCATATCTAATCCTACAACAAAATTAGCAGATACGTATGAAAAAGTAGAGTTAGGATCAAATAACACAGTGGCCATTTGGTCATAAACAAGAATAGTACCTATAATAATAGCGTCTGATACCTTTGCCTTGGGTTTGCCTAGAGAAGCATAGATATGGACCCTACCACCAGTCTAAATGTTGCTCTTACCAAGAGAGAACCACCTAGATGGGGCTGATTACACTCCCTACTTGCCTAATGACCACTACGAACACCCTGTAGATGACCTCTACTATTACCACCACCTCCCCTACCTACTGGAACTAGAGCTCTAGGAACCTGCTGCTAGCTAGACTAACCAAATTGCCTTACATTAGGACAAAACCTCCTGATGTGGCTAACTCTACCGCACTCATAACATATACGATCCAAGGTATTGCATTGAGATGACAAAGATGAAGCAAGGTAACCACCTTTGAAAATGGTTGGATAGCTCCTAACGAACCACCAATAGAAACCTGCATTGCTGATTGAATAGGACGAGCAGGGTATCCCTATAAACTCTGACCTTTAGAATAAGAACCACCAAAACTGCCTCCTCTATGGGCCTTCTTTTTTGCTGCCTTGGTATAACTCTCTTGCCTTACGCCCTTCACTTTCTTGAAAAAATCAACCATCTCCTGGAATGTCCTACCTGGAGATGTCATTTGAAAAGCAAAAATCTAGAAACCTATATTCGAACCTTTTATAAAAAGATGGATCCTCTCCTCCTCCATTTTTAGAAGATGAGATGCATATCGTGACAATGAATGGAATTTAGTCTCATAGGCCACAACTGACATATTCCCCTTCTTAAGATTAGTAAACTCATCCCTTTTACTATCTCTCAAAGTATGAGGCACATACTTTTCTAGAAAAACTAAGTAAAACTATGTCTAAGTCAAAGGAGGCAAACCTACATCCCTACACTCTACATAAGATCTCCACCACATCTTATCATCCCCCTAAAACTGAAAAGTAACCAGTTCTAAACCATACCTCTCAACCATACCTATATTGTGAAACCTTTTATGACAGTCAATAATAAACTCATAAGAATTCTTAGACTCAGTTCCATGAAAAATTGAGGGCTTCATCTTGATAAAATTATAGAACAACTCATTCTCATCTCTGTTTATCACCAGACCCATAATCTATCTTGGAAATACATCTGATACTGACACTTCTTCCATCCAAGAAGCGACAGCAGCACTATGTTGCATCCCGTGTTGGACTACTGGTGTTGCAGGCACAATCTATGATCCTTCAAACCACTTAAAAAACTTAGAACCTACTTAAACACAACAGAAGACATCTGAATCAGAGCTGAACGTCCTTGAACTGGTGCAACTCCATCATGAACCGACACTTGTTAATTCTATACTGGCGTAGCTTTATCCTCTACTACCTCAGGAAAATCCTTATGTAAGGGAGAAGATACTAGCTCTCCCTAGTAGGTCTCATGGCCTGAACTCTGTTCCTGGCAGGCGTTGCTCTCCTTCCTCCATTTCAT
Source organism: Capsicum annuum (assembly GCF_002878395.1). Classification (NCBI taxonomy): domain Eukaryota; kingdom Viridiplantae; phylum Streptophyta; class Magnoliopsida; order Solanales; family Solanaceae; genus Capsicum; species Capsicum annuum. The sequence continues at coordinate 201,285,311 of NC_061120.1, forward strand.
CCTCCTCTAGCCTTACCTCTACCTCAAACTGCAGCCTTCGCAGCTGGTTCAGGCAACTTAACTCTTACACAATTCTTTCGAGTTCTTACCATCTGCGAGAAAAGAGTGAAGGAAGTCAAATATCAATTGGAATCGCCAGATACCAATTAAAATCAAGTCATAGCACGTAAGAGAGAAGAATTTAGATTTTTCTATTGTCATATAGCTTCTCTAAGAAAAGTACAAATGTCTCTGGACCACAAGACTCTACTAGACATGTTCTTGTATGAAGAGATCGACGAACCTACCAACTTTGTCATGACCCAGATGGCCATGACTGACACCTATACTAATCTTTTTGTGGGAGAACCATCTAATCAAACCATTACCCAATCACTTAGTCAATATTAAAATGATATTGTCATAAAATAACTTAACAAAAATAATCTGGAGCTAACCATCAGCAATGTAAAAATCAAATAAACTACTTACTAAAATTCCAAGACCCTAAAGTCATCGTACAAGAACTCTTAACAAAGATCATGTCTAAAAAAGACGTCCAAAAATAAAGTAAATAAAGCATTTTTCATTGCCCTAAAGATGAACAAAAATAAATAGGATGAACCATGGCAGCCTGGAGATAAAGTGCTCACCCTTGGATCAAGATTTGCTATCAAACTCTAGAGGTGAGGTCGTGTCTCAGCCTTTGGAACACTTTCTTCACTTAAGAAAAGAAGAGTACAGGGTAGTATCAGTACCAACCACTATGTACAGGTAGGTATCATAAGACAACTTAATTTAATAGCATGTACATAACATAAATCAAATAAAAAGTAGTCAAACATCGTCACATAAGAAAAATTCAATGAATCAACAATACAACAATAACAGGTCAATAATGCTCATAATCAAGCCACATAACCATCAAGAGTATCAATCATACTGTAAATATCCATATAATCAACACAAATATGTACACACATGCTATGGGACTTATTTTTCCCCAAATAGTCATGACCTGTAGGGAACAATATATGTTCATATACTGTACCGGCGTGGTACCCGATCCTAATAACAAGTAATATCAAGATCATCTCTGTACTGGCATGGTACCCGATCCTCGATAAACAAGTAATATCAATATACATATTTGTACCGGCTTATCCTCTATAAATAAGTAATATCAATAACATATCTGTACCAACGTGGTACCTAATCTTCCATAAACAAGTAATATCAATATACATATTCGTAACGTCGTGGTACCCGATCCACCATAAACAAGTAATATCCATATACATATCTGTACCAACATGGTACCCAATCCTCCATAAACAAGTAATATCAATACACATATCCGTACCGGTGTGTTACCTAATCCACCATAAATAAGTAATGTCAATATACATATACGTACCAGCGTGGTACTCGATCCACCATAAATAAGTAATATCAATATCAAATTACACTACCTCACAACACACAATACGATATACCAAGTTTATAATTACACTTAAAGTCATAATATACTTCCATTATGTCAATAATTATTTATAGATGCCTCAACAATCCAAACATCATCAATTTCAAGCATGTCCGAATACCATTCAACAAGTATCCAATTTAGGAGCATACATATAATTAAATCAAGTCTAAACTCCAATTAAACCTTAACATACCTCAACCGATGAATTCGGATGCAAGCTAATTTGCAAGGGCCTTGCCCTTCCTCACTAATTCAGAACGTTCAAAATTTGTTCAAATATATAATCTTCATAAGAATATAAACTAGTACGTCAAATTTCAACTAAGACGGGTCATTATTCAATTCCAAATTAACGAATCCTTACTCCAAAAACTCTAAATCTAATCCCAGATCTATCAAAATGACAATTGTTAATATCATATAAAGGACCTACAAAAACATAACCAAGATAAAATAGGAGTACAAAACCAAGAGAATAGCAGCTTATAATTACATAAGAAAATTTTACCATGTCTAATTATTAATGAATTGGCCAATTATTTTATCATATTGATTCATCATTAAATCACAACTAGCTAATAATTAACCTACCTAACATATACACTAACGTGCCGCACTATGTTTACCAATTGCAAAGTTAGTTGTAAAGGATAACAATATATTCTATCATTTATTTAATCATTCATTGGAAATTACTATTGCTATTATTCCACAAATCCCTTCCTTTCTTTCTACCGCAACATATACTAGTAGTACGTGTAATTCATAAAAACACAAACCTGCATAGAAAAACACCATCCCTCCCACTCAATTTGTATTTAACGCCTAATAATTCATAATCACAATACTTCCGTTATCTAAAACTGGATTAAAATAACTAATTCACCATTATTCCTTCAATTCACCCTCACATCACTATAATAAATATATCTGTACGTAGAGATGGTAATAGTAACTAATTCATATGAATTACCTTACCTTATGCCATCGAGCTCTTCAAGTTAGATGAGATTTGAGAAACAAAAGAACTGCAGCTTCGTGCTTCCCTCTTCCTACTGATTTCTAATAATACTATTATTATAAAGGGTAAATCCTAACCACTTAATTTTATCCTTATATTAACCACATAAGTAAAGAAATTATTATTTTGACCTATTAATTTATTAATTAAAAATTATTTAAAATACCCAAAACTTCCAAGCACCTTAAGAATTGATACTACTTATCTCGTATGTCACAATTTATGTACACCAACTATGGGAAGAGCTAAAATTGAAAAGATGAGAAAATTTCACAAACGACCGAGAGGGTAGGTACACTTGTAGATCTTCTAAGTAGAGCATTTGACTAATCCACAACTTCTTGAGCTGGAGCATCATCAATAACAACATCATTGTCATTATCAACATTAACATGCTAATTTGAAACACGGTTCTGGGAATCACTATGGTTATCTATTCTACCAACATCATGCACACTTATATGAGGAAATTGATCAAGACTAACCATACCATTATAACTTGAAGATTCTAGCTTCTCCGCTTTGTCAATGTCTTCAATGGTTTGATTTTCCATGAATATAATATCACGACTTCTTATAAGCTTCTTCTCAATTAGATCATATAGCCTGCAACCAAACTCATCAACGCCCTAACCAATGAAGATGCATTGTCTTGTCTTAGCATCCAACTTTGACCTCTCATCTTTGGGCATATGTACAAAAGTTTTGCAATCAAATACTCTTAAATAGTCATAGGAAACATCTTTTCCATAACAAACTTATTTGGTACATTACTTTGCAAAGAAATAATAAGAGATAGGTTAATAACATGTGCAGCGGTCAATAAAGCCTCACCCCAAAAGTAGTTTGGTAACTTTGCTTCAAAAAGCAAATATCTGACTCTTTCCATCAAGGTCCTATTCATTTTTTCCACCAAACAATTAAGCCAGGGAGTCTTTGATACAAGTACGACTACGAGGATAGACGTGAATGAGTGCATAATGAATCCGTCCAAGGAAGTGCACAAGTGAAGTGTAAAAGAGGGCCTAAACACACCAAAATCAGCCCACTTCTTGCACTTGATGGGTACCTCACCTTTGAGGGGTATTATGGATATTTCATACTATTTTTGTAATATCTATAAATAGAACCTTTTAGGGTTTCATTCATTAGATTTTTGATGATGATGAATGTTGTATAACATTAAAAAACAAGTCCTCTCTCCTTGAGGCACAAATATGAAATTGTAACTAGGGAAATCAACTTGAGACTGGAATCACTCGTGTTGGATTCAAGCTTTGAAACGTTGGTCCTTGGGAGATCGAGATCCCTCTTATGCCTACGTAGGAGATAGGTTAGTGTTGTGTTTAGTATTAAAGGTCCAAGGGTGTAACAATTCTTGGATTGTTAATATTATTCCCTCATTTGGTCTATCTATCTATTTTTATCTTATTGCACTTTGTAGATTCATAGTGGACTATTTTATGTCCTTCTTGAATCCAAAAATTGTTCTCATTGTGTTCATCTTGTTATCATTGTGTTGCTGCTATTTTTGGTGTCAAATGCACCGTTGTTATCTCGTATTGTTGTTGTTGTAGTGAATCCGAGAGTGGTCTCCATCTTAGTCCTCAAATCCTTAAGATTAGTGGACTGTTTTGGAGTTGTTTTGTATTTCCATTGTTTTTCCCGTATCATTTGGTATCAAAGCATGGCTTGATCTTGTTCCTACAAGATCAAATCATGGGGCTAGCTCATTTGAAAAATAAAAAAAATAAAAAAAATAAAAATCTGAAAATTTTAGAAAAAGAACAATCTGTCCATTGCCAAAAATTGTGTGTTTGTTGTGTCTTGGCCGAGATTTTTACTTGTCTTTATTGTCTCTAAGTGTTAGTTTTTTACTCACACATTGAGTCTATATCTTGATTTGAGCTTATATTTTGATGTTGTTATTGTGAACATAAGCTTGGCCCATTGTTGTTGAACATTGTTGTGGTAGACAGTGTTGTTGAGAAACTTGATTGGCCGTGTGTTTGGTTGTTGTTGTTGAAAGAAGTGTTGTTGTTGTTATTTTTAGTGAATTTTGTTGTTGTTCTTGAAGTTCTTCACAACCTTCATGTCTTGTTAAAACCGAAGACACAACACTAAAGAGACTTGGCCATTTGTTGTTGTGGATTGGAGTTAGCCGTTGGAATTATTGTTGTTTTTGAAGATTGTTGTTATTGTTCTTGGTGTGGTTTTTGGTGTTCTTTAAGTTCTTCACCTTCCTTCATATATTGTTAGAACATAAAGTGAATGATAGATCCTAAAAGGTGAAGGAAAGAGGTTTAAGCAATTATTAGTCTTGAAAGATCCCCAACCACCAAAAGACTTTACATCACTTCTCAACCACTTTACCATGAAACAAGGGTCCATGTTTTAAGGAAAAGTACTACAAAAGTCAAGTCTTGAAATTTAAAACTTGAAAAAAGGCTCCAAGGCTTATTCTTTCCTCCTTAAAACAAATTCCACCAATTCAAATTAAAATTGGTCTAGACTTGAACTTTGGAAAATAAAAATTGTAGAAACCGCAACCAATATGTGGCTTCCATATCATCAAGTTACTGTTCACGCATCAAATTTTGGCTCAAATTTCAAATTTCTTACTTTTCTTTTGTTGTTCCTTAGTTTCAATTTCGTTGGTTTCATTACTAATTGGCAAACTAGTACTCATCTACTAGATTGTTAGTTAGTCTTCGTGTTCGTTCATTCGTGTTAAGCGTTTGTTGTGTTCTTTTCTCTTTTGTGAATTCATTGTGTCTTGTTGGTTCAAGTCCGTAATTTTTTTTTCTTTCGAGTCAACTCAAACAAAAATCTATTCTGGGCAAAGATAGACTCATCCCTCAATCACTCACAAAGTACAAGCCGGCTTTCAACACTTGTGAAACCAAGTGTGAGGTAACAATCAAGAGTGAGAGTGTGGTGAGACATTTTTGAGTTAACAAGTTTGTTTGTATTGTTGTTCATTGTTGTCTTTTCTTTTAGGTACCATGGCTGCCACCGATCTCGATGCCATATTTGACCACATCACCGACTTTATTGAAGAAATGAAATAGCATGTGGAAAGGCTATGCTAATTGCTACCTAAACTTATCCCACAAAATCCAACTTCCCTTGTCCAAACACCTTGTGAAGAGAGCTTTTTGAAGGAAGAGGTGGCTACCCCAACCCACACCAAGGTAAAGAGGAGATTGAAACATCTTTGGTACTTGATAGTGAAATTACAGAGGGTGAAGCACTTGCTAGTTCCAAATTTGTCCGTGAGATAGATCATGATCTCTTTAGGTTTAATGTTTTGTTTGAAGATGATATAAACACTCCTAATGAACCTAGTGATGAAAATGATGGTATAGCTTGCCTTAAAGGTTATAGATGATATGTTAACCCACTATGGTGTGACAACATTCCTTATAAAGATGGAAATCTCTTCTTAGAAGATGAGAGTACTTTTATGGGCAAGGAATGTGTAGTCTTGGAAATGAGTACTCTTGGTGTGCATGATGATCAATTTAATCTTAAATGTAGTTTACTACTTGAGCATGTGAATAGTGTGCTTAAAAATTCTCAAGTTAGTGATGATGTCTGTAGAATTGATCTTGATAATGCACATGACTCTTTGAACATCTTGTGTGGTAAAAGCGTTGCAATTAGTTTTGTTCATAGATAATATGTGTATGAAAATATTTTTGTGTGTAAATGTGGGAGTGACATTCTAGGGGAAGGAAGGGATAGCCTCGGCTTAGGCCCTTGGCTAATTTTTCTATTTGATCCCGGCACCCTCTTAGAATGTGGAAATCTCTACACTCCCCACTTAATACGTGGTCAAGACGACAATAAATGTTTGGTTGTGGGTGCTAATGAAAGAAGAAAAAGTTCTTCCTTATCTCTTTTTATGGATGATGACCATTTTTTTGTGTCTTTTGTACTAAGCTTTTTATGTTCAACACAAAAGAGCCATGGATATACTCCAAGTTTGTCCCCCTCTCGGCATGGAATGTAATGTATGTATTTTGCTAACCCTAACCGCTCATATCTTGAGGATGTGTGCTTGTTGTCTTCTCTTGATTTTGAGAGGTATGGATTCGAGGTAGAATCCTTTTCAAAAAGGAGAGGATGATACAAGTACGACCACGAGGATAGACGTGAATGAGTGCATAATGAATCCGTCCAAGGAAGTGCACAAGTGAAGTGTAAAAGAGGGCCTAAACACACCAAAATCATCCCACTTCTTGCACTTGATGGGCACCTCACCTTTGAGGGGTATTATGGATATTTCATACTATTTTTGTAATATCTATAAATAGAACCTTTTAGGGTTTCATTCATTAGATTTTTGATGATGATGAATGTTGTATAACATTAAAAAACAAGTCCTCTCTCCTTGAGGCACAAATATGAAATTGTAACTAGGGAAATCAACTTGAGAATGGAATCACTCGTGTTGGATTCAAGCTTTGAAACGTTGGTCCTTGGGAGATCGAGATCCCTCTTATGCCTACGTAGGAGATAGGTTAGTGTTGTGTGTGTAGTATTAAAGGTCCAAGGGTGTAACAATTCTTGGGTTGTTAATATTATTCCCTCATATGGTCTATCTATCTATCTTTATCTTATTGCACTTTGTAGATTCATAGTGGACTGTTTTGTGTCCTTCTTGAATCCAAAATTTGTTCTCATTGTGTTCATCTTGTTATCATTGTGTTGCTATTATTTTTGGTGTCAAATGTACCTTTGTTATCTCGTATTGTTGTTGTAGTGAATCCGAGAGTGGTCTCCATCTTAGTCCTCAAATCCTTAAGATTAGTGGACTATTTTGGAGTTGTTTTGTGTTTCTGTTGTTTTTACCGTATCAGTCTTAGCAGGAGTCTTCTGATGTCTGATACCTTGTTGATTGCAGTATTTGTCAAACGATCCACAATATTCACCACCATTATCAGTATGAATACACTTCAGCTTTCTTCCTAGTTTTCTTTCAATGGAAGCCTGAAACTACTTAAAGACACCCAACACTTGGTCTTTAGTCTTGAAGACATAGACCCAAAGCTTTATTGAGCAATAATCAATAAAAGTAACAAAGTAAAGTGCACCACCCAAAGTCCTTGTCTTTATTAGATCACATAAATATGAATGCACCAACTCAAGCAACTCTGTCTTTCTTGAAGAAGATGAAATTTAAAGAAAGCTCTATTTTGTTTTCCAGCCAAACCATGCTCACATTTTTCTAATTTGGCACTTTAAAAATACGACAATAATTTCTTCTTGGCCAGAATATTAAGTCCTTTCGCACTGATGTGGCTAAGCCTCTTATGCCATAATGTTTAAGAGCTAGCGCTTTCAACTGGATTCACCATATTAGCATAAGTAAAAGTTGTAGTCCAATATAGACCACAACACTTTTCCCCAAGAGCCACAATTTCCACCATCATTGGTACTAACATATCCCTTATCATCTAGCACGCCAACAGAAATCAAGTGCAAACGGACATCAGGTACATATTTTACATTGTTTAGAACTAGTTTAGATTTAGTACTAGTTTCTAATCAAATTGTACCAATGCCAACCTCTTTAGAAACAATCTTATTTCCTATCCTCAAGGTTCCAAATTTACTTGGAGTATAAGATAAGAAAAAAGCCTTCTTTGATGTCACTTGAGATGCGGCACCAAAATCCAAAACCCAGCTTGACTCATCACAAGCAATATTTATTAGATTTGCACCATGGACAGTAACAAGATCTTCAGTGGTGATGGTAGCTATGAAATTTTCATTATCGTCTTCTTTCTTTTCCTCCTTGTCTCTATTCTCCTTCTTCAGCTTTTGGCAAAATTTCCCTGTGTGTCTTTTTAACCCACAATGATAGCACTCAATATCTTTAAATTTATCTCTAGATTTTCTTCTATAATGTTCTCTATTTTGAGAACCACGATTCTTGATTCTCCCCTTAACGCCAGTCACCAAGACATTAGATGAAGAGGAACCTTAAGACTTTCGTCTCATCTCTTCATTAAAAATACTACTCTTGGAAAAATCCATAGAGATCACGCCATGGAGATCAATATTTGATAATGAAGTTCTAAATTCCTAAGAGTTTGGTAGGGAACCAAGTAGAAGCAATCCTTGAATTTCTTCATCAAACTTAATACCCATAGCAAATAACTGATTCATGATCCCCTGAAAGTTATTCAGGTAATCCGTCATTGGAGAACCATCATGGTATTTTAACCCCAACATTTGTTTTATCAAGAACATCTTATTATTTTCAGTCTTTCGAGTATACAAACTTTCAAGATGCTCCCATAGGGACCGAACAAGTGTCTTTCCAGAAATATGGTTCAACATATTATCATTAACCCACTGTCTAATAAAATCGCAAATCTGTCTGTGCAACAGGTTTTATTCTTCATCAATTTTATTTTCAGGTTTTATAGTGTCAAAGATTGTCTGATAAAATTCTTGACATAGAACAACTCTTCTATTTCCCCCTTTCAAGTGGAATAATTTATGCCATTTAAAGTAATCATTCTACTTGTGTTGGCTTCCATCGTTTACCAAAAATACAGATATTACAAATCGTGGGCTCTGATACCAATTTATTGGGTAAATGCAAAATAACAATAAAAATATTTGTGGCAAAAAAATAGGGAAATAAATGAAAATAATGACACCAAGGATTTTACGTGAAAACCCTTTTAAAAAAGAAAAAATCACTGACTAAGAGGAGCAACTGACATTACTATAGTAAGAATTTTTACACCGTAGTAACAAGTACAATACTCAAAGTTACTACTACATACTCAAAAGAAATAACCCTCTTTTGACTCCTACTTTACTAAAATATTGCTCACTCTAATTTTTCCTTCACAAACTATTTTTTATCACAGTCTGTGGAATACCTCACGGCTTTCTATATGTTGTTTTTCTCTCTAATTGGTGTGTTTAACAAATGAGCTGAGGATCTCTTCTTGACATTTCTCTTTCCAATAAATGCAAGTTTGAAAATTGCTGGGAATTTGATTCAAAAGATTTGTCTTTCGAATTGATTTCTTCTTCTGTATCTTTAGATAATTTGAATTATTTGCTAATTTCCCCTCATGGGGTGGATTACAATTGTCCTTCTTCTTCATCTTTCTTCTACTGCCTTCCTTGTCAATTCCTAAGCTCCTCAATACTCATCCTCCTTTTATATGCAAAAACAAAGAGATCCAAAGGTCATTCCCTTTTCATTTGGAAAAAGAAATACTTATTTGCTATGACTACATCTCTTTGGCCTCATGAACTCTAACTCACCATGTATAATATTTTACCTATGTTGTTGGGCCGATCCCCCATAAAAAAGGTAAATATCTTAAATATATATATATATACTAGTGTAGATATACGTGTCTCACATGTTTACCTCAATTTAGCGAGTTCAATATTATAAAACCATTCAAAATATAAAAAACATGACAATCTTTCAAAATGTTTATTGTATATTTTTTGTTAGCATCTTGGCATTAGTACATCTTTTAGTTATTATCCAAAGTAGAAATTAGCATATTCTCTTTAGTCCTTCCTTGAGTCATTCTCCTTCACCTCTTCTTTTTTTTTTTTTTTTTTTCTAATCTTCTCAATCTCCTCTTCCAACTTCTCCAACTTCATATCAACATAATTATCATTTTGTTTGGATTATTTAGGCTTGTCAGCTTCTTCAGAAGCTTTCTCAACTAATCTGTTTAACCGAATTAATTTCTCAATAATTTTCAATTAATTGAGAAGATTTTTGAAAGATATTTTTGTCAACTAACATTTATATTCAGGATCTTATAATAGTAGGTAGATAAATTAAACTCAATTTATAATGAATAATGTACTTGATCAACTTTCAAACTTAATTAGTAACCTCAAAATTTAAAGATTCGACTACAATTCTAAATTTATATGTTCATCTTTCAAACAAAAGTTATGCAAATCAAGATTCTAACACTTATTATAACCTTATATTTAGAACTCAACTAACAAGTTTAATTAAAGATTCAACTATAATACTAACGAAATAGTTAAATACCATAATCAAAATAAAGCCACAGTTAAACAAAGGAAGGGAAAAAAAGAGACAAACCTTTGATGTTTTTGACCACTTCATTCGGTAGCGACATACTTATTTCTTTCAATTTTTGATAAAAAATTTTCTACTAGAAGAGAAACACGAGAAATTATCAAAAAAAGAGAACTCATTATCTTGGTAATTATTTAATCATAATTTATATATAATCTTTAAAGTTACTCACTAAAAGGAATAAAGAAAGATGGAGAAGATGATAATAATGAATATACACACACAAAAAAGATAGCTTGAATTAATCACAAAATAAGAAGAAAAAGTAGAAGTAGCGCTATGTTTTTAGTAAATTTTGATCCAAAATATTAGTTAAATAGAATTATAGAAATTCTCTTCTAGTATAAGATAAAATTCTAATAGATTTAAAAGTGTTAAATATTATGAACTTTTACTTAGACTAAATAGTCAAACAAAAAAAATTATAACTAAAATTAATTGTGAACCCAACTTTGATGGAAGATGAGAAAGGTTTTTGGTGTTTTTTTCTTAAACAAAAAGCATTGGTAGAAGGGTTATTCTTGTATTATTTTTTTGATGTCACGTTGGGTGTGGGGTTTGTTTTAGTTACAATTTTTTTAACTATTATTATATATATTTTTTTGTTTCATGTTGGGGGCGGATTTTTTTTTATTACTATTTTTTTAATTTTAGGTTGGGGATTTCACGTTGGGGGTGATTTTTTTAATTACTATTTATTTTTATTACTATCTTTTTGGTTTCAGGTTGGGGAAGGAAAACTTTTTTATTTTTGTTATTTTTTGGGGTTTCTGGATATGATTAGGTTGTTTAGATAGTGGAAAAAAAATTATATTTTTGTGTGGAAAAGTTTTGTTTTTTTGGGTAATATAATCAATATTTAATATTATTAAAATAATATGAAAAATGTGAAAAGATGATTTTGACTAAAGTCGAGTATTTTATGAAGGCTAAAAAGTTCAAACAACATTTCTAAAACCTTTCACACTTTTAATATACTAGTTTACGTGTACGCGCCTCGCGCGTGTACCTCACTTTATTGAGTTTAAATACTACACTAAGTCGGATATTTGTTTAAATAATAAAGACGAATACAATAATTAAATTCAAAATCTTTTAGATCTTTTAGAGAATTTATTTAATTAAACCTAATATTTATCAAAAAAAAATTCTCAAAGCCGATCGACATTCATCTACCACCTGTAAACTGAAACAAAATAATACGATGATAGAGATATCAAAACAATATAATTAAAGATAACATTTACACAAAAATTTCCTCAAAGCCGTGTGACACTCATCTACCACATGTAAACTATTAACAAATAATACGACAATAGAGATATCAAAATAATTAATACAACTAAACTTTATCTTTACACATTTTTTTTTCAAAACATAGATATAAAAGTAATACAATTAAACCTAGTCTTTACCTAAAAAATCCTCAAAACCGACCAACATTCATCTACCACCCGTAAATTCATTTATGACCCGTAAACTACAACAAAATAATACAATAGTGATCACAAAACTTCAGTTTTGATGAAAATAATTCTTGTTTGAGCGAAAATTTTGACACTAAAGAATGACTTGAATGAAAACAAAGAAGATATATACGTACACACACGTTGAATTCTATTATGTTGACAAAAATCTTGAAGAAGTTGAGGGTTAGAAAATTAAGCATCCACCATTTTGCACATGTGACCGAATCAAGTTAGATGAACATCAATCATGTTTTTCCAATCAATAAAACTATTATAAAAGAAGCACGATATTTAGAATTTTAACTACAATTAAAAACACAAAATCTATTGAAAGAATAAATTCTCGTTTGAATGTTATTCTGTTATTAGTTGGAAAAAAAAGCTCAATACTCCCTCCGTTTTAAAAAGAATGATCTACTTTCCTTTTTAGTCCGTTTAAAAAAGAATGACCCCTTTCCTTTTTTGGCAATACTTTAATTTCAACTTTCCACATGGCATGTATATGACCATAAGATTAAAGGACATTTTGGTACATTTGACACTACTTTGATTTAATTCCACAAGATTCAAAAGTCTTCTTTATTTTCTTAAATTTTGAATCAAGTCAAAGTAGGTCATTCTTTTTTAAACGGAAGAGTATATTAAAGTCCAAAAATTATTCCTTTTCAAGAAAGAGTTGACCAAATATGGAAGAAATCTTTATTAATAAGATAAAGACTCATAAATGAACATTCATACTTGTTTTTCCTTTTTTCCTTTTTGGTCGAGTACTACTACCATTCTACTTGTTTAACCCTTTTTCGTTGGGTCGTGTACTACTACAATTTACTTGTTTTTTTTTAATCGTGTATTCTTCTCTAGTTTAGTTTAATGTGCATCTCAATATTTATAGAATAATTTTCTTAATAGAGTTCTATTTTATGTGTATTTTTCTATCCTATTTTAGGAGTATTTTTCTAATTGGTTAGTATAAAGAAAAATATTAGTTGATTCTCCATCCATATATTTTAGGAGTCACATATATTTTAGGAGTCTAGTTAATATAATAAAAATAATTAAATAATAAATTAAAGAAAATAGTGAAAAGACAGTTTTGTCTAAAGGAGAGTGTTTTAATGAAAGACAAAAAGTTCAAATCACTTTTCTGAAGGTTTTCACGCTTTTAACATATTACAAATACAATATAGATTATAGATATAGATAGATTATAGATATACATTATAAATATATACCTTTTATTTTGTTTATTGCAAGTTGTAAAAATACTTTTGTATAATTATTAAATTATGAAATTTATTATAAGTTCTAGCAGATTTTTCAAATTTATTGAATTTTAAAAAAAATTGTTTAAATATATATATATTAATTAAAAATCCTCCTTATTTAAAAAAATTAATTAAAATTTCTCCTAATTTTTTTTGTGTATCTCTTTCCTCTGTCCTCACTAACGGTGTTATGTTTATCCAAAAATATATCGTTCTGATTTGTAGGCTTAAATTAGAAATTTACAATTATCATTACTTAAATATCTGTTTCTTACCTTTTTAGAAAAAGTTTGAATTATTTACTTTCCCAAGTAATACACATTATATATATATATATATATATATATATATAATGTATGGGGTGTATATAAATTATTTTACTTAATGTTTTTGTATATCAGTCTAAAAAGAAATAAGTTTAGTGTATTGATTGTTTATGAAATATGATATCTAACTAGTTTAGTGTGTTTTTATTTTTTAGGATATGAAATTTGCATAAAAACGGACATATTTTTTTTTTTTAACTTTTTACATGTGAGTATGCAAGAATTTTGTACATATTTTAGACTATGAATTGTATATGAAAATGATATTGAAATAAGGAATGATATAATAAATTATAAGAAATTATATAAGAAATCAGTTAACATTTCATTTAGTTTTTTTCCGACCAAGTTTAAACCATGTTTTATACCAATATCATATACAAAATAAGTTTTGATCTATGAAATTGATATGTAAAATGATATATAAAAATGATACATACTTATTAAGGTTTTTAGTGGACGAAAATGATATTGAAATAAACATCAAAGATCTTGATAATATTTTTTCTGATGTTTCAAAATATATAAATCTATATTTTGATTAAAAATTTTGACGATTGTGATAATTGTTTTTTGGATAATATTGGTTTTCACTCAGAATTTGATTTCTGGTTTATGAAGGAGGAAGAAGAAAGGTGTAAATATGTATTTTAATAAAAAGATTTCGGCGATTAAGACAAAAATCATATTTGGAGAAGAAGAAGAATTTTGGAGAAGAGGAAATCGTTTTTGGAGAAGAAGAATATCTTTTGAGAGGAATTAGGAATGATTGACATCCTTTAATAACTTACATCTTGTTATAAATATACCATATATACTGAATGTCTACTTTACCATATATAATGAATGTCTATTTATGAAAAAGTTACAAACCCCAAGGTTAGTTTTCCCCTATAAATAAAGAGGTTTTGCTTCATTGTAACCTCAAGAGAAATAAGAATTACTCTCTATTCTCTCTCTACTCTTCTTCTTTGTTCTTTATTATTTTATAACACGTTATCAGCACGAGACTCTGCCAAACAAGATAAAATTATAAATCTGAAGGATTTCAAGGTTAGTAATTCTTTATGTTATCTTTCTTTTGTTACTACTAATATAATTATTATTGGATTTGAGGAAAAATAATTGGTTTGGTACCATTTATATTTTAAATTTATTTCTCAAGAACAATATTATCAAAACGGATGATAATATATTGGGTTTAAGTCCCATTGATTAATGCCTAAGACGCCTTTATATGAATAAGATGTTGAGTTTGAATCTCTATACACCATATTGATGATATTATGATGGTTAAGGCAAAATAATGGGTGTTTAATGAAAAGTCATGAAATTCGACCCATTGAATATGCTCCATTCCATGAAGTGAATGTGTTAGCAATATATGATAAATCTGAAATATGACAACTTACTTCATTCTTGAGATGTATGTGGTAGCAGTGCATAATATGTCTGAAAGAAGACAAGTGATTGAATGCACGAATATATGCGTGGAGGGACAATATGATAATGATCATCAAAAGTGATGATATTTTCACTCGCTTCTATGATTATAAGATCTACTAGAGAAAAATTCTCTACATCATATGTATGCCTCAATTTGCTTTTGTAATAGCTATCATAATTTGATACGCTTAAGACATGATTATAGTTCATTCCTGGGGAATGAGAAGCTTATTAATGCAAACGTGCACTTGATTGTGATGGTATCACAACTCACCTTTGAATGAGGCAGAATAGCTGAGAAGAGTTATTTCGAAATCTACTTCTAAAGTAGTAAATCTGAAATTTATTCATGAAATAGTAAATCTGAAATTTACTAAAGAAAAAAAGTACATGTCATGGTAAACTTAGAGTTTACTAGAATAAAAGTTCATAAATTGATATGAATGATTGTGACATCTCGAGGATGTGAATATTGAATATTAGAAATGTATTGAAGACCTAGAAGATTCTTCGAGAATTGTTTATGTCGCTTGTTCTCATGATAAGTTGGTTGGGCCAATTAATGTTGGGATTAAATTTCTTAAATCTAGAAAATATAAAGGTGAATATGGGCTCGTTCACCTATCATGTGATATGTTGAAAAGATGTATCAATAAGATGATCACATGTACATTCATTGTCAACCTGCAGTTTAACATTCATAAAGTTGCTTGCTCAATAAAATTGAGTCAAGAACATAATTTTCAGATTGTGCAATCAAGAAAATTATCTTGATGATGATGGTTTGGCATTGAATACCTTCGATGAATAGCTAAGCCATCGCTAATGAGAACAAAGCTTCATGTGTTGGTCTAAAATTTGATATGTTGCATACAATAACACTTGTTGCATTAGAACAATAAATTATGATTATTTCTTGCCCCTCAATTGGTTCAAGGTCATGAACCAATTATTCTATCTAATAGTTTTGATGTGCAGTATACGATTAATAAATATACCATGATGCACAAAGATGGATTCCTCAAAGAAGATGGAGGATGTATGTTAGTTTTTCTAACATAAAGGGGAGATTATAAGCAACTATGAAATATGTTAGAATTATCACCAGATTCTCATTCAAAAGATAATTCTAGTCAAATGTCGAAAGCATTTCATATTTAATCTGCAAGTGCTCCTATTTTGTGTCCATGAAGGACAAAGTCTATGCATGCGTGAAGCGTGGTAGACTAATCGGTTCTAAATGAAATAATCCTTGAAAAGGATAAGGAGTAAATAATCATAATATTAAGGCAATGTCTACGATATAACACTTTATGAAACCTTATGATAGGTTCAGGTACCTGAAAATAATGAAGTGAGAGATCTCAACATATTATGTCACATTGCGAACCAATACAAAATGATAAACCGTCGATGATATCTTTGATAAAATATTGGCACAATATTGTAAAGGATTATGAGGATCCAAATTCTAAGTTTATTTAAGCATGCTAACATAGAAATATTTATCAAGTGACATGAAAGAATGCATCTTGGTAAGTATTAAACTTATTTGATTTGCAGTCCAGATATTTGAAGATGTCACTCATGAAATGTTGAATATTGTCACTTGACAAAACTTATGTGAAAAAATTCTTCAAGGATTCAAAATATAAAAGTTTCTGGGAAACTTATTGATAATCCTTATATTGTATAAGCTTATAGCTTGAAAATTATTGAAACTCTTGGAGAGTTTTCAAAAGCAATAAGATTATTTGCTGAAATGAGAAATATACCAATTTGGATTGGTTATGAAGTACCATATCTTAGTACAATTGGTGCACTTATGTATTTTGTAAAATACTACAAGACCCAATATAGTCTTTTGCTCAATTTGTTAGCAAGGTATATTTCTACTCCTACTAGGAGACATCGAATGGGATAAGATGCATGAGTTTATTTTATTCTAAAGATTGCAGTCCCAAATTGGTCATGTTGATGTTGAGTACTTATCTGACTCGCATAAAGCTCGGTCTCAAATAGGCTATGTATTTATATGTGGTGGTACTGTAATATCTTGGAGATATACAAAGCAGTCTATCGTAGCCACTTCATCGAATCATGCTGAGATAATAGCTATTCATGAAGCAAGCCGAGAATGTGTATGGTTGAGGTCCATAATACATCTCATTTGAGAAAAATATGGTGTGAAGTATGATAATCTACCCACAATTTTATACGGAGATAATGCATCATGCATAGCACATCTTAATGGAGGATTCATGAAAGGAGATAGAACGAAGCACACTTCATCAAAGCTTTTCTATACACATGACCTACAAAAAGAATGGTGATATTAACATACAACAGATTCGTTTAAGTTACAATGTGGCTGATATATTCACCAAGTCTCCTTCAATTGCAACTTTAAAGAAGATGGTGCACAAGATTGGAATGCAAAGGTTCAAGGATGTTCTCATTAGGGGGAGTTAATACGCGTTGTACTTTTTTTCCCTTACGAGGTTTTGTCCCACTGGGTTTTCCTTGTAAGGTTTTTAATGAGGCATCCTATATGCATATTGTTAGAGATGTGTACTCTTTTTCCTTCACTAGATTTTTTTTCCCACTGGATTTTTTCTAGTAAGGTTTTAACGAGGCATATTATCTATCAATTAGACATTCATGGGGGAGTGTTATAAATATATTATCATATATAGTGAATGTCTACTTTATCACATATAGTGAATGTCTATTTATGGAAAAGTTAGAAACCAAAGGTTAGTTTTCCCCCTAATAATAAAGGATTTTCCTTCATTGTAATTCATCCATTAAGAGGATCCCTCAAGAGAAGAACTAAGAATTACTCTCTCTACTCTTTTTCTTGTTCTTTCTTGTTTTATAACATGGTAAAAATATATTACCATATAGTTAATGTCTACTTTACCATATATAGTGAATGTCTATTTATGAAAAAGTTAGAAACCCCAAGGTTAGTTTTCCTCCTATAAATAAAGGGATTTTCCTTCATTTCAATTCATCCATCAAGAGGATCCCTCAAGAGAAGAACTAAGAATTATTCTCTCTATTCTCTCTACTCTTCTTCTTTATTATTTATTATTTTATTACACGTTATCAGCACGAGACTCTGCCAAACAAGGTGAGATTATAAATCTAAAGGATTTCTAAATTAGTAATTCTTTATGTTATCTTTCTTTTGTTACTACTAATATAATTATTATTGGATTTGAGGAAAAATAATTGGTTTGGAACCATTTATATTTTAAATTTATTCCTCAAGAACAATATTATCAAAACGGATGATAATATATTGGATTTAAGTCCCATCGATTCATGCCTAAGATGCCTTTATATGGATAAGTTGTTGAGTTTGAATCTCAATACACCATATTGATGATATTATGATAGTTAAGGCAAAATAATGGGTGTTTAATGAAAAGTCATAAAATTCGACCCATTGAATATGCTCCATTCCATGAAGTGAATGTTTTAGCAATATATGATAAATCTAAAATATGACAACTTACTTCATTCTTGAGATGTATGTGGTAGCAGTGCATAATATGTCTGAAAGAAGACAAGTGATTAAAGGCACGAATATATGCGTGGAGGGACAATATGATAATGATCATCAAATGTGATGATATTTTCACACGCGTATATGATTATAAGATCTACTAGAGAAAAATTCTCTACATCATATGTATGCCTCAATTTTCTTTTGTAGTAGCTATTATAATTTGATACGCTTAAGGCAGGATTATATTTCATTCCTAGGGAATGAGAATTTTAATTGTTATAAGCAAAGATCCATTCCCTCGGTGAATGTGATGATATTTAGTGAAGCTTATGAACAAACGTGAACTTGATTGTGATGGCTTCACAACTCACCTCCAAATGAGGCAGAATAATCAAGAAGAGTTATTTTGAAATCTACTTTTAAAGTAGTAAATCTAAAATTTATTCATGTAATAGTACATTTGAAATTTACTAAAGTAAAAAGGTACATGTCATGATAAACTTGGAGTTTGCTAAAATAAAAGTTCATAAGTTGAAATGAACGATTATGACATCCCAAAGATGTGCATATTGAGTATTGTACATGTAATGAAGAATTAGAAAATTCTTCAAGAATTATTCATGTCGTTTGTTCTCATGATAAGTTGGTTGGACCAACTAATATTGGGATTGGATCCCTTCAAATCTAAAAATTATAAAAGGTGAATAAGGGCCCGTTCATCAACCATGTGATATGTTAAAATGATGCATCAATAAGATGATCACATGTACATTTATTGTCAACCTATAGTTTGACATTCATAAAGTTGTTTGCTCAATAAAATTGAGTTAAGCATGACTTTCAGATTGTGTAATAAAGATAATTCTTCTTGATGATGATGGTTTAGCATTGAATGCCTTCGATAAATATCTAAACCATTGTTAATGAGAACAAAACTTCATGTATTGATTTGAAATATGATATATTGCAATAGCACTTGTATGCATTAGACCAATAAATTATGATTATTTCTTTCCTCTCAATTGGTTCAAGGTCGGGAACCAATTATTCCATCTAATAGTTTTGATGTGTGGTATACGATTAATGAATATACCATGATGCACAAAGATAGATTCCTCAAAGAAGTAGAGGATGTATGTTAGTTTTTATAACACGAGGGGGAGATTATAAGCAGCTATGAAATATGTTAGGAATTATCATCAGATCCTCATTTAAAAGATAATTCAAGTCGAATGTTGAACGCATCTCATATTTAAGCTGCAAGTGCTCCTATTTTTTGTTTATAAAGGACAAAGTCTACGCATGCATGAAGCATGGTAGACTAATCGGTTCCAAATGAAATAATCCTTGAAAATAAGGAGCAAATAATCATAATAAGAAGGCAATGTGCTTTTGAAGAGCCTACGACATAACACTTCATGAAACTCTATGAGAGGTTCAGGTACCTAAAATTAATGAAGTGATGAGATCTCAAAATGTTAAGTAGTATTGTGAACTGATACAAAATGAGAAATCATCGATGATATATTTGATACAATATTTGCACAATATTGTGAAAGATTACGAGGATCTGAATTCTACGTTAATTTAAGCATGTTAACGTAGAAATATTTATCAAGTGACATGAAAGGATGCATCTTGGTAAGCATAAAACTTATTTGATTTGCTGTCCTGACACTTGAAGATATCACACATAAAATGTTGAATATTGTCACTTGACAAAATTTATATGAAAACTTCTTTAAGGATTCAAAATATAAAAGTTTCTGGGAAACTTATTGATAATCCTTATATTGTATAAGCTTATACCTTGAAAATTATTGAAACTCTACGAGAGTTTTCAAAAGCAATATGATTATTTGCTGAAATGAGAAATATACCAAATTAGATTGGTTATGAAGTACCATATCTTAGTGCAAGTGGTGCACTCATGTATCTTGCAAATATTACAAGGCCAGATATAGCCTTTTCAGTCAATTTGTTAGCAAGGTATATTTCTGCCCCTACTAGGATACATCAGAATGGGATAAAACACATGAGCTTGTTTTATTCTAAAAATTGCAGTCTCGATCTTATTGATTATGCTGATGTTGGGTATTTAATTAATCCGCATAAAGCTTGGTCTCAAATAGGCTATGTGTTCATATGTGATGGTACTGCAATATCTTGGAGATATACCAAGCAGTCTATCGTAGCCACTTCATTAAATCATGCTGAGATAATAGCTATTCATGAAGCAAGCTGAAAATGTGTATGGTTGAGGTCCATGATACGTCTCATTCGAGAAAAATGTGGTGTGAAATATGACAATCTACCCATAATTTTATACGGAGATAATGCATTATGCATAGCACATCTTAATAGAGGATTCATAAAAGGAGATAGAATGAAGTGCACTTCATTAAAGCTTTTCTACATACATGAGTTACAAAAGAATGATGATATCAACTTGCAACAGATTCGTTCAAGTGAAAATATGGCTGATTTATTCACCAATTCTTCTCCAATTACAAATTTTAAGAAGATGGTGCACAAGATCAAGATGCAAAGGTTCAAGGATGTTCTCATTAGGGGGAGTTAATACGTGTTGTACTCTTTTTTCCTTATTAGGTTTTGTCCCACTGGATTTTCTTTGTAAGGTTTTTAATGAGGCAACCGATATTGTTAGAGATGTGTACTCTTTTTCCTTCACTAGATTTTTTTCCTACTGGGTTTTTTCTAGTAAGGTTTTAACGAAGCATATTATCTATCAATTAGACATTCAAGGGGGAGTGTTATAAATATACCATATATAGTGAATGTCTACTTTACCATATATAGTGAATGTCTATTTATTGAAAAGTTACAAACCCCAAGGTTAGTTTTCCCCTATAAATAAAGGGGTTTTGCTTCATTGTAATTGATCTCTCAAGAGAAATAGGAATTACTCTCTATTCTCTCTCTACTGTTCTTCTTTGTTCTTTATTATTTTATAACACATCTACTTTAAAAGATATATACTTTTTAACAAAATGGAAAAAAAATATTATTGAAAAAATTTATTTGTTTTAAAAGTCCTAGTAATTCATTAAAGTTATTATTAGTTGCAATCTAAGAAGTATTGCTATGACTTGCAATATACAATCTAAGGATGATTATTCCGATCCCCTTCCCCCCTCCCCCTCTTGAAAAAAAGATTAATTACTTGGATGTGTTATTCTATTTAATTTTCAATTTGAAATCGTGTAAAACAATATAAAGCATAGATGTTTAGGTCCTAATAACTAGGCGGCACCATAGTTTAGAAAGTTGCTGAAAATGTTTAATGTTTTGACTAATGAATTCAGAATAGAAATCATGCTGGAATTAAGGAATAAATTGGCTTGAATTTGTGTGTCTATATTTTACAATTTCATGTATCTATTGTATCCATTGTATCTGCATCCAGTATTAAATTTTTTCAGTGTATCCATTATTAATTTGATGTAATTTCATCTAATGTATCTGGTATTAATGCAATATCAGTACTAGTTTCATACATTATATGTGTATTAGTCAAATTAAAATTACAAAATACAAGTGGTTGAACTCGGATAATTACCACTACTCTAGTATTTTCTTACGCCCGTTTGGCCAAGCAGTATGAAATCATGATATGAAATTATTGAGATAAAGTTGAAGTTTTGTTTGGACATGCGATTTTGATTTATTAAGTAGTAGTTTTTCTCATAAACATAAAAACTATAAGTTATGAAAACTATCAAAATTTTCTTAATTCTTATGTAATCTTACCAAATAAATGAAGATTTATAAATAAATTGGTAAATATATCATCAAATACTCTTCGTCATACTTTGGGTATATATATGCCCCTACCGTTAATGAACTGGTGAGTAAATGCCTCTCACACTAACAGTAGGGGTATATGTGTACCTTAAGTATGACAAAGGGTATATACGTACCATTTATCATAGTTCATAGGTATATTTGTTCCTTTTTCATTTTACTTTTTTAATCTCAAATAAGTAACCCAAAACCCACTATTCGACCCAACAAACCCACTATCCGTCCCATTCTCAATTAAAATTCAAGAAACGCCTATATAACAGACGCATTTTTCTCACCCCTATAACGATGGATACACAGACAATACACTAACACTCACTATTATCAATTTCAAAAAAAAAATCATTAACTCATAACACCCCAAAACGATACCACATAAATTGAACCCCTCATGTTTCAATTTTTGGCAAAATTTCATTGAGAAAACACTACCCACTATCAGCCAATACCACATAGTCTCCGTTTTCGCACCCACCGTCGAACATCATGGCACCCCTAGCTCCGACCACTTTTGGCCTAATCTCTACTCCCTTCAACTGGTGTACACCAACAAGTAAAAAAGACCAATCATTGTAATTTGATTGGGGTTCACATTTAAGAGAAAAAAATAAAGAGACTATATTGGGTTTTGATAACATGCAGCACTAATCTGGATCTTTTTACAACAAAAAATAGACGTCAGGTCGAGTTGGTTTGAAATTAGTCTGGATGGGTTTATTGGGTTGGATAGTGGATTTGGCTTAATAATTTGGGATAAATATACTCTTGAACTATGATAAATGGTACATTGTAACGCCCTGTATTTTTTAGAATTGGAACGCCACACGGTGCTCATGATCCCGAGGACCATAAGCTAACCCTTTGCCAATATCTGTACCTGAGCACAGCATAATATAATATAATAAATGCGGAAGTCTGGAGAAAACTTGCCATAAGGTTCAAAACGTCTAAAATACTCAAAACTGAAAACTGAATACTAATACATCTGTCTGAAAAGCCTCTAACTGTCTGAACTATGGAGTTGATGGGACATGTCCCCAACTAACTTCGACTACTAAAAATAAACTGAATCTAATGAAGAACTAAAATAAGAAGCATCCTCAAATGATGAGGACTCACTGCTACATCTACTGCTGCTGACTGAGTCTGGACTGCTAAGGGTGCTCTAGGGCTCGTGCTTCTGAACCTATGGCGTAAAGTAAAACACCATAGCGTAAATGTGTCAGTACGTAGGAATGTACTGAGTATGCAAGATGAGGTAAGGCTAAATGCAAGGGCTTATGCATGCACATAACTTAACTGACTAACATAAGAGTACTGAATGAGATTATATACATGAATGCACAAACCAAAACTGAATCGCCGTAACTTTGAAACTAACTTCTGAATACATGAACTTCTAACCACTGAGCTTACTAATACTGGGATACTGAATAACTGAGTTCTGAGCTTACTGATATCGACTGACTAAACTGAGATCAAACCTATCTAGCGGAGGATCTTTAAATCTATTAATACTGATAAGGAATGATTAAATCTGAGTTTGAGATCAGGCCTATCTAACGTGTGATCTCTAAATCTGGTTAGTACTGATACTGATTAACTCTATGTGAGACCAGGCCTATTTAGTGGGTGGTCTATGAATCAATAAAACTATCTGAGTTCCTTACAGAGATGAGTAATTGTATCTGACAGTCCTGATTTTCAAGTTCTACTCTGGATACTGATACTGAAACTGCAACTTTGGGAGTTCTCATTTAACTAACATTCCCCGAATTTGAACTGGTGGGGTCCAACCTGTAACCCCAGCTGGAAGGGTGGTAAGACCTCTGCTATGGTCAAGCCTCTCTAAAGGGTGACACTGAACAGGAAGTCAGGCCTAAGAAAATATAATATTCAAGTCAAGCCTTAGTCTAATGGGTGACTCCTGGTCCTGCGCTGGCTACACAGTTCTGGAGTACAGAGATTGCTGCTAACGACTCTGCCTCTCTAACGGGGAAGCTGTCATCCCCATACTAACTCGGTGCTACTTCCTACTCCCAACTGAAAAACTCTGAACTGATTATTAACTGAACTTAAATCGAATTGAATCTATTATTACTCATATTTATTGACTGATCTGACTGAGTTTACTTGGTTCCATTATCTGACGAAATACTACTGAATCTATTATCTGACTGAATGAAACTACGTTCTGAATTGATTTCTTAAATGCTACTGAGATCTGAGCTGAGTACTGAACTGAAGCTGGAATGCTAAAGATACTTAGATTACTAAGATTTCTTAAGTTCTATAACTGTCTGAGAGTTCTGAATTCTGTAACTGACTGAGTTCTACTAATCATAGCACGACTAAGATTATCTTGAGACTGACTCATCTCTAGGTACACGGTTATATTTTTGGGGTACAAGTACCCCCAGGACTCGATAGAAGGAAACTGACAAAACATGACTTCTTGAATTCATGACCAATCATCAAAATCATAGTAATAGATTCACCATACACTCAAAAAGACATCTCTTCAAGCACGTGGAAATACAAAAATATATTTACATAGGGAATACACACCAACATTTCATAACTCATCCTACAAGATCTTGCATTAAACACATAACATGCATTCAAATGTACATAATGGAGGATTTCATGCTAACATGCCACAATTCATTGATTAACGCTTTCTAACAAACACTTGGCATGCATGGCTTATACTAAATTTGGGGTTTCTAGGCAACATGCTATACTAGACCAATTTCGTTCACACAAGCATTTTATCAAACACATGGGGAACATGCTTTGGTCATATAACAATTTTCATGCCTAATTCTCATGAACAATTAATCAACATACAACTTGAAGGGCTTTATCATGAACATCACATAATTACTACATAATAGGGTCAAAGTTTGCAACTTTTTAATCATAACATGAATTAAAACTCAACAACAACATAACCTTCAAACTCAATTCACATAAACCATAAAAACTCATAAACTATAAATCTTGAATTTAAAACAAAGGGATTCTTGAACTTCTTGGGTAGAAGGAGACCAAGAATCAACACTTGCATTCCTAGCTATTAAATTCTTGGAAGATTTACGGAGGAACCTTGATGATTTGGGTCTTGAACTATGAACCCTAGGTTTTGTTTTTCAAGAAAAATGAGAGAAACTAAGAATATTTGGGTGAAATTATAAGGAATCTCGTGTTAAAGGGTATACATAAGGGTTGGAAGGTTACAATTTTTCCCTTGGAAACACGGATTGGATTGCTGAAAATTGGCCCAGGGCTATAGCCTGGACGGCGCCCTGCCTAGCACGGGGGAGAATCCTGGGCGGCACCTAGCTATAGCGGTGCTATAACCAGGGCGGCGCCTTGGATACAGCGGTGTTGAAAGCTGGACGGCGTGAGCTAAACGTCTTTTGCTACTGGTTTGTCACACCAAACGTGCCCTTATGCTACTCCAAAAATTTTGAAACTTACCCGAGATGTACTACGACCTTTCCCCATCGCAACTTGAAAATCTAAAAATGAAGGTTAGGAAGGTCTTGAAAGAATTTGACAAAGTTCGGAAGGCTTATGGAAATGAAAAAGTTTCAAGACTTAACCAAATTTTTAAGTGTTAAGCCTTTCTTTGCATGCTTTGGGAAGCTCTAACGAGCTGGAAATTTTATGGGGTATTACATTATCTCTCCCTTGGGAACATTTTTCCTCGAATACAGTTGACTAAGTTGAGATTTCTGATAGACTGAACTTACTTAGGGAACGAGAACATCTGAAACATGACTATGTGACGAAAACTATTGATATACTGAATATTCTACTGAATACACATAGCTGATGCATAGAATACCCAGCTGAAAATTTTGATAAGCTGAATTCTCATAATGAGCATGCATATCTGATGCATGGGTATTTGACTGAGTCACTTTCATTACTGCATGATTGAATACACTGATAAGCTGAACTTTTCTATTAAGCATGCTTAGCTAATGAATGAATGTCTAACTGTCTATGTAATGATAATCAATGCAAAGATTGCAATGAGAATATGAGCATGAAACTAAATTGACTTAAGGAATTGATAACTTCGGGGAGTCATGGAGTATCTCCCCCTTGGGACACTATGTCCCGTTAAGCACACTTATCTCACAGATATACTGGGGCAATGCACAGGGAATCTACGAACTAAATTATAACTGAACCTCGAAAGTCTAAAACTAATGCATATCATGAAAATAAAAGACTCATACGTACCCGAATCTATGTCAGGGAAACTTTCTAGATCATGGCGAGTCTGAAGTGAATAGAGTCGATTCGGACGCTGACCACTAGTGGTACTAGGAGTGGCGCCCTGCTGACGTAGATCTCTACCTATCTGAGCTAACACTCTGCACTCCCGCATTCTATGACTTGGCTTACCGCATCTAAAATATACCTGACTATTAGCTCTGTACGCACCTAGATGGTTCTTACCACACACTCCACAAAGCGGATAAGTGCGCTCACTTCTAACACTACTCTGGGTTTTAAAGCCTAACACCCCATCATGACTGATATCTCTGAGGTTTATTCCAGGCACACTAGCTGAGGATGAAGCTGGGATGGAAGTTTTCTGACTATGGTGAGAACGATTACCACCTTGTGACCCGGTTTGAGAAAAGTTATAACTACCTATTCTGAATCTCTTATTAGATCTCTCCCCCTCCTTAGATTTATCTACCTCTATCTGCTGGGCATATATCATTAACATAGCAAGATCCATGTCTCTATTGAGCATAGAAGTTCAATACTCCTACACTAACCTGGATGCACCAGTCACAAACTTACTCACCTCGCTCTAGGTCAGCTATCAAGTCAGGGGCATACTTAGCTAACTGATTGAACTTAAGACAATACTTCTATCATGGAGCCTTGTCTCAGTTTCATAAACTCTTCTACCTTGGCCTCTCTCATCTCTAGCTGGAAAAAATTATCTAAGTAGGCATCCTGAAATACTTGCCAAGTCATGGGAGTTGGATCCTCCCCTCTACTCTTCTTTCACATCACTACCCAATCATGAGAAATATCCTTCAGCCTATAGGTAGCTGAATCTACACTCTCCTCCTAAGCATATGCATAATTTGGGTGATTTTCTTTACCTCCTCAAGATAAAGCTGTAGGTCTTCACCTGCTACTGACCCAAAGAATTCTGGCGAGTTCATTCTCATGAAATTTCTAATCCTGGCTGCAGCTGAATCCCCATCTTGCTGAGGTGGGGGCTGCAGCCTGACGATTTCCCTAAATAGTAGTGGTCACATCTTGGGGTAGCACCTGAAAAGATATTTGAAACTCTGTATGTGACACATTCTCATTCAGAGGATCTACGGGCTGAGGTGGCTGATTGTCATTCCTATGGGCATTATCTCTGTGAGGAGGCATGTTCTGCGAATGGAAGAAGGACAAGGATTAGACTAAGAATTCAACTTGAGCTCTTACTCATTAGCATGACATAAATACTGAAAGAAGGGAAACTGTTCCTAAAAACATCTCATAGCCTCCTGTACATAAATGTGGCATGCAACAAACCCATGCATAAGACTCTACTAGATACGACTTTTCAGACTTTCTAGGACACTATTGAACCTTAGGCTCTGATACCAAGTTTGTAACGCCCTAATTTTTCTGGAATCGAAATGCCACACGGTTCTCATGATCCCAAAGGACCACAAGCTAACCCTTTGCTAATGTCTGTACTTGAGCATTGCATAATATAATATAATAAATGTAGAAGGCTGGTAAAAACTTACCATAAGGCTCAAAACATCTAAAATACTCAAAACTGAATACTAATACATCTGTCTGAAAAGCCTCTAACTGTCTGAACTATGGAGTTGATGGGACATGTCCCCAACAAACTTCGACTACTAAAAATAAACTGAATCTAATGAAGTAATGAAATAAGAAGCGTCCTCAAATGATGAGGACTCACTGCTACTTCTACTGCTGCTGAATGAGTTTGGACTGCTAAGGGTGCCCTAGGGCTTGTGCTTCTGAACCTATGGCGTAAATTAAAACACCATAGCACAAATGCGTCAGTACGTAGGAATGTACTGAGCATACAAGATGAGGTAAGGCCAAATGCAAGGGCTTATGCATGCACATAATTTAACTGACTAACATAATAGTACTGAATGAGAGTATATACATGAACGCACAAACCAAAACTAAATAATCATAACTATAAAACTAACTTCTGAATACATAAACTTCTGACCACTAAGCTTACCAATACTGGGATGCTGAATAACTAAGTTCTGAGCTTACTGATATCGACTGACTGAATTAAGATCAAACCTATCTAGCGGAGGATCTTCAAATCTATTAATACTGATAAGAAATGATTAAATCTGAGTTTGAGATCAGGCCTATCTAACTGCTGATCTCTAAATCTTGTTGGTGCTGATACTGATTAACTCTATGTGAGACCAGGCCTATCTAGTGGGTGGTCTATGAATCCATGGAACTATCTGAGTTCCTTACTAAGATGAGTGATTGTATCTGATAGTCTTGATATTCGAATTCTACTCTGGATACTGATACTGAAACTGCAACTGTAGGAGTTCTCACTTAACCGACATACTCCGAATCTGAAATGGTGGGGTCCAACCCTAACCCCATCTGGAAGGGTGTCAATACCATGCCATGGGTATAGACCTCTACTATGGTCAAGCCTCTCTAAGAGGTGACCCTGAACAGGAAGTCAGGCCTAAGGCAATATAATATTTAAGTCAAGCCTTAGTCTAATGGGTGACTCTTGGTCCTGCGCTGGCTACGCAGTTCTGGAGTACAGGGATTGCTGCTAACGACTCTGCCTCTCTAACGAAGAATCCGTCATCCCCATACTCACTTGGTTTTGGTTCCTACTCCCAACTGAAAGACTCTGAACTGATTATTAACTAAACTTAAACTGAGCTGAATTTGTTATTATTCATATTTCTTGACTGATCTGACTGAGTCCACTTGGTTCCGCTATCTGATGAAATACTACTGAATCTATTATCTGACTGAATGATACTAAGTTCTGAATTGATATCTTGAATGCTACTGAGATCTGAGGTGAGTACTGAATTGAAGCTGAATGCTAACGATACTTAGATTGCTGAGATTTCTTAAGTTCTATAACTGTCTGAGAGTTTTGAATTCTGTAACTAATTGAGTTCTACTGATCATAGCACGACTAAGATTATCTTGAAACTGACTCGGCTCTAGGCACACAACTATATTTTTTAGGTACAAGTACCCTCAGGACTCGATAGAAGGAAACTGACAAAACATGGCTTCTTGAATTCATGACCAATCATCAACATCATAGCAATAGATTCACCATACACTCAAAAAGACATCTCTTCAAGCACGTGGAAATACAAAAATATATTTACATAGGGAATACACACCAATATTTCATAACTCATCCCAAAAGATCTTGCATTAAACACATAACATGCATTCAAATGTACATAATGGAGGATTTCATACTAACATGTCACAATTCATTGATTAACACTTTTTAACAAACATTTGGCATGCATGGCTTATACTAAATTTGGGGTTTCTAGGAAACATGCTATAATGACCCAATTTCATTCTTACAAGCATTTTATCAAACACATGGGGAGCATGCTTTGGTCATATAACAATTTCCACGCCTAATTCTCATGAACAATCAATCAACATACAACTTGAAGGGCTTTATCATGAACATCACATAATTACTACATAATAGGGTCAGAGTTTCCAACTTTATAATCAGAACATAAATTAAAACTCAACAACAACATAACCTTCAAACTCAATTCACATAAACCATAAAAAAACTCATAAACTATAAATCTTGAATTTAAAACAAAGGGATTCTTGAACTTCTTGGGTGGAAGGAGCCCAAGAATCAGCACTTGCATACCTGGCTATTAAATTCTTAGAAGATTTACAAAAGAACCTTGATGATTTGGGTCTTGAACTATGAACCCTATGTCTTGTTCTTTAAGAAAATTGAGAGAAACTAATAATATTTGGGTGAAATTATAAGGAATCTCGTGTTAAAGGTTATATATAAGGGTTGGAAGGATACAATTTTAACCTTGGAAACACGGATTGGATTGTCGAAAATTGACCCAGGGCTATAGCCTGGGTGGCGCCCTACCTAGGAGAACCCTGGGAGACACCTAGTTACAGCGGTGCTGTAACCAGGGCGGCGCCTTGGCTACAGCGGTGCTGAAAGTTGGGCGGCGTGGGATAAATGCCTTTTGCTACTAGTTTGGCACACCAAACGTTCCCTTACACCACTACAAAAATTCAAAACTTACCCGAGATGTACTATGACTTGTCCCATCGGAACACAACTTGAAAATCTTAAAACGGAGGTCGAAAAGGTCCTGAAATAATTCGTCAAAGTTCGGAAGGCTTATGAAAATGAAAAATTTTCAACACTTAGCCAAATTTTTAAGTGGTAAGCCTTTGTTTGCATGCTTTTGGAAGCTCTGACGGGTTGGAAATTTTATAGGGTATTACATACGTATATACCCCTCATCATACTTTGGGTACACATATTTTCCTACCTTTAGTGTAAGGGGCATATACATGTCATTTCATTAATGGTAGAGGTATATGTGTACCCAAAGTATGATAAAGAGTATATATGTACCATTTATCATAGTTTGAGGGTATATTTATTCATTTTTCGTTAAATATATGTATCATCTTTTGAATTTATTTGTACAAAATATAAAAAAGGAAGTTGTATGGGGTGTACCCTATAGTGAGTGGTTTTGTATTGTCCCCCATAAGAAAAGCCTATAAAGACTAGTCTTACTTCTTTCTTATGTAGAGAACAAGTACAGTTTTACCCATCTACATCTCAAATGTTTTTACTCTCTTCATGCTCATTTGGCTCTCAACTTCTATTTTTTCCCCTCTTTTTACACTATTTTTTATTTTTATTTTTTCTTTTCTCTCTCTTTTTTTAATTCATTTATTTATCTTTTATTTTTTTATTTTTCAAAACTTCTTAAAAGTAACTTTAGTTGATTCAGAATTCTTAAACTAATAAAAAAGGTATTAGTTGTCATTAATTTTGATGACTTCTAATAAAGAGAGATTTTACTATAAATATATATGACTTATATATATATATATATATATATATATATATATATATATATTAAAGTATGACAACTGTTCCATTCATCTTCTAATAAAATTGAAAATTTTCAACAACCAAAAAAATTGCAAAATTCATGTAAATATAATATGTGGAAAACAAAAATAGTTCATGCTACATAGTTTAACATAATATCAACACCAACATATGGGCGAAAAGGGAAAAAAGAAGAAGCATTCATCTAACGAAATTTCTAAGCATGGAAACTTTTTTATAATGAAGTAGAACTATATAAACATAGAAATTAAATCCTAAACTAATGGAATGGTTGGAGGGGAGGGGTGTAATTTTTGGTCTCTAGATTTAGCCTCTCGACGATTGCCCCTAAAAAATGGTTGATACGCCGGAGTTTTCGATGCATGTGTTCACAATACTTACCCAGATCGTAGAAAAGACAGTCTAAGTCATTGCGAAAGAGGAGGAGGTCATGGTAGCATTGGAAACATATTCTCCTTGAGGTTGGAGTGTGATTCTCAGCATCTGCTTCTATTTTTTGATTTTTTTATTAAAGATGTTGGATGTTTTGTAGAATAAATTGATGTTTATATGGACCAAATCTTTGGTCTGGCCATCAAATGGTTGATCAATGCATGGATGAATGTAACTTTAGTAGGTAGCGTATACCCAATCAATGTAGCATTTGAGTGGAGGTGCAAAAGATTTTTTTGAGGCGTCATAAATTCCCTCATGTTCATATGATTGATTGAATATTTAGGATTTTCTAATAGACTTAAATAAGAGATCGATAATGTAACGCCCCGAAAATGGGTCCCGAGATGTCACACGGTTCTTAAGGCTACAAGTAGCCCTAAGCTAACCCTTTGAGCCTACTATCACAATTTACACTCATTTAAAGCAAATAAAACCACCAAAGGTACTTATCATATCAGAGTTATGAGAAAAGTCAAGAAAATATATTTCATACGAACAAAACATAATACTGAAATCTCAATAAAACGGACAACTGGTGAACTAGTCTGACAAGCCTCTACTACTCAAATAAATTAGAGAGCCATTGAGACATATCCCCAACTGACTCGTACTCCATCAAAATAGACAACTTCATATATGAAATACTGAGGTATCTGAACATAGGTCCTCGAAGCATAAGGACTCACCACTATAGAAGATGTAGATCAATGTGCTCGAAAATCACTGTCGAGTCTGGGACTGAGCACCTGAACCTACATTACAAGAAAATGTAGCCCACATACGAATATGTGGGTCAGTACCATGGAAATGTACTGAGTATATGGGGGTGTATGCAATTTCAATAATTGAATATCATAATTTTTTTCTAAAGACATGCATGCTGATATAAATGACTCACTTAGCTTGAATTAAACCATCATAGTCATGGATGAATAGTACATGTAAAATAAAACAAGTGAGTCACTACAATAAGTTCTCAATTCTCTTTCTTCTCAATTTCAAACTTGTAGGGTAATCAACTCTTAAAACAACTCTCTCTAGAACATAATATATCAATCTTTCGAAAAACAAGAAACTTGCTCAGAAAATCATAGCTTTCTAAACATACACACTTATCTTAAATAGAGTAGGGATTCACTTTGGGAGTTTCTCTTAACCAACATAAACTATGTGGGATACATGGAGTCCAACGTCCTATCCACGTTAGGGAGAGCTGTCCTATCCTTGCCATCGAAGTAGGACCTAAATTTTAATTCATTAGTGATCACTATATCAGCCTCAGGCTCACATCCTACAGGGGCACATAGTTCTAGGGAAGTACCACACTTCCCACTCGTTGCTAAATACTATTCTTGAGCTTAGCTTAGAACTTTAAAGAAAATCCACAATAAACAATTCAACAATTTGCATCAGGAGCCAATATGCTACCCCCTTTATCATAAATCAATCAAATGTGGATTTCTTTTCTTACTTGGGTTCAAAACCAACTCTTTCTTGAAAATTTGATATACAATCATATGCCAAGCTTTAAAATCTTAGTAATAAGGGGTTATCAATACCATTCTTGAAACATATTCAGACATGTAAAATTTCATTCTTTAACGTAGGACATGTATGCAATTTCAAGATGCTTGAATTTTCAAAGTGAACCATAAATCATGACTTTAATCCCTTAAGTACTCAAAACATCAATCCATGGTAATGAAATAAAGTTCATAACATAAATTCATGAGTAAACATCAAACAATCAAGGCTTTTACATTCCATAATCTCATGAACTTGAAAATAGTATAATAAGCAATAGTTCAACTTAAAAGGAAAAATTCTCAAGAAAACCAACTTTGTGCATAAGGATGAAAGAGTTTTCTTGTTGAAAAATCCCACATACCTTAAACCTTGAGCTTAAGATGACTTTTTGAATCTCGGAATTCTAATCACGAACTATTGGGTGTCTGTTGTAGCCCTTTCGATGGGGATTTCAAATACAAAAGAGTTATTAAATTCTCACAGTTGAATCTATAGATAATTGGATTTTTGTGTTGAAACCTTAATGAGAGTTCTTGAGAGAAGTGGATGAAAATATCAATAATATGGTGTTTGGGGCTCTTGATTTCGTGTTTAAGAGGTAGAGGGATTGGAAAAATACCATTTCTACCCTTAATGAGATGGACTAAATGTGCTAAAATTCGCAGGTACACGCAGCAGAGCATGCGTCGTATGAAATATCCCACCGAACGCGTTGCATGCTCTATCTCATGGTCCAAGGATGCGATGCACCACGCGACACACGCAAATCGCATAGTGCTACTATTTCGAAAACAAAATGCGCCCTAAGTGATGTCCAAAAATTCTAAAACTCACCCGGGATGTCCTATAGACATGCCCCATCGCAATGCAACAAAAATTTTAAGAAGTAGAGGTCGATAAGGTTGCGAAATAAATCAATGAAGATTGAGGGCTCAAAATAAACTAAGTGTTGGAACACTTAGTAAAATTCTAAGTCTTAAGCTCTTCTTGACTTTGCTTCGGGGTTCTAACATCATAGAAACTTATGGGTTCTTATATATAATAAATAAAGTGGGATATAAAGAATAAACCTAATAGACAGTACACACAATATATGCTAAAAGTTAGCCGCTAGATGCTAAAAACAAACCAAAATCGATAAAACTGACACGACATTAATTAGTCCAAACTACAAGGTTGTCATAATACATTAGCTTATCTCACAAAAACAAAGTGTTACAAGTCAATGTAGGATCTTTTATTATTACATGTATTTCTCTTGTGTTCGGGTCTCTTGCACAGCGAACACTTGTTCCTCCTCTTGGTCTTGAAAGCCTCTTCTACACCTTTAACGTGTGTTCTTTTATTCCTTTTGAGCTTGTTATCGACAAAGTGTGGAAGAATATTTATCTTTACCAATTCTTGTGGCACATACCATTTGGACTTTAGGGGTAAAATTAATTGATTTCGAATGCACAAGGAGGTATACTTCAACTTTATACATAGGCGGAGAGTACTCATAGATGCTCAAACTATAATTATCTCCGTACTTTGATCGCAAAGCAACCATCGCGTTAGCATATAGTATTTAGATCAAGCCATACTTCCAACAAGAACACGACTTTTTTAGTAGGTAGACTTTGGCAGTAGGACCTCTGCCGAACACGGTGAATTGGTTATCGTGCCCATTTATATTCTCTATATAGAAGGAGTCATCCTCGCTCATATTATCCCTTGCAATCTTTTTGACGGCAGACACAAATTTATTCTCTTTATAGTTGATAATATATCCATGCGTCTCCCTAAAATTTTCACCAAACCTCTTCGTAATCGAATTGAATATGAATGTCACAGGGTACTCCTTTTCGTCTATCAACATGGCGTTAAATGGCTCAATATTTTGTATGGTCATTAAATCATACCTGTTGCTGGGAAATATGCCCTGCTCCACTTCTCGAAACCAAGTTCATGCTCGATAAAAAATCCTACCTCAGGATAATGATTCTTGAATTCTGTAAAATGATCGCTAAACTCCTATAAAGAATATGCTTTTGTCAGGTGGTAGAATAGATAGAGGTAATTTACACATTAGTGATTTACTAGGAAATTTTTACCAAGGTGCCTTATGTAATACCCATGATAAGCATGGGTATAAACCCTCACAATGTTGTTGGCGATGCTTTTGTGACTATCGAAGATAAAGCACAAATCTGACTCATCAACCACTATAGCCTTTAGCTTCGTAAAGAAAAATGTCTAAAACGCATCGTTCTCCTTGTCAACAAAGCAAAAAGCAATTGCATAAATATGGTTCTCCGTATCCTATGCAACCTTGCTTACCATCACGCCTTAGTACTTACCATGTAAATGAGTGTCATGGACCACAATAACCTTTCTCATATAGGTGAATCCCCTAATTCAAGTGACCAAGGCTAAAAAATAGTACAACTATCCCTGTTCACCATGATGGAACATGTAGAACCAACATTAAGAGTGTCGATGATGTAGAAAAAAGCCGACAAGCAGAAATACTTGTGCTACAGTGTCCATCGAATCATTTGCTTGGCGATCACACCCCCAATCCAATATTTCCAATAGCTTGGACTACTGTGAATGTTCTTGAAAATAATCCTCCAAACCTCTCTAGTGTTCGGACCCTTGCCACCGTGATCCAAATTCACACAGAGCGATGCAATGACTTTGGTCATAATTTTTTTATGGCTACGCATGGCTTGTTCGACGCTGCAAGTGTGATCGCCAAGGTATTTGAAGATGTAAAATCTATTCGTGCATTCATACTTTCCTGCCTGTAACATCCACGAATAACTAAGAGATACATATTTCTCCTTGAAGTATTTTCAACAACTCTTCAATGTTGCATAATCAAAACACTTTTTCACTTATGCTACATCCAATAACATATTCAGCTGCTTCTTACTACTAAATATTTGTTCTATATAGAAATTACTTCCATGCGAGAAGGTATGGTTAGGTTGTAACCCCGATCCACACTCCTCTTTCTCTTTTTGAAATAATTTGGGATTATTCCATTGACTGATATTTCGTATCCATTAGATGAATACCTGAGCGCTCATCTTCAGTCAAATCATCTTCGTCGACTGTTGGGCATGGTGGCTGGGTTACAGAGACCTCGCAATGATATTTATCCTAAAAAATGGCCTAAAGTCATTAGTAGCGACATCCAACATGTAAAAAGACACCTTCATATCATTCTTTATATATGTGGGATGTATTTTCCAATCCTCCCATTCATTAGATCGCTAGTCACAATTCTCTTGGCTCGCAATCTAATTCTCCGCTCTCAACTACGCTTTAAACCATCTCGTCCGTATAGACCATTGCAATGCAACGGGATGGGTACTGTCGCCTTACTAGATGATTTCCAATTTTAATATTTGGAATCCTCCTCCACACCCATATAATCACCATCGACGACTTCAGTTGTTGTCATATTAGACCAGACTAATCGATCATATATTATGATATTAGTCTATAACTAGTATGAAAACCTTCGTACAAAAACGTGAATAAAAGAAATTAGATATAATCGATGAGCTGCTAGCTCTGGAATGGAGAAAAGTATATGTAGGGCATCTAAACTACTAAAAACTATCTAATAACGAGATATTAAATGGATTTTGAAAGCTTTTCAAGCTAGTAAAAATGGTGAGAAAAAGTTTTTTGTAATTTTTTAAAAAAGATAAAACAACAATGGAGGCAATGACCAAGAATGGAGATTTTCAGTTGTGAGGAGGAAGATTTCACTGAAATAGACTGGAATTGGAAAAAGTAGGTTAAAATGAGAGCATTTTGGTGGCTTCTTGAACAGTTATTTTTTAGTTAAAAATAAAAATATGAAAAATGAAAAATGGGGGAAAATATTAGATATTTGTTGGATGAGGTTGAGGGACTAAAGTGTAAAGTTAAAAACTTGCATGCTAGGTTTGGATGGTTTTTCAAAGTCAAATGAATGATATCATAAATGTGTCTATCCACTATATTTTTTAAAGATTGACACTAAAAATTACATTTAGTTTTCTGAAGTGTCTATTTTGCCAAAACTTTCCCGTTACTAGCTTGATGTGATAACTTTGGATAAGCATTCTGATGATGGTGAAATTTACAAAGATTCTGAATAGCGATTAACAACCTATTTGGATTGGGTTATTTTAAGTGCGGGAAGGGGGGGGGGGGGAGCAGGAAGCCTACACAGCTGTGTGAGGAATCTTGCCTGACTTGGCTGCTCGCTCATGTGCTGGGTGAAAAGTTTATTCGGAGTTCTTTAGGTCAGTGAGCAAAAATATCTTTTTTGTTCTTGAATGTGAAGCTTAATAGTAGAGATAAACTTTGATGACCTTCTTTATGTACAAAATATCTCTTGGTTATTAGAATTTTTTTGCCTTATTTCATTTCAATCTGTTTTTTATTTTCCATATGGATGACCAGCATAAAGAAATAAAGTTGTAATTCTTGACTTTACAAGAATGACATGGCTATTTCTCTTAAAACTCAAATCTGATGTCTATGTATTAAAGCAATTATTGACTTATGTTAGTACATAGTTTAATAAAACAATAAAATGTGTTAGATTAGATAATGGAGCTGAGTTTTCAACTCAGTCTGTGACTCAATATTCAAGTCACTAGGCATCTTGCATCAAACCTAATTTGCTTACCTACCTCAGCAAAATGGTGCAGCTAAGAGAAAACATAAGCATATCCTTGAGATTTGTAGAGCTATCAAATTTCAGGCTCATATTCTTGTTAAATTTTGGGGTCATTGTGTCTTAGCTGCTACCTATCTTATAAATAGAATGCCTACTATTGTTCTTAATAATAGATCACCTTTTGAGATGTTATATGGTACTAAACCTTCTTTAGACCACTTAAGGGCACTAGAATGCCTTTGCTTTTCTAAGTCA
The DNA here is from genome assembly GCF_002878395.1 of Capsicum annuum. Taxonomy (NCBI): domain Eukaryota; kingdom Viridiplantae; phylum Streptophyta; class Magnoliopsida; order Solanales; family Solanaceae; genus Capsicum; species Capsicum annuum. The sequence goes on from NC_061120.1 coordinate 201,323,834, forward strand.
GTTCATGAATCTGATAAGCTCAAGTAAAGAGCTATAATTGCCGCATATGGGATACTCTCACTCACAAAAGGGATATATTTTTTATTTTACTAATAATGTGTTCTTTGTCAACAGAGATGTTGAACTCAGAGAAAAGATATTTCCTTTCAAAACTCTCAAGAAGAATTCATCAGTTCCTTTTCTTGATACATTCAGTGATCCCTTGATGATAGCATCTGAGGATACACAGATTATAGTGCAGAATCACAATGAAGGACAAACAAAACCTTTCTTAGTTTCAAGTCAATCACCTTTAACTTCTCAAGATAATGTAGTATTTCAGCTTCAACATGTATTTAAAACCTCAATATCACATGAAAGAAGATCATCTGGAACTAGGACTGCACTTATTTGGTTAAAAGAGTTTGTGACAACAAAGAAGTCTAGTTATACCATACCTTACAGTATATCAAACTATATTCAGTATGATCATCTTTCTCATAACTCTCAGGCCTTTTTTGCAACCAGTTCAACTTAAGATCCTAGGTGTGTAAATGTAATGAAGGATGAAATAGTTGCCTTGGAAAGTAGTTTCTTTACTTGAAGTAAAAAGAGTTATAGGTTATAAGTGGATTTTTAGGATCAAATATAAAGACACAGGTGAAGTGGAAAGATTTAAGGCTCAATTAGAACCAAAGGGATTCAACCAAAAAGAGGGGATTGATTATTAAGAAACATTTCCCCTATTGTTAAAATGGTATCAGTCAGGGCAATTATAGCAATAGCTTTCATCAAACATTGGCACATCCATAAAATGGATGTGTACAATGCATTTTTCTAGGTGAGCTAAATGATGAGATTTATATGGAGGTGCCACAAGGATTCCAAAGCTAAGGGGAGATCAAACTAGTATGTGGGCTTCTCAAATCCTTGTATGAACTAAAATAGGCTCCAAGGCAATGGAACATAAAGATATTAGAAGCAGTCCTCAAGTTTGTGTTCAAATAGGGTGAGTATGAACACTCTATTTCTAAAAAGAACTGAAAGTGACCTAACAACTATATTGGTGTATGTTGATGATCTTCTGATCACTGGTAGAAACTTAAAGTTAATTCAGGACACAAACGAATAACTTAGTCAAGCCTCCAAAATGAAAGATATAGGTGAACTAAGGTACTTTCTTGGCATTGAGTTTGCTAGATCAAGTTCAGGAATATTGATGCATCAGAGAAAGTATGTTTTAGAGTTAATTTCTAAAACTGGATTGAGTGCTGCAAAACCTATATCTACACTCTTGGAGACAAATATCAGACTCTTGGGGTGTACATAGGTCGGGTTGATTTGGTTTTCTATTAAAAAAAATTAAAACTATAAACCAAATCAAACCAACATAAAATTATTTTTTCCGATTTAGGTTTTAGTCGGTTCTTTCGTTTTTGTTTTTTTTTGGTTTTTCTCAGGTTTTTTTAATAATCTTTATTTTTTTACAATTATATTGTGATTGAAGTTTAGATAAAGTATGTTTTCACTCATGTGGTAATAAAAAACCACAACTATGAAAAATTGAGGAGTGAAAAACTCTCTTGAAACTAAAAAATAAGATTAAGAGTGAAAAGTTTAGGTTTTAAGTTTATATTGGATTTTGGATCATTTTACTAGCAATTAATGGATAAATATTACAACTTAAAGGCCCAAATATGAATATATATATATATATATATATATATATATATATATATATATATATATATATATGTCGGTTTGACTTGGGTTTGGCTTGACGTTTTTTTGGTTAACACCAAACCAAACCAAGAATGATCGATTTTTTTTATCAAATGCCAAACCAAACCATAAGTTGGTTTTTTCTTTGTTTGGTTTGGTTCTTCGATTTGGTTTGACTTGAGGGTTTGGTCTGTACACCCCTATCAGACTCACTACTAAGGAAATGGATGATCATGTAAATCATTGATCCTGAAACAGATATAGAAGAATATCAGATATTTGTCGACAAATTTCTTTATCTAACAATAACAAGACCTGACGTATCCTTCAAGGTTCAGACACTTAGTCAATTCCTACATAATCCTAAGAAGTCTCACTTTGACGCAACCATGAGAATAATAATATATTTGAAGTAGCAACCAGGGTAAGGAGTTTAACTTTCAAGTAGTAGCAAGAAGCTAGTCTCATCTTATTGTGATGTTAATTGGGAAGCTTGCCCAAACTCTAGAAAGTCTGTGATAGGTTTCTTAGTTAAACTTGGAGACTCATTGATCTCTTGGAAGTCAAAAAAATAAAGTACTGTATCTAGAAGTTCAGCTGAAGCTGACTATAGAAGTTTGACCTTAACTACAGCTGAGTTAGTATGGATTCTGTGATTGCTTAAAGAAATAGGACTTCAACTCAGGTTACCAGTTCAGGTCAACAGTGATAACAAAACAGCTATGATAATAGCTACAAATCCAGTCTATCACGAAAGAACCAAACACATTAAAATAGATTGTCAATTTGTAAGGGAAAAAATTCAGAATGACATGATCAAAACTATGTATGTGTCTACAAAAGCTCAGCAAGTTGATCTACTAACTAAGGCTCTGAATAAAGCTCAACATCATTTTCTTTATTCCAAGCTAGGAATGCTTAATATATTTGCACTACCTAGATTGAGGGGGGGGGGGGGGTTGAGGATATAGAGATTAGTTAATTAGGGAAAATTAGTCCTTTCATATAGTTAGTTAGTTAGTTAGTTAGTTAAAGAGTGAAATTAGTTGGTTACAGTACTGTTACCGTTGTATATATAGCACATATTTGTGCTCTTGAATTGAGATTACTAATAATTTTTAGTCTCTCTTCCTCCCTTATCAATATTCATCTCTTTCCATCTTCTCATTCTTTATCTCTTCTGATAAATCAACAGGAATTGTTTCAGGAGAAACTAATACAGATAAAGTAATTGAAAATTCATAGGCATCTATCATATTCTATTGTTGTCTTCTCATAAACTTGTGTTCATAATGTCCTCGTTTTTGTGTATGAAATTATTTTTCCACTGTCAAATGGGATCTCAAATATTTTGACACTATAAACATATTCCTTTACAGAGATTTGAAGGAGACTATTTTCATGGGGCAATTACCGGTTTCAAGGGTCCAACCTTTTCGTACTATGTCTTCCTACATAAGACTACTTCTAATTGAGAGTATATTATATGTTTCTTATCGTTTTCCAAATGTAACAAAGTAAATAATGATTTGGTGTTTTTTAATGGAAGCTTGTCAGTGTCAGACATGAATATCTCTAGACGACCTTACCATAAAAACTGCAGTTGTGCATTGCACAAGCAAAAAGGGGAGAAACCAAACACTTGTGTCCATAGTAGGAAAATATCATTCCCTTGTGAAAGGCAAAATCCAAAAGATACGACTTTATCTACAACAGCTTTCCAATTCTCTTCTCAATCTTCTTTGTGCAATAATTCATCAGTCACGAGTGTACACCATAATGGTGATTAGATATGATATACTAGGTGTTAGAGACCTAATTTTTGTCCTCCATAACTAATTTTAATTCCGAGATTCTTTGATTTTAAATAAAATTATAATATTTATTTTATCCAAATAAAAGGCTTTTCAAAGTATTTATTTGGGTAATTTTGTCATTTAAGTGGCGATTATATATTATCGTATTCAATTATGCAAAAATATATAATTGTCACTTAAATATTTATTCTATGGAATATAGGATTTTAATCAAGGATTATCTTGAAATAAATATAAATGATTAAAATCTTGATTCAAATATAATCTATTCTCAAAAATAATTTATTTAAATAAATAGGTGTTAGATTTTATTAAATTAAAAAGATCAAGATTAAGTGGGGTATTAATTCGTATCAGATTTTGATTTAATTTGTCCAATCTATTAAATTTTGCCATAATCGAAATCAAATTGGCCCCAACTGCAATGCAATTGGCCAATTGATTCTCAATTTGGTCGAAAATTAAATGGATTTAGCTAACCCCTAATTTAATTTATTTTTTTTACAAAAAAATAACCCTAAAATTCACCTAAATCTACCAATTTAACCCAACAATCACTCCACAACAATGATCAGCAACCCAATTTCAACAAATATATCAGCAGCCTCAATAGGCCCTGAACCCGACCCTGTCCACTTTTCCCCTTTAACCTAAAAATAGCAAAATAGTGGCAGCAAAAGCAAACACCCGATATACAATTAGCAACTTCAGCAACAACAAAATCAACATACAACACCAATAATATCGGGTACAACAACAACAACTTTATATAATTTCAGCGACCAATGACAATGACCAAACCTGACATGTCTGACAACCAATGGCACAACAAATGTAGCCAACCACCGATAACAGCAGCTCCAACTTGTCAACCCCAACAGACTCGATTTTAACCTTAAACCAAACCACAATTTCAGTGAACTCGCGTATAAACAACAACTCAGCTCTTTTTTGAATTTCAAATTATACTAAATAGTACGAATTACAGCTCATCCCTTATCAACAACCATTCAATTCAAAATTTCCCTTTAAAATTCTCAAATTTCCCATGAATTTTATTTTCTCACATCGATTAGAGCTTGAAATTGAACTCCCAATCTCCTCTATAAAAAGCCCTCTTTGGTGCAAAAATACCCCTAGTCTTGGAGGGTGGAAAAAATCTTTGAGCGAAAAAAGTCTATTTTTAGTAAAACACTTTTGTTTAGTGAAATTCATTGGCTAATCAAAGTTTTTGAGTTGACAGTGATGTTTCCGGTGATGGTTAATTCCGATGAAGTTCGTAGTCTTGTTTTTCTACTCCGAAAGAGGTAAATACATCATCCCTTTTAGTTTTGATATTTTATTTTAATCAATCTATTAGTGTCGTTAGTAGTTATGAAAATTCTTGGGAATTTCTTGTTGTAGAAGACTTGAAGGCCTTAGAATCTTTGTTACGATAATGGTGTCCGTCATTATGTGGAATGAATATTCTATCCATATTTGATTCACTGTCTTGGCTGTGTACTTAAAATTTTGTGACTTTATTATGATTTTGTTTACGAGAGAATTGTTATGCCTTTCATCACAAAATTATCGCTAGGTGATTAATTTGAGCATTACTATCGTTTCTTTTGGTTTCAAGATTTTCCATGTTAACCTATTATGTTGCCTTTGATTTTACTCTGATTTGAATGATATCAGATTTATTGTCAGTCGTATCAATTGAATATGTGTTAGTCTTAGCTTTATCATTGAATGCTTCGTCTTATTAAAGGCCATCTTAATTGTCATCTCTTCTATTCGATTGTCCTAGTTAAGATTTCTTTCATTAATTTTGTGGGAAGAATTTGTTTTTTTGGTTGGATTTCAAGTTCATCTTCCATGTTTACCTGTTATACTTAGAATTTGTGGGGCATATTTTATCATTATTTCGAGTAAAATACCGTCCAAACTCCCCGATGAACTCTTGATTCACGATTTTTTGTGACTTACCAAAGGGAGGGAAATATTGGTCTAAAGTGTTTGATTTGAATATTTGTTACTTTTTGCTCTTTGAAGTTTAGTTTATTCACATGATCGATTCAGAAACAATTACTTTAGAGTAGTTGTTGTATTTTGGGTTATCTCAATGTAGTGATTTTGTTCATACCCATGTGAATAGAAAACATTCTTATCATCCGGTCCCTCTTCTCAGTTTTCCTTTTTACGTTTTCTTTCCTTTAATATTTATTTAATAGGACCATGAAAGCATTATGAGTGAAAGTCCAATAGAGCCTTTTAAGTCTTTTGTCTTGCGCAAGAAGGCCATAGATACTTGTTTTGTTATTTTGTGATAGAGCCTGGTCTATCAACTTATTTACTCATGTCTAAAGATGCTTGATTTTAATTATTTACTTGAGGAGTTCACGATTTGTGATCGATTGTATCCCAACTAGCCTAATGAATTAAAGTTTCCCCAAAGGTGATTTTATATTATGTTGTTCTCCTTTTAGCAGGGTACCTGCTTGGACAAAGATATAATTTAGTTGGTTTGAGATTAATCATTGATAAAAAATAGAAATTGTCTTATTCCATTTGGCTTGTCCGTGTACTAAATTAGTGATTTGGGTATCGAATAGACTCTAATCCTTCTTTCTTTTTTTTTTTGTATGTGATATATTTGGAGTCCACGGGGACTCCCCCCCGTTGCATTTTTTGAAGCAGCCAATGAGGCCTATATCCTCAAAATTTTGAGTCCAAAAGTTGATCATGAGGCATATCGATGCAAGAAGACTTTCAAAATTCGAACATGAGGTGTATCGATGGAAGAAGATGGAAGAAGAAAAATGGGTCAAAAACCTATTGTTATAGTAGTTAAGAGGCTCGAAAAGTCTCGTCATCTTTTTATTGCTTTACTTGTCTTTATTCATTAAGTTAATTATTTATTCATTCATTTTGGGCCTCAAAATCAAAGTTGTAAACTAATACAGGTCAAGCAAATTTTGGGTCAAAAGTTTCGAAAAGATAGTTTAGGACAGGGTATAGGCTGAAAGCCCAATATTTAGATTAGGACAGATAATGATGGGTCGAAAGCCAAAATAAATTGTTTAGTACAAGTGCAGGTGCACCAAAATCCCAATTTATTAGGACAGGATTGATGGATTTGGGCTTACGAGCCTAAGTCTTCTAATCCTTTCCTTTCCCCCTTTACGTGCTTTAACTTGCCTAGAACTAGTTAAATTTCCTACTAAGTCGTCAAAAGTTGTTTTTGCATAAACTTCAAAAAATACTTTCTTAATCAATTTCTTTTCAAAAAAATCAACTTCTTTTCTCCAAGTTAGTCAAGGAATCATTTTCAAATAGTTAGAATAACCGCAAGTTAGCGGACATTTTAGGTGCCTTGAAAACCTTCCTAAGATGTTAATAAGAACCTCTTACTTGAGATTTTCTTAAAAGCCTAAGTATTTTTTCTATTTTAAGACTTGGGATTTTCTTTAAATGTTTTCTTAATTTCTTTTCAAATAAGTTAAGTGGCGACTCTGTTATTTCATAAGTTGTTTCAAAATATTCTTCAAAGTTTAAAAATAGTTTAAAAGGTTCAAATCAAGTGTTTTTTAACCCTTCGGGTTAGAAGGGATAAAATAGAAATGACGACTCTGTTGGGAAACCTAACTAGGTTCTAACCAAATATTTGAATTAGCTTCTTTTGACTAACTGTTGTAATGTTTAAGCTATTTATGTGCTTATGTGTTTAAATTTTACGAAATTAAACTATTGTATTAATAACATACTTTCTATCTAAAATATATAAATTATTTAGGGTTTCGTGGATATCCCAACCCCTATTGTTCAATTCCAAATAAAGTGTTGGAAATACGATGATTTATCCACACGTGAGGCGTCCGATAGATGTTCATATTTCCAAACCCAAGTCGTTTTCTTGAGAACCAGGTTCAAACCCACTCTAGACACCTAGGACAGAACAAAACCAAAACCTTCATTTTAGGCATAAACCTAGGACAACCCAATATTCGAGGGGGTATTGGACCCATTAGAAAACTTGCGCTGCGTCTATTTACCATGAGCCAATTACAGACAAATCATATTTATATGTTAAAAAATATATGTTATTTAATCTAATCCATTATCCTATTGGGGTGGGGGAAATGCTTACTTTGTTTGCTTTCATGTGAGGATGCCTCAATCATCCACCAATTAAGGAAAAAATTAAAGTGAGCCAGGCTAGAGGTTGATCAATTTGGATGATTGCATAATTTCCCAGACTAATGATCTATGAGTATATAGCCCAGTTATACGAGAATTGCTTGATCATCAACAGATGTCGCCTATGACAAAAAGTGGACAAAGCTAAGAGGGCAAAGACCGAGAAAAGAATATTTAGGAACTAGTGTTTCCTATCCCCTGCACGGGACATGGTTCTTTTTAACATGTTACTTGCCCTTTCCCCAAAGATTGTATCCCTTTTGTGCAAATTTTCTAAGTATTTATGACTTTATGTATACCTATGGAGGTTTTGGGGGGATAATAGTTTGGTTTTAAAAAGCATATACTTCCTTCAAATACATTAGGCCAACTCTTGGCTCAAAAGGGTCACCCAATTAAGATGCACGTTTATTACAATAGGCTTGTGTGATATAGTTGTTTATGTGCTTATATGTGTTATGTTGATTCAAATCAAAGGAGGATTGATCCAATTTCATTTTCCATAGAGCATCTCTAGGCAGAAATATACCCCACTATACAAAAGTCCAACCAAATATATTCCAAGTCTCCTAAGTCTCTTAGAAAAGTTTGCAATTATTTTCTAAAGAGTTATTCCTACCATTTCCAAGAAGGCTGACTATGGACTTAGAAAAAGTCATTGCAGGAAGGACCGAAAAGAGTGGTAGGGAAATTTCTCAAATCAAGAGGAAATTAGCGGAGTTAGACTAAATAGACTATGCGCTAAAGGTGAAGAATGAGAAAATGGCTAAGAATATTCTTGTGGCCAAATGAAAGACTACCAAAGTCAACCTAATGACTGAAAAAGAAGAGGATGTTACCAAGACTAGGAAATTGGAGGAACAAACTTCCCTAACCAAGGCCAAGATCGCTATGTTCGACCAAATATTGAGGAAAAATAAGGAAATACCAAATGAGACCTTTCTAGAGAGGTCAAATGATTAGCCATGCAATTTAAAATAGCCACTGAGATGATTAAAAAGATGATAGGAGAAAACAAACTGAAAAAATCAGAAGATGCTAGCCTCGAACAAAAAAAAAATACCAATGATGCTCGAAGAACTCATGAGTGAAATAAAGGAATGTTCAGAAGACGTAGACAAGACATTCTTGCCTTCAATGTTAAGAAAAGAGACGAACAAATCACACTTGGAGCAAGTACAAAAAATTATATGAAAGAGCCAGAAATTGTAAAAGTCTCAGAGATTTACCAAATGTTGCAGGCTATGGGAAATTTGTGCCCAATCAAGACTCAAGGGCCTCAATGTGACCCCAAAGATGAGCACAAGAGATGTGCCTAGCATTTATTCCATAAAGGACATATCACAGATGAGTGCCGCATGTTAAAAAATAGAATGTGATTTGATTAACTATGATAAAATTTCTCACTTGTATGGACCTCACACCATGTTAGAGTGTGATAGGTTTGAATTATAAGTGTCCATTACTAGTGATTCTAAAATTCATTATTCGTGCTTCACAGATTTTAAGGATAGCTATGCAAATATTTACTCTGAGTTGGTCCAAGCAAAGATCCTCCATCTAGTCGAGAGAAAGAAAAGAAAAGGGTTTGCCAAATAGAGGAAGAGTGATGATATCTGTCGTTATAACAATTGAGCCAAAGGTCATACAATTGATAAGTGTCGTTCTTTCCACTTTTATTTGGAGCACTTGATCAGAATTGAAAAGATTTGATTGGAGTTCGTGCCGAATCAAAGAACTTTCCTCTATTTAGAGTCAAGCTTTAAATGTAGCAAGTTTTGTTTTCCTTGTATTTACTTTCCTAATGTAATGAGGTTTTAGTGGATTTAATGAAATGAAAACAATCCTTTCGTAACATTTCGAACTACGTAGGACCTAATTTCTTCTTTGTGAGATACGTAGGCAGCCTTTTGGCCCGACCTCTATCTTCAAAAACTCTGTTGTCCCCTACTTTCATCGAGAATAAGAAAAGTTGAGCCTTTCTAATAAATTCCACCTATCCATATCATTGAGTAAAATCCTGTTCATTGAAATTCTCGAGTCATCATTACTTTATGGATCAATTCACATGAGATGTGTTTACTTCCTACCTGATCATCTTGCTTTACTTATTACTAACGGAATCTAACACGTCAGCCTTTGAGTTTTTTTTACTTTGCAGGTAATAAAAACTACTCTGTGTTAGCATAAAATGACCTTACTTTACTAGATCAAAGTGAATAGCTTTGTTACAAGAAAAGAAAAATGACTAGTAGTAAAACTGGACCCTACCAGTTATTTTTCAAAACCTATAAATGATGGTCTCGAGGATTGAATAAAGGGAAAATGTGATGCTACCATGGAAGAATTTTCCAAGACAACTAGGGATCGTGGAAGATGAATTGGAGAAAACATTATTGAATCAGACCTCCACTCCAATCATGACATGTCGCCCGTCATGTAACAATAACTTAAAACCTTCCATTGTCATGTCAAGAGGTAAAATAAGCAAATCAATAAAGATAATAACGAATGGGAGATAATAGCCTTATAACAGGCAATAAAAGAGTCAAAGAGTTTGGGAATCAAGAAAGCCTAACATAGAAGAAACTGAGGAGGTTGACTAGATGGATATTGACCAAGTTAACAGAATTAGGGTCGATATCTATCTAGTAAAATCAAGGAATAAGTGACAAAGCAAAGGTTGTGGAGGTCACAAGACGTCTAACATAGCTAGCCAATATTGTCCTAGTTCTGAAAAAGGGCAGCAAGATCCGAATTTGTGTTGACTACAAAGATTTGAATAGAGCCAGTCCTAAAGATAATTTTCCACTACCCAACATCCATATCCTCATCGATAATTTTGTGAAACATAAAATGCAGTCTTTCATGGATTGTTTCGCTAAGAAAGTATAACTTGAAGTTGAATACTGCTAAGTGTGCTTTCAGAGTGCTAGCAGGAAAATTACACGGGTTCATAGTCAGCAGAAGGGGCATTGAGCTATACCCATCCAAGATCAAGATAATTCAGGATTTACCATTGCCAAGGACCAAGAAAAAGGTTTTGAGTTTCCTGGGTTATTTTAATTACATAAGCAGGTTCATTACTCAATCAACAGTCATATGTGATCCAATTCCTAAGATGTTGAAGAAAGATGCATTGAATGAGTGGACAGAAGAATGTCAGAAAGCTTTTGACAGAATCAAGAAAATCTGTCCGCTTCGCCTGTTTTAGTTCCACCAAGGGAAGGAAGTACATTGTTTCTTTACCTGTTAGTCTCAAAAAATACTTTCTAGTGTGTCCTCGTGAAACATGATAAGATTGGTAAGAAAGAGAAAGAAATCTACTACTTTAGCAAAAAGTTTATGCCATGTGAGGCTCGCTACACTTTTGTAGAAAGGACGTGTTGTGATTTGACCTGGGCCACGCATAAGTTGAGTCATTATCTATCCTCATACACAACATATCTCATTTCTATAATGGATCCATTAAATTATATATTTCATAAATCCATTCTTGCAGGAAAGTTAGCCAATTGGAAAATGTTGCTGAGTGAGTTCGATATTATGTATGTGACTTAAAAGGCAATCAAGGGGCAAACCTTAGCAGATCATTTAGCAGAGAATCCGGTTGATGATGAATATGAGCCGCTTCAAACTTACTTTCTATGAGGATATTTTATTCATAGGAGAAGACATTGCAGAGATATAATTCAGATGAAGATTGTTCTTGATGGAGCAGTCAACTTCAAAAGCTCAGAATTAGAGCAGTTTTGCTGTCAGAAACAGACCAACACTATCCAACAACCGCTAAACTGATCCGTGTACCAATAGCATGGATAAATATAATGCTTGAATCCTAGGCCTCAAGTTAGAATTTGATATAGGTGTTCTTGAATTGCTAGATATCGAAGACTTAGATTTGCTGATTCACCAAGTACGGGGCGAATGGGAGGTAAAGAACTCCAAGATTACTCCTTATGTAAAGCTGGTGTAGGATTTGTGTGAAAGATTCAAGAAAGTTGATTTCAGACATATTCTGAGGATACAGGATGAGTTTGCTAATGCTTTGGCTACTATATCTCCATGATTCAGCACCAGATCAAAGTTACATTAATATTTGGAAATAAACTTAAAGAAACAACTTGCACATTATGCGTACGTCGAAGAGGAACCGATGGGAAGCCATAGTACTATTATATGAAAAGGTATTTAGAATCTGGAACATATCCTGAAGAGGCCAACAACAATCAAAAAAGACAATCCGATGTTTGGCAAAGAACTATTTTCCAGATGGGGAAATTCTTTTTAGAAGGACTTTGGACTTAGGATTCTTAAGATGTGCCAATGCCATGGAATCCATGAGATTAATAATAGAAGTGCATGCAGGAGTTTGTGGGCCGCATATGAATGGGTTTGCCTTTGTTATAAAGATTATGAGAACTGGTTACTTCTGGATGACTATGGAAAATAATTGTAGCAAGTATGTGCAGAAGCGCCCAAAATGCCAGATGGACAGAGATTTGATTCAAATTCCTCCACATGAGCTTTATGTTATGAGTTTACCTTGGTCTTTCATAGCTTGGGGTATAGATGTTATCGGACCAATAGAGCCACCAGCGTCAAATGGGCATAGATACATTTTGTTCGCTATTGATTACTTCATTAAGTGGGTCAAAGTTATTTCATATAGAGCCGTCACCAAGAAGATGGTTGAAGATTTTGTCAAGAACTTGATTTGCCAATTTGGAGTGCTAGAATCAATTATTACTGATAATGGAGCTAACTTTAATTGTCACTTGATGAATGAGATTTGTGATCAGTTTAAGATTGCTCATCGCAACTCGACCACATATCGTCCACAAATGAATGGAGCCATGGAAGCTGCCAATAAGAACATCAAGAAGGTATTGAGGAAGATGGTAAAAAATGATATATCATGGCATGAGATGTTGCCCTATGCTCTATTAGGGTATCGTACAATAGTTCGAACCTCCACTGGGGTAACTCCTTATCTATTTGTGTATGGAAATGAAGTTGTGATACCTTCCAAGGTATAAATACCTTCCTTAAGGATTATTAAAGAAATCGTATTAAGTAATGAAGAATGGGTTCGCACTTGCTATGAAAACCTCATGTTGATTGATGAGAAGAGAATGGACGCCGTGTGTCATAGCCAGTTGTACCAACACAGAATGATCCGTGCCTTCAACAAGAAGTTAAGAGCTCGAACATTTGAAGTTGGGCAATTTTTTCTCAAATGCATATTCACTCACCAAGAAGAGTACAAAAGCAAGTTTGTTCCAAATTGATAAGGTCCATACATAGTTTGCAAGGTACTAGCTGGAAGAGCCCTGATCCTATCTGAGATGGATGGTCAAGAGTGGACCAAACCAATCAATTATGATGCAGTAAAGATATACTATGTTTGAAAGATGTTTTAGTTTTTGTTTCCTTGGTTTATTTGTAATCTCCTTTATGATAGAACTTGTTTTATGATTTGCAATTGCTTAGAATCCCTTTCCTTTTATGTACGAATTACATTTGACCTGGATTCCCAAGAAAGGGATACGTAGGTGGCCTATGTCGACTTTGGTCAACCCTTAGGAGAATTTATCCTTTTCCTTTATGTACGAACTATATTTGACCTGAATTCCCAAAAAAGAGATACGTAGGTGGCTTATGTCGACTTCAGTCAACCCCTCTGGAGAATTTATCCTTTTTCTTTATGTATGAACTACGTGATGACCTGAATTCCCAAGAAAGGGATACGTAGGCGGCCTATATAAATTTCGGTCAATCCATTAGATTTTTCTATATATATAGAGAGAGTAATCCTGAACTATGTTTGACCTAATTCCTGCTTTAACGGGCCCTAATGGATTGGTCATATAACCCCAGTAAATGGAAGCTGGGGTAAAATTTTTGAGAAGGAATCTCAAAAATTCACAAGAGAAAGATCATCATCAATAAAGAAGATGAAGACATGCGAAGACTTCAGATCCTTCCAATCCAAGCCCATCTCAAACAATATTAAAATGAGGCAGAAATTTTGAGGAGGGTCTCAAATGGACACTAGAATATATTTCAAATCCCTCAACACCGGAGGTCAATTTCAAGTTTTGGTATCACTAGCTGCGACAAGCCTAGGTAGACTAAATCTCTGGCTATGATAAAAATTCGGGTAAAAACCATCAGCGATGATGATGAATTCCTGGGATTCCTTTATCAAATGTCAGATATAGTCATAAAGTAAGAGAAAGATGTTCGTTGAACCAGTACATGGCATGACTAGCATAGGTTTTCTAAAGCTTTTACAGAAATTTTTGAAACTAGTTTCTAAAAACTAAGACTACTTTCTAAAATCTATACAAATATTTTTACTTAGTGATTACGTAGGCATCTATTGGAATGTGAGTCAAGGTGGAAGTCCCTACATGACAGAGCACCCGAAAGATGGAGAGGAGAATACCAAGGATCGAAGGAGGTCAACATAGAGTAGTTTCACTCAAGATTAATCATTTTTCTGTGGATATAGGGATCAATACACAAAGATGGGAATCTTTTTCAAAAAAAACCCAAGAAAGTTGCGAGCCACAGCAAATCATATAATTCTAAAGAATGGTATGTTTGGGTAGCCTAAAAAATAGTTTTAATACCCATTTATCAAGGACCTTTTAATTATACCAAGGATCGAAGGAGGTCAACATGGAGTAGTTTCACTCAATATTAATTATTTTTCTGTGGATACAGGGATCAATACAGAAAGATGGGAATATTTTAAAAAAAAACCCAAGCAAGTTGCGAGCCACAGCAAAGCATATAATTCTCAAGAACGGTATGTTCGGGTAGCCTAAAAAATGGGTTTAATACCCATTTATCAAGAAATTTTTGAATTATCTACCATATTTCTTGATACCATGAAGGACAAACAAAGATGCCTTATCTTATTTATGAATAGTGTATTTAGAATTTTCCTAAAAATAGTTGCTAGCAAAAGCAACTTTGTGTCTACTAAATATTTATCTTGAGGGCAGGTGCATTCAAGGGAGTCGGCACAATAGATACAACAATCAAAAGGATCACTCAATAGGAGGAAGAGTAGAAAGTCATCCTTAAAATTTGCCTTAAAGTGAAGCAAAAGGTATTTGAGTAATCCCTAAATAAGGATTTTGCCCCATTTACTTGCATAATTATTTCTTCAAAAAGAGAATATTAATAGCGAAATAAGTCATTCAAATTATGATGCTCAATATTTGTCGTTAAACTATCATAAAGCTTGATTGTGGTCGCCAGTGAGAGCGACATTGTGTCCACTAACTGTATACCTTGAGTATATGTACTTGTAGAAAGCAAAATATAGACAAACAAACTTAGGTGAAACTGTTTTAAATCGCCGAAAGAACCATTTCATATCATTCCGTTTTCAAAAGGGCCATGCTGAGAGGGCCATTTTATATCATCTCATTGCTGAGAAGGTCATTTCATACCATTGTCAAGAGGGTTATTTTATATTATCGCCGAGAGGGGCATTTCATACCATTGCCGAGAGGGGCATTTCATATCATTTCTAAGAGGGTCATTTCATTTCATTCCATTGCCAAGAGGGCCATTTCATATTATTTCATTGCCAAAAGGGCCATCATGTCATTCAATTAAGTCTCCATAATTGCTCGCCATACAAGACGATAAGGCCTGACTTGGAAAGATGCTTTGGAGCACTAATATCTGTTGACCATGCAGAGGCTATATAGCCCAATGTCGAGGATATCTTATCATTTTATGAATCAACATATAAAGGCTTCTAAAGCACATGATTCAAAAGGATGACTTTAAGTTGCTATTTGAAAGCGAACGATAATTGAGACTTCCTAGAAATTGACAATCCTAGGGTCATCTATAAGTCACATTATTTGAAATAGGATAGTGTGCAAGATTACCTATGAGTTTATAGTCCATAGGTCATCCATAAGACACAACAACATCCTAACTAAATAGTGTGCAAGGTTACCCTAAGATTGATAGTTTGAAGGCTATCCATAATTCACAACTAAATCTTCACCGGAGAATATGTGAGATTATCAAATTGATACATCCAAGGGTTCTAAATAAGCCGCATCACATCTAAGATCTATTGTATATAGGATTATCCAAAGACTAGAAATTTGAGAGATATCTATAAGCCATATTATCCAAGGTTGAATGGTGTGCGGGAATACCTGAGAGCTAGAAATTGGAGGGATATCTGTAAGCCATCTTTTATCCAAGGTTGGATAAAGTGCAAGATTACCTGAAGGCTAGCAATTCAAAGGATATCTATAAGTTGCCTCATATCCAACATCAAATAGTGCACAAGATTATCCAAAGATTGATAATTTAAAGGAAATCTATAAGTTAATCGATACAAAAGATGTACAAGACTTACCCAAGGTCACATGCAAAGAATCATTGTCAATAACCAGAGAGGTTATCATTACACATACAACAATCTTTAAAAGTGACCAAAAGGGTTGCTACATCAACACAAGATTACATGGTTGCAGGAATCATTCTTCATAAATTATCGTTAGTGTCCAAAAGGGCTACCCCACTTTGAATACATATTCACTCGACAAATGAGCTAATTATGCAACAACCAAGAGGGTTGTTGTTCCTTTTGTTGCAATTTATTTCCTTCCAAACTGGTATATGAAAGGATGACTTCACTTTTTAGGCAAAACCTCACGTGGAGATATGATAAAAAAAATTATACACCCCTTTCATGAATTATGTTTAACACTAACGATTTTTTGTTTGAGTCATTGTCGAGAGAATCCAAGAGGATAAAAATCTCAAATCAAAATCACAGGTGTAGAAGACTCCAGAAATGATGCACCACAATGTGGAACTCTTCCTTGGCAGCAAAACGGGACATAGTCTAGAGAGGAAAGCCAAACTCTTTGGACGCGATCTAAAGGATGATTGCCACCACCATCAAACCACACCCCTATTATAAGTATTGGGATATTCTGGTTTCAACTTCACCTTCAGGATATTTCTAAACTCATTTCGAGGGTAAACTTCTCTTTCTTTCAAATTTGGTTGACAACATACTTAGAGTTTTGAAAATTATGTCCAGGTAAGTTCTTGTCTATGAATATGAAGGATCCCACATTCATGGTTAAGAGGTTACAAGCCACTTTTATGCAACTCAATCAACTTGTCACTCCTCTCAAGTCAAAGATCATCTAAAATAAAAGATAATCTTTTCTACCAATTGAGTCGAACTACAAGTAGTTTGATTCCCTGAGTCTTAAGGATATGTAGGCTGGACTCTTTGTTGAAAACTCAACTGTATTCCAACTTTCCCCCAAATTCCTTATTCCCCAGCTTTTCGGTTTCATCAAACATTCAAAAATCAAAATAGCTTGTGAATTCTCTGCAAATTGCGCTTAAAATCAAGCGTTATGAACTACAAGTGGCCTAAACTCCATGAAACTCGTGGAAAAATCAACCTCTCTTAAAATAGAATTTGTGGTCGGACAAAATTAAGGAACGTCAAACTCCCTTTGTTCAGGGTTACTTGCATTCACCCTACCCAAAGGGAGGGAGCAATTGTTGACACCTAATTTTTGCCCTCCACAACTAAGTTTAGTTCTGAGTTTCTTTGATTTTAAATGAAATTACAATATTTATTTTATCCAAATAAAAAAATTTTTAAAATATTTATCTGGGTAATTTCGTCATTTTAAGTGGTGATTATATATTATTGTATTCAATTATACGAAAATATATAATTTTCTCACTTAAATATTTATTCTATCAAATATCGAATTTTAATCAAGGATTATCTTGAAAATAAATATAAATGATGAAAATCTAGATTTAAATATAATTTATTCTCAAAAAAGGATAAATATGCGTTTGATTTTATTAAATCAAGAAGTTCGGGATTAAGTGAGGTATTAATTCGTATCGTATTTTAATTTAATTCGGCCAATCTATTAATTTGGCCATAATCGAAATCAAATTGGCCCCAATTGCAATGCAATTAGACAATTACAATTTGATCGAAAATTAAATGGATATAACTAACCCCAAATTTAGTTTGGGTTATTTTTTAAATAACCCTAAAAATTCACCTAAATCTACCCATTTAACCCAACAATCACTCCACAACAACAATCAATAGCCCAATTTCAACAAATATGTCAGCCGCCTCAGTAGGACCAAAACCCGACCCAGTTCACTTTTCCCCTTTAACCCAATTCCAGCAAACAGAGGCAACAGCAACAAACACCCGATATATGATTAACAACTTCAGCAACAACAAAATCAACGTACAACACTAATAATATTGGGTACAACAACATAACTGCATACAATTTCAGCAACCAATGACAATGGTCGAACCCGACCCGTCCGACAACCAACGATGCAACAATTGCAGCCAACTGCTGACAACCCCAACTGCAACTCATCAACCCCAACAGACCCAATTTTAACCCAAAATCGACCCACAATTTCAGTGAATCCACATGTAAACAACAACTCAGCTCTGATTTGAATTTCAAATTGTACTAAATAGTACGAATTATAGCTCATCCCTTATCAACAACTATTCAATTCAAAATTTCCATTTGAAATCCCTAAAGTGCCTATGAATTTCATTCTCTCACATCGATTGGAGCTTGAAATTGAACTCCCAATCTTCTCTATCAAAAGCTCTCTTTAGAGAAAAAAATACCCAAATCTTGGAGGGTGGAAAAAACCTTTGAGCAAAAAAATAGTCTATTTTTTAGTAAAAAAATTTTGTTTCATGAAATTCATTGGCTAATAGAAGTTTTTGAGTTGACGGTGACGTTTTCTGGTGGTGGTTGATTCTGACGAAACTCGTAGTCTCGTTTTGCTGCCCCTAAAGAGGTAAATACATCGTTCCTTTTAGTTTTGATATTTTCTTTTCATCGATCTGTTAGTGCCGTTAGTAGTTATAGAAATGCTTAGGAATTGTTTTCTGTAGAAGCCTCGAAGGCCTTAGGATTTTTGTGACGATAATGGTGTCCGTCATTATATGGAATGAATATTTTGGCCGTATTTGATTCACTGTCTTGGCATTTTACTTAAAATTTCATGAATTTAATATGATTTTGCTTACAAGAGAATTGTTATGCCTGTATCACAAAATTATCGCTATGTGATTAATTTTAGTATTACTGTCATTTCTTTCGGTTTCAAGATTTTCCATGTCAACCTATTATGCTTCCTTTGGTTTTTCTTTGATTTGAATGCTTTTAGGTTTACTGTCAGCCGTATCAATTGAATATGTGTTAGTCTTAGCTTTATAGCTAAATGCTTTGTATTATTAAAGGCTCTCTTAATTGGTGTCTTTTCTATTCGATTGTCCTAGTTAAGATTCCGTTCATTAAATTTGGGGGAAGAATTTGCTTTTTGTTGGATTTCTAGTTCATATTCCATGTTTACCTGTTTTACTCAGAATTTGTGGGGTTTCTTTTGTCATTATTTCAAGTAAAATGTTGTCCAAACTCCCCGATGAACTCTTGATTCACGATTCTTCGTGACTTGCCAAAGGGAGGGAAATGTTGGTCTGAAGAGTTTGAATTGAATATTTGTTATTTGTTTCTCTTTGAAGTTTAGCTTATTCACATGATCGATTTAGAAACAGTATTTCCAGACTCCATCTAGCGTTACTTTGGAGTTGTTGTTGTCTTTTGGGTTATCTCTGTGTAGAGATTTTGTTCATACCCATGTGAATAGAAAATATTCTTATCTTTCGGGTCCTCTTCCCAGTTTTTCTTTTTATGTTTTATTCCCTTTAATAATTATTTAATAGGACCATGAAAGCACTATGAGTGTAAGTTCATTAGAGCCTTTTAAGTCTTTTTTCTTGTGCAAGAAGGCCATGGATACCTATTTTGTATTTTGTGGTAGAACTTGGTCTATAAACTTATTTACTCCGATCTAAAGATGCATGATTTTAATTATTTTTTCGAGAAGTTCAAGATTTGTGATTGATTGTACCCCAGTTAGCCTAATGAATTAAAGTTTCCCCAAAAGTGATTTGATATTATGTTGTTCTCCTTTTAGTCGGGTCCCTGTTTGTATAAAGATTTAATTTAGTTGGTTTGAGATTAATCATTGATTAAAAATAGAAATTGTCTTATTCTTTTTGGTTTGTCTGTGTATTAAATTAGTGATTTGGATATCAAATAGACTCTAATCCTTCTTTCTCTTTTTCGTTTGTATGTGACCTATTTGGAGTCCACGAGGGACTCTCTCCCGTTGTATTTTTTGAAGGGGCCAATGAGGCCTATATCCTCAAAAGTTTGAGTCCAAAAGTCGATCATAAGGCATCAAGCTTATCGATGCAAGAAGATAGAAGAAGAAAAATGGGTCAAAAAACCAATGTTGTAGTAGCTAATAGACTCGAAAAGTCTCATTATCTTTTTATCGCTTTACTTGTCTTTATTCATTAAGTTATTTATTTATTTATTTATTCATTTTGGGTGTCAAAGTCAAAGTTGTAAATTAATAAAGGTGAAATAAATTTTGAGCCAAAATGTCCGAAAAGATTGTTTAGGACAAGGTATGGCACAAAAGCCCAATATTTAGATTAGGATAGATGATGATACATAGAAAGCCCAAATGAATAGTTTAGGATGGGTGAAGGTGGGTCAAAAGCCCAATTATTTAGGACATGATTGATGGATCTGGGCTTACGAGCCTAAGTCTTCTAATCCCCCCCCCCCCTTTCCCCCTTTACGTGCTTTAACTTGCCTAAAACTAGTTAAATTCCCTACTAAGTCATCAAAAGTTGTTTTTGGATAAACCTCAAAAAATGTTTTCTTAATCAATTTCTTTCAAAAAAATCAACTTCTTTTCTCCAAGTTAGTCAAGGAATAGTTTTCAAATGGACCGGATTTAGCGGACATTTTAGGTGCCTTACAAACCTTCCTAAGATGTTAATTAGAATCTCCTACTCGGAATTTTCTTTAAAAACCTAATTCTTTTTTCTGTTTGAAGACTTAAGATTTTCTTTAAAAGTTTTCTTAATTTCTTTTTTCAAATAAGTTAAGTGGAAACTCTGTTATTTCTTAAATTGTTTCAAAGTTTTCTTTAAAGTTTTGAAATAGTTTGAAAGGTCAAAATCTAGCATTTTTCAACCGTTTGGGTTAAAAAGGGATAAAACACTAAGCATTGAAATTTAACCACTAAATGGCTAGTGTAATTCCAACATACTAGTTTAAAACAAGATAGATCTTATTTTTTAGGAGATTCAATGCATCCATCTTCTTGTTTTAGTATTGAGTAGGGGAGATCAAACAAGAACCAATCAAAAAGAAAGATTGCTTCTTCTTATTTGCATAAATCATTTTACTTCTGACAAAACAACGAAACCTCCTCATATGCCATATTAAAGACTTAGAGCCGAACATCCTCAACAAGTTCAGTCAATGCAATATTCATAAGGATTACCAATATACTAGAAAAGCACTAATAAGTTAAAGAAAAGATGGGGTTAACCATTCTTATTATAAATTACTCTGATTGATAAACTAACAAGAGTACAAGGTTACAACATGGAGACTAGAAAAAGAAAAGAGTTCCTCAATCATATATAAGAAAACACTAAATAAGTGATTTTGGAGAGATCAAGTTTTCTGTAAAAACATATCCATTGCAAATGTCATCACCTATTTCAAATGGCCCCCTGGATGTCCTAAATGAATGTCTCAATTTATCAACCAAATATAAAGACCAAAATAGTACATCACCTTCTGCAAACCAATATTCCGGTATAGCTGTAAAAAGGTCATAATCAACTATACTAAATAATGAATTCCAAGATTCATTGACACCTTGTCAATATCCATGACTTAAAAGTGCAACGCCCCTAAGGAACATGAGTACAATAAGCACAAAACATTCCTTTCAGTTCAGAAATGCCAACATCGATGTTGCCCTTTATGCGTAATAATTGATCTGGCAACGTTATCTTTGAGTACACTTCATTTTAAATACTAAATGAAACCAAAGAGAAAGTTCTTGAAATCGCAAAATAGTCTCTAGACATACAGATCAAGTGAAATGCATCGTTTACTAATGCCAAAGTAGAACCCATACCATACGCCCAACTGATAATTCCATAAGAAAATTTCTCAATATTTCTCCAGGAACCACTTTTCAACGTGAGAATCTCACCAGGTACTTTGCTTTCCTTATTGGGATTGTGAATTTTTAGGCTCTTATAATCACAAATAGTTGAGTCATAGCCCAACCCCAAACAATAGTAACTGATACGATAAAGACAATGGAAGGACGAAACACACCCCAAACAGTCCATAAATCACAAGATCCGAGGACCTATTGGAGACCAACTTTCGGATTCAACAAATACAACAAGAATACAAGATACAAGAGTGTATTTTAACACCAAAACAGCTACAAAACATGATGAACAAGATGAACAACAATAAAACAAGTTTTGGATTCAACGAAGGGCCCAAAACAGTCCACTACACAACACATACACGGTTTGCAAGAAAGTAAAGGATAGATAGTGAGACCAAGATTATTACAAGATTAAGAACCAAGTATATTTCAATATTAACCCCTAATGAATGTAATAATCAAAACCACACTCTTACGGTGACCTCCAAGGGAATCAACTCATCTCAAGATCCACCATTTCCAAGCAAAGAACAATATTAGCTTTTCCAAGCCCTAAACTAAGACTAAGTGTTCTACTCTTAAGACAGAGGATTTTTAATGTTTCAATATTTCATCTTTTATCAACTAAGTATAAAAAGAACTAACTGTTCTATTTATTCAATTACAAGATAAGACAAAATGATAATAATGCCCTTAATGGTGAAGGAAGGCCATGAAGTGCATTTGGACAAAGTAAAGTGACCAAAATGCCCTTAATGAAGGTATCCAAAGTCGTGAGCCGTTAAGTGTGGTCCAAGGCCATGAGTCATCAAGTCTCGAATGCATTAACCAATCTTCCACACGCGACATTGCTCCATCAAGTGCCCAAAATGGTCTCTACATGTATGCTCTCATATACTCAACGTGACCAAGTCTTGAGCCTCTATGTGTTGGCCTCCAAAAATGTCATCAAAATATAAGAGGGTCATTTGTCCCATATCATCCTCCTCTTCTTGAAAAGGATTCGACCTTGAATCCAAACCTTGCAAAATCAAAGAGAGGACAAGAAAATACAAACTCCTCATGGCATGAGGGTTAGGGTTAGAACAACAAATCATCTCAACATGCCAAGGTTGCACATATTTGCAATATAACCAAAAGTCCTTTGCATTAAATATTAAAAGCTCAATAAAAGGTACACAAAGGATTTGGTTACAGGAATCACCAAGAATGATATTTTGCTTGTCATAGAGACCAAGCAACAAGTTGGGTGTACCAACATCACCATTTCCATATTTGGCACCGGGGTCAAACGGGAAGAGTGGCCATAGACATAGGTCTAGACAACACTCCCCTTTCCCGTGGTCTCCACCCAAACTAAATGACATACTCTCAACAATAGCGTACATATTATCCAAAGCAAATAGAGAGTAGAGAAAAGTATCACTTAAATTGACTTCTACTAGGGGGCCCTCATGTGCGTACTCACTACTAGCTTCCTAATCATCACCATGAGTACTCTCGACAATAAAGTCACGCGATGTAGAAGAAGGAGTAACTTCCAAGACTACACATTTCTTACCCTTAAGAGTACTCTCCCCTTCTAAGAAGAGATTTCCATCTTTAGTAGGAATTTTGTCACACCATAGTGAGTTAACATGTAGGCTATAGCCTACAAGGTAAGCTATGCCATCTTTTTTACCACTAGTCTCATTAAGAGTGTTTATATCATCTCCAAACAAGACATTATACCTAAAGAGTGGATGATCCAACCCACGGGCAGATTTGGAACAAGCAAGTTCCTTACTATCTAAGAGATCAATATCAAGTTTCAAAGCAGTTTCAAGCACAAGATTGTCCCAAGAATAGCTCTCGGGTTCACTTCCTTTTTATTGACCAATATTTTCAAGTACTTCACTCACTTGAGTTTTATTAATCATATTACACACATACTCAAGTGGTGGATAATTTTTACAAATAAGTTGATCAACACCAATTACACAAGGCGATGTACTTCCGTTCAACATATAGGCTTCAACACTAGGTGGACATAAATTGATCTTACAAGAAGAGTCAATTTGATCATCAATAGGATCAACTAGTGTATCCACACTCACAACATGTACATCATCAAAAAGAGGCAAAAAATCATTAGACTTACAGGTAAGTAAGCTACTACTCACACTCAATAGGCTACTAGCCACACAATTATTATTCACATGCATAAAAGTGTAAGAGTTAGCTATTTTACCTTGAAGTTCTTGTTGTGAAAGTCCTCCACAAGATTGGGCAGCAACTTCACTTTGGTATTGCGCTCCTTCACTTTCCATGTCGGTACCTACACAAATGTTCTTAGAAATAGAAAGACAAATAATGTTAGCTCATTTTGGTGGAAATCCCCTCACTTTGCCCTGCACAACCTCTCCTTTTTCCACTCTTGAATTACCACCTTGCACAACATTACTCCTCTCAACCTTTTGTCTCTCATAAGCATTCGGATTAGAGTAAGTATTCACTCTTTTTTGTGGCTCAGTCAGCATGTAAGTCACAAGTTATTTCTCCACCGGTCTCTTACAATATTAGGCTAATTTTGCACATTTGGAACTCTATGTTGTGCAAACCAATTGACACCTAAGCATATATGACCGTATTCCAATGGAAGCGTATCACACCACACCTCCTCATGGTATTCAAATTGGTAGAAGATAACTTTGACCCTCTCGGTAACCTTAAACCCGTACAAGAAGTATGGGACAAGTAAAGGCTTGCGAAACAATCCCAAGTAGTCAACCATGGATGGAATGATGTAGTTTCTATAGTACCTATCATTTAACACAACGAAGCATCCCGATATCCCACAAATGGTCACCTTTGCGGAATGTACACTCCTTCTCGAATCAACATTGTAAAGAACACAAGTACCCCTCAATTTTGGAGATACATACTCTCTTCTTCTCATTGGACAACCTCCACTAGCGCTAGTATAACCATTTATACTATATCGACATTGATAAAAAATACTACAAGGTGGAGAATATGAATCTTCACACTCTTCACGTGTACTCTCATCATAGCTCTCATAAGCTTTGTGAACGAAAGGGTTATACCTAATACCAAATCTAGGTTTGGAGTGAGAAGTGTAAGACTCCTCATATGCCCCAATATCATCATAAGATCCATCACGAAGTCCTACATCATCTCTAAAGTCACCATAAGCACTAGGCACTTAATTCACCTCATTTTCTCCCTCAAAACCGTAACTCTCAAATCTGCCCAAGTTTTTATCATGGCTATTTTCATAGCCTCCGCAAACTCCCTCAACTTCGTAGCCATAAAACCCCTCACTACAATCATAGTCTTTCATGTTGTAGTCACAATAATCCCCGGCTATTGAAGACATATTTCCCTTATATCACCTTTGTACCTACACAATGAACAAATAAGATTAGTAGTAAAAGCTTCTTACTAACACTCGTATACACTCACCTTTGTGATTCTTACAATTGGAGTGGCAAATATTGAAAGTTGTTTATACTCCTATAGTTAATAGGATGTCAATTCTACTTAGCGGCCGGAATAGATTCTTGTTTGATCAACTCAAGACACAAAAACAAAATTTACTTACAAACTTGAAACAAAGAAGTTACTACGATTTTAAAATGAGAAAAAGCACACAAATAACGAAGACATGAAAGGAACGGATTCAACAATTAATCTACAACTATGTAGGTGATTACTAGTTGTTAATTAATTCTAGAATCAAGACAGGAAACTATGGAAACAATAAAGTGAAACTAATAATCTAAAATTTGAGCCAAAATTTGATGCGTGAACAATAACTTTATGATGTGGCAGCCATGTATTGGTTGTGTTTTCTACAATTTTTGATTTTCCAAAGCCCAAGTCTTGACCAATTTTAATTTAGATTAGTGGAATTTGTTTTAAGGAGGGAAGAATTAGTCTTAGAGCCTTTTTTCAAGTTTCAAATTTCAAGGCTTGACTTTTGTAGTACTTTTCCTTAAAACATGGACCCTTGTTTCATGGAAAAGTGGTTAAGAAGTGATGTAAAGTCTTTTGGTGGTTGTGGGGGTCTTTCAAGACTAACAATTACTTACACCTCTTTCCTTCGCCTTTTAGGATCTATCATTCACTTTATGTTCTAACAATATATGAAAGAAGGTGAAGAACTTAAAGAACAACAACCACACCAAGAACAATAACAACAATCTTCAAGAACAACAACAATTCCAACGGCCAACTCCAATCCACAACAACAAACAACCAAGTCTCTTTGGTGTTGTGTCTTCGGTTTTAACAAGAGATAAAGGTTGTGAAGAACTTCAAGAATAACAAAAATATTCACCAAGAACAAAAACAACAACAATCCTTTCAACAACAACAACCAAACACACGGCTAGTCAAGTTTCTCAACAACAATGTCTACCACAACAATGTTTAACAACAATGGGCCAAGCTTATTTTCACAACAACAACATCAAAATACAAGCTCAAATCAAGATGTTGACTCAATGTGCTAGAGAGGAACAAAACTAGCACTTAGAGACAACAAAGACAAGTAAAAATCTAGGCCAAGACAGAACAAAAACACAATTTTTGGCCAAGAACACAAAATGGATAGATTGTTCTTTTTTTTTTTTGGAATTTTCAAATTTCAATTTTTTTTTCAAGTGAGATAGCCCAAGATTTGATCTTGTAGGAACAAGATTAAGCCATGCTTTGATACCAAATGATATGATAAAGACAATGGAAGGACAAAACATACCCCAAACAGTCCATAAATCACAAAATCCGAGGACCTATTGGAGACCAACTCTCGGATTCAACAAATACAACAAGAATACAAGAATACAAGAGTGTATTTTAACACCAAAATAGCTACAAAATGTGATGAACAAGATGAACAACAATAACACAAGTTTCGGATTCAACGAAGGGCCCAAAACAGTCCACTACACAACACATTCGCGATTTGCAAGAAAGTATAGGATAGATAGTGAGACCAAAATTATTACAAGATTAAGAACCAAGTATATTTCAACATTAACCCCTAATGAATGTAATAATCAAAACCACACTCTTACGGTGACCTCCAAGGGAATCAACTCACCTCAAGATCCACCATTTCCAAGCAAAGAACAATATTAGCTTTTCCAAGCCCTAAACTAAGACTAAGTGTTCTACTCTCAAGAGATAGAATTTTTAATGTTTCAATCTTTCATCAACTAAGTGAAAAAACCCCAACATGTTCTATTTATTCAATTACAAAACAAGACAAAATGACGACAATGCCCTTAATGAGGAGGAGAGGCCATGAACTGCATTTGGACAAAATGAAGTGACCAAAATGCCCTTAATGAAGGTGTCCAAAGTCGTAACCCATTAAGTGTTGTCCAAGGCCGTGAGTCATCAAGTCTCGAATGCATTAAGAAATCTTCCACACGCAATATTATTCCATCAAGTGCCCAAAATGGTCTCTACATATATGCTCTTATATCCTCGAGGTGAGTAAGTCTTGAGCCTCTATGTGTTGGCCTCCAAAGATGTCATCAAAAGATAAGAGGTTTATTTGTCCATATCAAATACCCTGCAACGAAAATTCTAGTTGAGGAAATAGTATTGATTCTCTTATGGAGGGGTTCCACAACATATGTATGTATTGTTCAACAGTTTGACTAAAAGTACGAATAATATCCAAGCCATTGTAAGAACAAAAGATTACGGTTCTAAAGCTTGAAGAGGGGATCAAGTTTTATAGTTTGTCAACCAGTCGAACGTACGATAAAGGACAAGGATAAATGGAAGTTGTATTATCCTCAAAGTAAATTTTGTAAAAAAAAAAAAAAAAAAGTAGTTTTGGGGCATGTGGATCATTCTTGGCATGATTGAGATGCTTGTTTACAAAGTAAGGATCAGAGATTTACGTGTTCCGCAATTTAGAACATTTGAATTGAACATCTATGTGCTCCATAATGCAGTTGCCTGCAATAAAGTTAGGAGTTAGCTGGTAAAAACACAGAGACACAGAGATATAGAAGCAGAAGCAAAAAAAGTGTACCTTCGTTATTTCATTTTCATTTTTTTTAATCTGTTTCTTATATTAAAAATTTGTTATTTTATTTGTTTGTTTAACAAATCATAAAAAATAACTTTAATCTTTTTTTCAATTGCCCTTCTATCTTTTGTTAAGAATTCCTCATGGATCTTTTTAATTAGTCAATATATCTTTTTTATTTTTTAAATCTTTTTTTCTTTAGCTTAAAGTATTTATCACATTTCATTCTTCCAAAATCAAATTATATGTATTTTAATCAATACTTTAAAAAAATCACTAAATTGATAAAAATGTTGTGATTAATTTTTATTTTTCATAAAATATTTGAATAGCTAATTTATAATTTTAAATATTTAATTAACTTAACACAATGTAGCTTCAAATTCTATCAAATAGTCTTTTAAAATATAAAATGATGAAATATGAGCAACTTTTGAAGTAAAATTTTCTTTTACCATCAAAAAAATATATCAATCTTTAATATTTTTGTTTCTTTAGTGACCTAATACGTGCCTATAAATGAAAAAAATGGGCAGTATGGTGCATTAAAACTCCCGATATGTGCATGGTTAGGAAAAAATTGAATCACAAGGATCTATTGAATACAACCTCACCTTACATTTCTACAAAAGACTGCTTATAACGTGCTTTAAATTTATCCTAAATTTTACTTGAAATATCTATAAATTTATTTGTTAATGTTCGTTAGCCCGGGCCAAATGACGCTAGTGTCTTATATAATTAAAAAGTTGTTTATGGCAGGTTGTAACAAATTGGGGTGAATCTCAAAAATAGACCCAAATTGGAGTGACTTTCAAATTTTAGCCCCAAATAAATAAGCTTCCTTAAAATAACTTTTATCTATTAGCTAATATTTTTTGGACAAAATTACCCCTGATCAATGAAGTAATTACATAAATGATCCTCATAATGGATAACAACTCCATATTTATATTTTTCAACTTTTATTTTTTTTCTCTTTTTAATTTTACTTTGATTTTTCTTTTTTCTTTTCTCTTTTTATTTTTATTTTTCTCAACCCTAACTTTTTTCTTTTTTCCTCTCAACTTTTTTTTATTTTATTTTTTATTTTTTATTTTTTCTTTCCTCTTTTTTTTGTTCTTTTTAGTTTTTCTCAACCCTTACTTTTTTCCTATACACCTTTCAAAGTCTACTTTTATAAAAAAAAAATCTGTAATTTTTTTCTTTTAAAATTTTTCTCGACCTTTATTTTTATTTAATTTTTTTAATCAATCTTTATTTTTTTTCCTATTTTCTCTCAACTTCTACATTTTTTTTGATTTTTGTTTTTTTTAATATTTTTCTTCTTTTTCCATAATTTTTATTATTTTTGTTCTTTTCTTTGAATTTTTCCATTCAAGTTACATCTCATGAGTAAGAGTTGACACTATCACATTATAAAGGCAAGACTTACGACTTTCGAACAATAAGCTACGTTTCATGGGCAAGAGTTGGCATTACTACATTGTAGAGGCAAGACTTATGACTTTCAAACAACAAGTTATGTTTCATGAGCAAGAGTCAATACTACCACATTGTATTTTTATTTATGAGATATTTTATAACTCTTACATTAGAGGAAATATTTAGCTCATGAACTTTCAAACAACAAATTATAACCCACGAGCAAGAGTTGACTCTACCACGTTATGTTTCATTTATGAGATATTCTACAACTGTTGCCTTAGAGGCGAGACTTAGCTCAAGGACTTTCAAACAACAAGTTATGTTTCATGGGCAAGAATCGACACTACCACATTGTATTTTGATTTATGAGATGTTCTACAACTATTGTCTTAGAGGCAATACTTAGCTTAGGGACTTTCAAACAACAAATTATGCCCCACGGGTAAGAGTTAACTCTGCCACATTTGTTTTCATTTATGAAATGTTCTTCAACTATTGCCTTAGAGGTAAGACTTAGCTCAAGGACTTTCAAATAACAAATTATGCTCCATGGGGAAGAGTTGACTCTACCACGTTATATTTTCATTTATGAGATGTTCTACAACTATTGCCTTAGAGACAAGACTTAGCTCAAGGACTTTCAAATAACAAATTATGTCCTACGGGCAAGAGTTGACTCTACCATATTATATTTTTATTTATGAGATGTTCTACAACTCTTGCCTTAGAGGCAAGACTTGACTCAAGGACTTTTAAACTACAAATTATGCCATATGGGCAAGAGTTAACTCTACCACGTTATATTTTTATTTATGAGATATTCTACAATTATTGCCTTAAAGACAAGACTTAGCTCAAGGATTTTCAAACTACGAATTATACCCTACAAGCAAAAGTTGACTTTACCACGTTATATTTTCATTTATGAGATGTCCTACAACTATTGCCTTAGAGGCAAGACTTAATTAGCTCAAGGACTTTCAAACTACAAATTATGCCCCACGGACAAAAGTCGATTCTACGAAGTTATATTTTCATTTATGAGATGTTCTAAAACTATTGGCTTAGAGGGAAGACTTAGCTCAAGGAGTTTCAAACTACAAATTATGCCCCACGAGCAAAAGTTGACACTACCACGTTATGTTTTTATTTATGAGATGTTCTACAACTCTTGCCTTAGAGGCAAGACTTAATTAGCTCAAACACTTTCAAACTACAAATTATGCCTTATGGGCAAAAGTTGACTCTATCATATTATATTTTTATTTATGAGATGTTCTACAATAATTGCCTTAGAGGCAAGACTTAGCTCAAGGACTTTCAAACTACAAATTATGTCCCAAGGGCAAGAGTTGACACTACCACATTATATTTTTAGTTGTGAGATGTTCTACAACTCTTATCTTAGAGGAAAGACTTAATTAGCACAAAGACTTTCAAACTACAAATTATGCCTCATGGGCAAAAGTTGACTCTACCTTGTTATATTTTCATTTATGAGATGTTCTACAACTA
The DNA here is from genome assembly GCF_002878395.1 of Capsicum annuum. Lineage (NCBI taxonomy): Eukaryota > Viridiplantae > Streptophyta > Magnoliopsida > Solanales > Solanaceae > Capsicum > Capsicum annuum. Next base: position 201,354,677 of record NC_061120.1, read on the forward strand.
TTGCCTTAGAGGCAAGACTTAACTCAAGGACTTTCAAACTACAAATTATGCCCCACGAGCAAGAGTTGACACTACCACGTTATATTTTCATTTATGCAATGTTCTACAACTCTTGCCTTAGAGGCAAGACTTAATTAGCTCAAAGGCTTTCAAATTACAAATTATGTCTCATGGGAAAAAGCTGACTTTACCATGTTATATTTTCATTTATGAGATGTTCTACGACTATTGCCTTAGAGGCAAGACTTAATTAGCTCAAAGACTTTCAAACTATAAATTATGCCCCATGGGCAAAAGTTGACTCTACCATGTTATGTTTTCATTTATGAGATATTCTACAACTATTGCGTTAGAGGCAAGACTTAGCTCAAGGACTTTCAAACTACAAATTATGCCCCACGAGCAAAAGTTGACACTACCACATTATATCTTTCATTTATGAGATGTTCTACAACTCTTGCTTTAGAGGCAAGACTTAGCTCAAAGACTTTCAAACTACAAATTATGCCCATGGGCAAAAGTTGACAGTACCACGTTATGTCTTTATTTATGGAAAGTTCTACAACTCTTGCCTTAGAGGCAAGACTTAGCTCAAGGACTTTAAATAATAAATCATGCCCCACGAGCAAGAATTGACACTACTATATTATGCCTTATTTATGAGATATTCTACAACTCGCTCCTTATTGACACGACTTATCTCAAGAATTTTCAAAGAACTTAGTAACAATAATTCATGTCCTTAAATTTACTTTGAGAGCAAAAAAAAAAGATACTTTTGCGGATTATCCATTTTTTTTATTTATTAGCAAAATATAATAGAAGTTGAAAAAAAAATTAAAAAAGTGATCAAGAAAAATAGGAAAATAAAAAAAATTGAGAAAAAAAGGAAAGAGAAAAAATAAATATCAAGAAAAAAGTGAAGAATTAAAAAAATTGAGAAAAATAAAAATGAGAGGAAAAATAAAAATAAAGTTTGAGAAAAATGAGGGAAAAAAAAAAGAACTGAAAAAAGAAAAAAGAGATCAAACAAAATAGAGAAATAAAAAAAAGAGTGAGAAGAAAAAAGGCAAGAAAAAAATAAAGATTAAGAAAAAAATGAAGAATTAAAAAAATTGAGAAAATAAAAAAATGAGAGGAAAAAATAAAAATAAATTTTTAGAAAGATGAGAAAAAAAAAGAGAACTGATAAAAATTAAAAATGAAAAAAATAAAGGTTAAAGACAAATTAATTAAAAAAAATAGATAATGCTTGAGAAAAAAAGAGAAAAAAAATAAAGGTTGAGACAAATTAATTAAAACATGAAAATAAAATTAAAGAAAAAATAAAAAGTGAAAATAATAAAAAATAGAATAATAATAAAAAAAAAGTGAAAATCGTAAAAAATAGAATAAAAAAATTAAAGAAAAAATAAAAAGTGAAAATAATAAAAAATAAAATTTGAGAGACAAATAAGTATGGAAAGTTAAAAAAAATATATTTGAGGTGTAGAGGGACAAAATGTTACTTGTACTATACTTAAAAAGTAAGAAAGATTATTCTTTAATGATAGTTCTTATTGGGATCAAATATCTAAACCCATTCATAATTGGGTGTCCAAAATGATACTAAATTAATTGATATTTTCATTATTCTAATGATTATTTTCAAACTAAAATTTGACTGACAAGTAGTTAGGTCTTCCATCTTTGTTTCATTATTATAAAGGAAAAAAACATAAAACATATATAATATAAATTTCAACGAAAAAATAATTTCTTTTACTACCATCCTATTTTTTAAATTTTAGTTTGGCAACTAACATATTGTATTAATCACGAAAGAGTTAATTGCAAAGCCTAATATATAAAAAGTGAAAATAATAAAAAGTAGAATAATAAATTTAAGGAAAAAAATAAAAATTGAAAAAAAAGTAGAATAATAAAAAAGTAAAGGAAAAATAAAAAAGTGAAAATAACAAAAAAATTAAATTTGAGAGATAAATGAGTATGGAAAGTCTAAAAATATATTTGAGCTGTAGAGGAGCAAAATGGTACTTTTAGTATATTAAAAAGTAAGGAAGATTATTCTTCAAGGATATTCTTATTTGGGGTCAAATATCTAAAGTCACCCATATTTAGGTCTATGACATGCAATTTCCTGAATTTTTAACATTTATTAAAAAAAAAAATTTTAAAAAAATTGTTTTGCGATGTGTATTTATTAAAATATTTTATAAAATCCCTCCTAATTTTTTTATGTGTATCTCTTTTCTCTCTCCTTACTAACTGTGTTATTTTTATCCAAAAATATATACCTCTAATTTGTAAACTTAAATTAGGAATTTACAATTATCATTACTTAAATATCAGTTCTTATATTTATAGAAAAAAGTTACAATTATTTACTTTTTCCAAGTAATACATATTTGTATTTGAGTTTATTAAATTTGTTTTATTTTTATATGTATGGAATGAGTGTATAAAATTATTTTACTTAATGTTTTTCAATATAAGTCTAAATACAAACAAAATTAGTGTATTGACTGTGTATGAAATATGTTATCTAACTAGTTCGATGTGCTTTAATTTTTTGGGTCTGGAATTTCCATTAAAACATACATTTTTTTAAATTTGTATATGTTAATATGCAAGAATTTTGTATATATTTTAGTGTATGAATTGTGTATGAAAATGATATTGAAATGAGGAATGATATTATAAATTATAAGAAATTTATAAGAAATCAGTTTATATTTCTTTTAATTTTTTTAAATCAAGTTTAAATCATGTTATCTATCGATATCATATATGAAATGCTTTTTGATCTATGAAATTGATATGTAAAATGATATACAAGAATGATGCATACTTATTAAGGTTTTTAGTGGATGAAAATGATATTGAAATAAACATCATAGATCATGATAATATTTTTTTCGATGTTGCAATCAAAATATATAAATTTGTGTTTTGATGAATTTTTTCGACTGTTGTGATAAATATTTGGATAATATTGGGTTTCACTCAGAATTTGATTTATGATTTTTGGAGGACAAACAAAAAAACGTGTAAATTTGTATTTTAATAAAAGAAATTGACGATTAAGATAAAAAAAAAAAAAAAGGGTGGTTGAAGAAAAAAAATCATATTTGGAGAAAAAGAATATGTGGAGAAGAAACCGATTTTGGAGAAGAAGAAATCATTTTTGGAGAAGAAGAATACTTTTGAGAGAAATTAGAAGTGATTGACATTCTTTAATAACTCACATCTATTTTAAAAGGTATATTTTTTTAACAAAAAAGGAAAAAGCATTTTTGAAGAATTTTATTTGTTTTAAAAGTCTTATTAATTTTTTTTAAGTTGGTATTAGTTGCAATCTAGAATTATGTCGTTACTTGGAATATTCAATCTAAGGATGTTTATTCCATCCTCCCCCACCCCCAACCCCCTCAAAAAAAAAATTAATAACTTGGATGTATTGTTCTATTTAATTTTTAATTTAAAATCGAGTAAACAATATAAAACATAGATGTTCTCAGGCTCTAAGCAGCCTCCTTCCGGTCAACATGCCCTGTTGAAGCATGCTGGGGCATTTTTATCATTTCCTGGTAGCTAAGTTGTGTCCAGTTCTGTGTAGGACACAATGATTGTACGTCTATGTAGAGATTCCATCGTCTCTCTTGCTTGTGCCAATTTCATCAATTTTGCAATTACATAGTAAACAGAGACGTACAATAGTTGTGTCTTACGCAAAAATTGACACAACTTATCTACCAGGAAATGACAAAAATGATTAAGCTGTCCAGCTTCTGTTCTTGAGAGTTGGTACGTCATTGTTGTCACAATCTTTCAATTTCATCGTGGTTAGTTTCCAATTTTTACTTCACTATTTCGATTTGTTCGATGGATTTTGCGTTTACTTTGCGTCTTCACTTTTGTTCTGCTGACTGCTACGGCTTAACTGACTGCGCTTAGGTATAGGTTTGGTTGATTTATTTTACATAGTTACATTTATTTGGGGCTTGAAAGGTGAATGGTAGGAATGAGTTAAAATTGCAGGTAAAGTGTTTGATAGAATTACTTCCTCTTACAATCCGACCATTAACATGAGAACAACAGAGGACATAAAGAACTTAACTTATAAAAGAATAATGAATCAAAGTTTCAGTGATATAATCGCTGGAAAATTGTATGGTATAAATGTATTATTTGTCCTAGTATTTCTTTGGATTGGATTAAAACCACATGTTGCTTTTAGTTGCAAGTATTTTAGCTCTCTGAAGAGTTTTTGCATTGCTCGAATTTGTCCATCATCTGTAGAACATATTGTTTCAGATTAAGTAGTAGTAGTTTTTGAATGTTTTTGGCACCATGAAAATTTAGTCGCGATGGAACAAAGGAAGAGTAGCGGGATTGGAGTCCAAGAGGAGTACCTGACGCTTGGACTAGACAGTAGATGGCAGTGGTTGGTTGTCTGTGCTGCCGAACCATTCAGGTTCACTATTGCCTTGCCGTCTAAGCCAATTTTTGAATCCCAAGACGAAATGATCAGCTTGAGTAGGTGCAGGATAAAGTTGTTGCTTTGGAGTTTATTCTATCAGTTTTCCTGCAATGGCGAATTCGTCGCAGTTACACAAAATTATACACATAAAAGTGTTGCCTGTCTTTACTTTGAAACTTCTGAAGTTTTTAACTTTTTCTTACTTCCTACATGAGAGTTGAAAGCGCTTTGACCATGCATCATCGCCATGAAAGACAAATCCCATTGTTATTCTTCTTATGATTAGCTTTCCATTTGCTCTCTAATTGAAATAGAAAGATAAACATTAGAATTTCATCTTAGTAAATTGGCCATATTCATGTTAAATTTTGGAATAAAGTTGTAGAAATGGATTATCATTCTAATGAAGCTACCTCACCTGTTGCTTTGTGATCTTGTTGCTGACTGGGTCATCGTTGTTTTGTCAAACCCATGTTTTATTACAACCTTGTTTACTATTTTTGTCTTGAGCCAAGGGTTTATCGGAAACAACCTCCCTACTTCTTCGAACGTAGCGATATGGACTGTGTATTCTGCTCTATTCTGAGATGTTTTGTAGTGCATTCCGTATTCATGCCTGATTTTATACAGTTTCCCACTTACATTGGCTGCAGATGTCTGGAGATAATAAAAGGGCCTCTGCAACACATTCAATACAAAATAGCAAACGTCCATGTCTGTCTGCTACAAATGCTGAAATATAATTCAGGCAGCGTAAAAGATATAACGAAATTTCTCCAACTAAAAAGGAGGAATTATTATTGCAAAGGCACACCAGAGAACTCGATTCAAGGAGGCGTCTTGCACAAATTTGTGCACCGAATTATTCTGCGACATCAACATCTTCTGCATCTAATTCAACATTTCAGCAAAACAGACCTCTTATAATAAGAAATGTCTGCGTTACGGAAACACAAGGTTAGTAAATTAAACTTCCGCTGGTTACACATCAAAATGTATGGAAATACACATCTATTTGAATATATATATATACCTTCTTTTACTCTTTTTGAAGATGATGACTTTAACACATTCTCCATTTATTTATTAGCTACTACATCTGAAGTTAATATATCACCTGACACTTCTCCTAAAGGGAAAAGTTTACTTCAGCCTTTCTGCTTCTTCGAGAAAGGCAAGTGTTCCAACCATATGGTTGGTCTTATATCAGTCTCTTCATCACATACACCTAATGGCCAATGTGATCTTGGTTCGAAAAATCTAATAGACAGAGGTTTGTATCTACGTTGATATACAACAGTATTTAGTACTCTTACTTCAACTTTAAATTTATTTCTAACTTTTCCTGCACTATCCATGACATAAGATAACTAGAGGTCGTCACATTAACATCAGTCGATTACAAACTGAATATGTAGATTTGAAAGTTGTGCCAAATTGTAAATTATGTGGTGCCAAAAGATTTCAATACGAATCACCTGGATTTTGCTGCGATAATGGTTCAATTAAGCTTACAGCACATAAAATGCCTACTGAGCTACGAAATTTATTCATACATACTTCTGAAGAATCAGAATATTTTCGAACATACGTTAAGAAATTCAATAATATATTTGCATTCACTTCACTTGGAGTAACATATGTCAAAGCCTTGGCTCAAAGATATCATGGAATTTATACCTTCAGAGTTCAAGGAAAAATGTACCACTTCATTGACAATTTATACCCAACAACTGGAAAAGGAAAAAATCTACAACTATATTTTTATGACAATGAAAATGAATTGGAAAATAGAATTGGTTGTTCGACTGAAATTTTAGAAATAATAGTAAGAAAATTGATGAGTATCTTGCAAGTTAATCCATACTCTTTTTTCCTTAAATCTCTATTCGATATTCCAGAATTATCACGCTTTTATATTGCACTAAAATGTGACTCTGGTTTAGATCAACATGTATATAACCTTCCTACTACATCTGAGATTTCAACAATATGGGTTGATGGAGATACGAATTCTATGTCCACACCTCATATTCGAATTTATACTCACAATAATCAAAGTTAGTTAGTTAACTACTACTATGGATGTTATGATCCCTTGCAATACCCATTGTTATTTCTATATGGTCAAGATGGTTGGCATTGTGGTATAAAAAAATACTACTGCCAAATAATACTACCAAACATAGTGCCCCTTGTGAACAGGAACATTTATCAGGTGTTAAAAATATGTGCTCAATAGATAACTTTCTTGATATGGAAGCTCAAATGCTCGAACAACAAAAGAAGAAAAGGAACACTGTCTCTTGTCGTGAGTATTATTGCTACAAAATTCAAATGAGAAACGATGAAAATGATGAACTCTTACATACTGGAAGAGCATTCCAACAATATATTGTTGATATGTTCATAAAACTTGAAACACAAAGATTAGATTTCTTTTTCTTCAATCCAGAATTATTTCGAATGGAAGTTTTACAAGGTCTTCTTGATGTCTTAAGACATGGTGAAAGAGATGCTGCAAAAATTGGAAAACAAACATTCCTTCCTATTACGTTTACAGGAGGACCAAGAGACATGCGCCGACTATATCGTGATGCTATTGCTTTAGTCCAACGTTTTAGAAAACCTGATTTATTTTTAACAATGACATGTAACCCAACATGGTTAGAGATAAAAGAACATTTGTTACCTACTGATGAAACACAAAACAGACTTGATTTAATAAACAAAATATTTAGAGCAAAAGTTGAAGAACTAAAATCTAATATACTAAAGAGAAATGTATTCGGAAAGGTTGTTGCTTTCATTTACAGTATAGAATTTCAAAAATGCGGCCTCCCACATGCACATTTTCTTATAATTCTTGCTAATCAATACAAATTGTTGACACTTGAGTCCTATGATAATTTATTTGTGTTGAACTACCTGATTCTAACAAAGATGCTTACTTATATTCAGTTGTTGTACATCATATGATACGCGGTCCTTGTGGCCACTTAAATCCTACAAATCCATGCATGAAAAATGGATACTGTAAATTTCACTACCCTAGAGATTTTACTAAGCAAACATCAAAAGGGAAACTCATATCCAACTTATAAAAGATGACATACGGGACGTACTATAAAAGTTAGACAACAATCTCTCGATAATTCATGGGTGGTACCTACAATTCATTTTTACTTGGTAAATTTAATTGTCATATGAATGTTGAAATATGCTCTGACATTAAAGTTGTGAAGTATCTTTACAAATATATTTGCAAAAGACATGATAAAATTGCTTTTTATATGCATAAACATGACAAACAAACAGAAATTGATGAAATAAAATAGTATCAATCTGCTCGGTGGGTATCTCCGCCTGAAGGTACGTGGAGTTTATTTAGTTTTCCTATAAGCGAAATGACACCAAGTGTATATCATCTTCAATTACATCTTGAGGGCCAACAATATGTTTCTTTTAAAAGTTCTCAAAGTATAAATTCAATTATAAGAAATCCAATGATTAGAAAAACAATGCTAACCGAATTCTTTGTAATGAACTAAACAAATAAAGACGCTAAAGAACTTAAACTATTATACAAAGAATTTCCTGAATATTTTGTATGGTCAAACACATATAAAATGTGGACACGTCAAAAACAATGTTTAGTTATCAGACGCATTGTGACATGTCATCCAATAGAAGGAGAAAGATATTATCTAAGATTATTATTAATGAACGTGCAAGCGCCAAAGTCATATAAAGATCTTCGTAAAGTCGACGAAAGATATTGTTCTACTTTTAAAGAAGCAGCAGAAAAAAGAGGATTACTACACTCCGATAACAATTTGATTGATTGTAAGACTGAAGTTGTGGGTTACCAATTACCATATAGTTTGAGAAGATTATTCGCTACATTATTAGTCTATTGTAATCCTACCAATCCTAAAGAATTATGGGAACAATTTGAAGAGTCTATGTCTGAAGATTTTAAAAACTTGAGAAACATTGAACTTAAAGATATTCGCCGTCAAGTTTTGGATCATATTAATGATGAATTACACTCGATGGGACATGATATTAATGAGTGCAAACTTGTTCTAGAAAATATTAAAGCTTCTACAATTGCCAAAGAAGCAAAAGAAGTTCAGTTTCAGAGAAATATAAAAGTTTGCGAAGAGGATTTATTATTAGAAAAAAAACTTAATATTAAACAAATAAGAGTTTATACCATAATAATAGATAGTGTTTTTTCAAATAAACCAAGAGATTTTTTATTGATGGACCTGGAGGAACTGGTAAGAGTTTCTTATATCGAAGTATATTAGCAACGATAAGATCAAAAGGATTTGTTGCATTAGCAACTGCAAGTTTTGGTGTCGTAGCCTCTATTCTTCCTGGAGGACGAACTGCTCATTCACGCTTTAAAATATCTATTGATGTTGATGAAAATATTAATTGCAATGTCAGCGAACAAAGTTCACTTGCTTATTTAATTTGAGATGCAAAATTAATTGTATGGGATGAAGCATCAATGGCTAAAGGAAAAACTATTGAAGCTTTTCATTTACTCTTAAAAGATCTCATGGATATGAGGATACTCTTTGGCGGAAAAGTTGTTGTTTTTGGCGGTGATTTTAGACAAACTCTTCCTATTATGCGAAACGGAAAAAAGGAAGACGTCATTTCATAAACTTCACTATACTCACAAATTTGAAACCAACTAGAAAAATTGTACCTCTCCGAGAATATGTGTGCAAGAACAAATCCAGATTTTTCTGAGTATCTAATGAGGATTGGCAACGGAAAATAAAAACTTAACTCCAACGACAAAGTTGAAATTCCCAAATCTTTCTCATTCCTTTTACTACCGAAGAACAATCTCTAAATGAATTATTCAAGGTAACATATCCTAATATAAATTTGTTATTTCATGACTCTTTCGCTTTAGCGTCCCGTGTTATTTTAACAACAAAAAATAATTACGTTCATGAAATAAATGATATGCTTATATTAAAATTTCCAAATACTGCAAAAACATTTGTTGCGATTGATGAAATCATTGAACCAAATGATCAAAGTCAATTTGAAAATTATCTACATACCATAAATCCCGCTAATTTGCCACCTTACAAATTAACTTTAAAAGAAAATTGCCCAGTGATATTACTATGAAACTTAAATCCTTCTGAAGGTTTATGTAATGGTATGCGATTAACGTGTTGTAATTTTAAAATACATGTTATAAGTGCTAAAATTGCTAGCGGTGATTTTAAAAAAAAAACATATCTTTATTCCTCGCATACCACTATCAGCTTCAGCAGATGAGAATCTGTCAGCTCCTTTCAAGAGAATACAATTTCCAATACGATTATGTTTTGCTATGACTATAAATAAAGCTTCACGGTCAAACTTTAGACTATATTGGAATTTATTTGCATGAACCTATTTTTTTCACGGTCGTCTTTATGTGGCTTTGTCTAGAGCTAAAAGTTCAAAAGGAGTGAAATTGTTGATTAGGCCATTGACATCAGATAGCAAAGATGATCACTCAATGTACAATGTTGTTTATGATGAAATTATCAAAAAGGCATTTAGTTAACTAATGACATAAGAATTTTTATTTTTAATATATTTGTCATGAAATATACTAACTAATGTCTACAAGTATGTACTGCTTATGTTGCCTCCACTTGTTAATCTCTTCCTACTTCATCGGCGAGCTTTCACAAAAGAAGTTGTTGCCCCTCAAGTTTGTTTGTTCTATGTCATGGCTGAGCTTTGAGGAAATGTGGTAGTTTCAGTACTCTTTTGGGGATTTGCTAATCAGGTAAAACAGTGTCTTTGAATACATTCTGTGCATTAATAACCATTTTATGGATACATAGTCTTATTGTATAGATAAATTGTATGTACCATCTATTTAGAGCAGGAGACAGTCTGATAATACATGTGCTCCTAGACTCTCTCTTCCTGGTGTTGTTTTGTAGAGCGAGGAGGCAGCGTAGTATAGCATAAGGGTGGCATTCTAAATTGTTTCACCCACTTTATCCCCTCAAGGCATACAACAAAAGTTAGTAATGTAATTCCGACATTTTTTTGCATTCAAACACATTTTATATTTGAGTGGAACAATTTGGGTAACAGCTTTGTTCTTTATTCACTTAGCACACAATTACACAGCTATCTTATTCAAATACCAAACTATATATATCATGATAGTTCCTCCTGCCCAATTCCTCTAAGTGAGGAGACAAACCGATTGCGTTGAACACTTTTAATATATTCATCAACATATCTACCTGTATAAACATTGCCCTTCACCTCAAGCGAGGGAAATCACTATTATTGAACCTAGTAGTGATTATTTTGGATAATTTCTTTGCAAATTATAACTGTTGATGAGGCTAAGAGATTCTATCCTTTGTTTGGACTTGCTGCAAATGTTTTTCTTATTTTCTCTGGTCAGACAGTGAAGTACTTTGCTAGCTTGAGAAGCTCTTTAGCTCCTGGAGTTTATGCCTGGGCAATATCCCCGAAACAGATGATAAGAATTGTAGTGTTAATGGGTGGGGCAGTCTGTTTTTTTTTAACTAACTTGAAATAATGTTGGTCTTAAGTTTGATCTGAATTTGAGTTCCCTGTTGTGGTGCAGATAAAAAGAGATGGCATTACAAAGCTTGTTGTACTACCTTTATATCCTCAATATTCCATCTCTACAGCTAGATCGACTGTCCGTGCCCTTCAAAATGTTTCCAACATTCTAATCAATGCATCGGAGAGCAAACTGCATGCACAAGGTTTGGAATTTCAACAAATTGCCCTTGGCCAATGTTGAACATGAAAGATGGTTTTTTAGGTTCGTCTCTTCCTCCATAAATAGAATAATTGACATCTGGAAGTTGTTTTGTAGCTCCTTTGTTTTCTTTTATTATACAATGTTGGGACTTGGGGAGATACAAGAAGGTAATGTTTGGCGTGTATCTAGGAAATACGAAACTTGTTATTCAAAATTTCAGTTTTATTTCCAGTTTCTTGAGCATCATTTCATGTTATATTTGCACGGCCAAAGCATTAATGTCGATCACCGCATCATTGAGTATTTCTGGACTGGAATGATGACCACGACGATGATTTTTGCTCACGGTGAGGCACATTATGTGGCAATTTCTACCTCTCTGTTGTTTCATTGTGTGTTTTCAACTGGTGACTTGCTAGCTACAGTATAATAGTTTGTTATTTTAGCTAAGAAATGTGTCTTTTAGCTAAGCTTACTTTTTTTCTGTTGCTATTACAGGCTCACTGATGTTCTGCTTGAGTAATTTTCTTGATACCAAAAGACAACTCTACCCTTTATGGTGCAATTGCGAATCTTGCTGAGCGTTACCGAAACCTAAGATTCTTAAACCTTTGTGGGTGTATAAAAGCTACAACTGATAGGGCATTGAAGTTATATGTCTTGACCTCTCAAATGACCTATAGGAGTGAGTACTAAACCGTTGCTTCATCCGACTAAAATGACTCTTATTACTCCTTGCAGGCACACTGCATGTAAATCTAGGTTGGTGTGATGAAAGGGTAATGAGTTTGGCCTATGGGTGTCCTGATCTCAGAGCCCTTGATCTCTGTGGCTGTCTCCTTGTATTCGAGTGTTCTACAGGACAGAAATCTTATCAAAGAAAAAAAATTTATTCATATCCTATTAATAACTTACTTGGAAGCATATGTTGATATAAGATAGAGATATTGATGCAAGATATTTTCTTCTAGTATACATTAACAAGAGTGGAAACATCAGTGAGCAGCAAAAACTACAGCGCAAGTGGGAAAAAAGACCAAGGACACGCTTTAGTGATGTGAAGTCTGCACTTGAATTTTAGTTGCTTTCTTTGAACTATTTTGTAAGTGTAACTTCATCTCAAAATTTCACATTGCCTCTATCAATACAATTAGAGATACATTCAAGTTTCACTACCAACTCATTGGGCCCGTGCACAGCACGGGTAATCTCCCACTAGTAACAATATAAAGCATAGATGTTTAGGCCCTAATAGCTAGGCGGCACCATAATTTAGAAAATTATTGAAAATGTTTAACGTTCCGACTAATTAGTTCAGCACAGATATCATGCTGAAATTAAGGGAATAAATTGGCTTGAACGACTGTGCGTCTATATTTTTCAATTTCATGCATCTGTTGTATCTGCATGCAGTATTAAGGTGTATTCATTATCAATTTGATGTATCCAATATCAATTTAATCTAATCTATCCGGTATTAGTGCAATATCAACATTAACTTTATATATTATTCGTATATTAGTTAAATTAAAATTACAAAATACAAGTTATTGGAGTCGGATAATTACCACTACTCTAGTGAATTTTTCAGACCCATTTGGCCATGCGGTATGAAATCATAATATGAAATCACTGAGATGAAGTTGAAGTTTTATTTGAACATGCAATTTGAATTTATTAAGTAGTAGTTTTTTCATAAACATAAAAACTATAAGTTATGAAAACTATTAAAATTTTCTTAATTCTTATGAAATTTTACTAAATAAGTGAAAAATCATAAATAAATTGATAAATATATACTCGAACACTGATAAATGGTGCGTCTACACCCTCCGTCATACTTTAGATACACATATGCCCCTCATACTAAAAGTAGGGACATGTGTATACCCAAAGTATGACAAAGGGTATATACATCCCATTTATCATAGTTCAGAGGTATATTCGTTATTTTTTGTTTTAATTTTGTTTATCTCAAATAATTAATCCAAACCGACTATTCGATCCAATAAATCTACTACTCGTCCCGATCTCAATTAAAATTAAAGATACGCCTATTTAACAGACACATTTTTCTCACCCCTATAACAATATATGCACACACGATACACTAACACCCACTACTATTAATTTCAGGAAAAAAAAAAAGAACCATTAACCCATACCAACCAAAAAATACACCAAATAAATAGAACCGCTCACGTTTCAATTTTCGAAATTTTTTTATTGATAAACAGTACCCACTATCGGTCAATACCACATAGTCACCATCTTCATCGAACTGAAAACACCCGCCGGCAAACCATCTCCGCATTCCTAGCTCCAGCCACTTTCGACCTAATCTCCACTCTCTTTAATCAGTAAACACCAATTAATAAGAACGACCAATCACTGTAATTTGATTGGGGTTCACATTTAAGAGAAAAAACAGAGGGACTATCGGGTTTGGATGACCTACAACACCAACCTGCGCTCTTTTTGAAACAAAAAATAGAGGTCGGATCGAGTTGGTTTGAAATTAGACTTGATGGGTTTAGTGGGCCAGATAGTTGGTTTGTGTTAATTATTTGAGATAAATATACCCCTGAACTATGATAAATGATACGTATATACCACTCGTCATACTTTGGGTACACATGTGCCCCTACCTTTAGTGTGAGGGGCATAGACATGTCATTTTATTAATGATAGCGGTATAGAAAGTATGACGGAAGGTATATACTTATTATTTATCATAATTTGAGGGTATATTTATACTTTTTTCGTTAAATATATGTACCATCTCTTTGAATTTATTTGTACAAAACATAAACAAGAAAATTACATGGGGTGTACTCCATAGTGGGTGGCTTTGTATTGTCCCCCATAAAAAAAGTCTTTAAAGACTAGTCTTTCTTCCCTTTTATATATAGAATAAGTACATTTTAACTCATCTACACCTCAAATGTTTTTACTCTTTCCAAGCTCATTTTTCTCTCAAATTCTATTATTCCCCCCCCCCCCCTTCTTTTTACACTTCTTTTTTCTTTCTCTTTTTAATTTATTTATTTATTTATTATTTTTTTAGATTTTTTAAATCTTCTTAAAATCAACTTAAGTTGATTCAGAATTCTTAAACTAATGAAAAAGATGCTAGTTGTCATTAATTTTGATGACTTCTAAAAAAGAAAGATTTTACTATAAATATTTAATTAATTTTCAACTCTTAAATATTAGCAAAATAGTGAAAAGATGATTTTGGCAAAAACTTTTAATGAAGAACAAAAAATTCAAACAATATTTCTAAGGCCCTTCACGCTTTTAATATAGTATAGATATAGATATATAGATAATCGATTTTAATTTTTTTTTCTTACATTATTTGTTCCAAACCTCGCAATAATCGAATTAATTGATAAGTATAAGAATTACAGATGCATTACTATAAAGCAAGACAAGCTATAGCTCATCCTTTAGTTCAAATATTGTTTTGGTAGAAAGTAATACAATAATAAATATGTTTACCAATAATAATATATTTAGAGTACTTCAATAGATAAAATATACACAAATCTTCAATTAAATCTTTAAGTTGATTAAAAGCGTGCATTACGACTTAGCTTTGCGCTAGTAGCAAGAAATTGAAAGATAAAAATAAAAATCTCACTCTTATATAAAGAAAAAATATGAAAATGTTGATGTGACATGAGAAAATTGAAGAAAAGGTGCCTTTTAAGTCTTGAATGAAGGATTGGTGACATTGACCAACTTAAATGGTCAAACATCATTAGGAAACTTGATTAAGTTAATTATGAACTTGATTAATATTTTCAAAACTTTCTAATCTTTTCAAAAATATAAATCAACCCATACCCCTCTTCAATCCAAATCAACCAGTCTCTCTTGACAGCTTCTCTCAACTCTCTCTCAACCAACAGTTCTGCAAAATTCTCACTTCAATTCCCGGTGACTTCAACCTCCGGCGAAAAATTATCGGACAAGTTGTCTTTCGACTTTCAACCATTAATCGACGTGAAGACTTCTTTGGCGACAACAACTTCGAGTTCTTCGTCATCCCATTTCCTTTTTCACAAGTAAAAAATTATGAAGAAACAGAGGAACTTTAGCCAACTACTCTTTTAGTATTGAAATATGGACTGAATAAAGCTCTAATTTCTGGCATTTCTTCTTCTTGTTGTCGCACTGTTGATTCGGATTTGTTGGTGATTTTTGTTCACAGTTGATGTTCTTAGTGGAGACCCCTTCTTAGTGTGTGTGTGTATGATGTGTTGGCATTGCTGGGTTGTCTTAGTAAAAATGGTGTTGCAACAGATGAAACATCTGATGTAATAGATGAAGACATCTGATGTACCAGATTAAAATCTGATGCAACAGATGAACAATCTAACATATCATTCATCTTTTACGACCAATGTTTTGGACGGCAAAAGGCGATAAGGTCCCGCCTCGTCACACGGCGAGGCAAGCGCCCTTTAAATGTACAATGACAATTGATATAAAAAAATTAAAATAATATATAAATGATCAAAATTTCAATAACACTAATATATTAGGAAATATTTCAAGTCAAAAATTAAAAATAGATAGTAGATAGATACTAAAAGTCTAGAACTTGAATGACTCAACAATTCAATATCCATAAAACAAGCAATACTAAAACTTTAAAGTTTATTGAGGTGCCATTGAAATTGAACTAGTTGTTAATGATCAAGTCATTTAATTAGTATATTACCATCATACTATGTTAATTGAATTCTATATAAGTTGTTAAAAAAAAAATTACATAATAAGGCTACAAGGCACAAGCTTACTAGTTACTGTTACAGTAACAGTGTTTAAGTCTCTAAGACAAGTTCACTGTTACAAAATATAGTGGAAGGAAAAGGGAAGAAGAGAAAATAGGAAAAAAAAAAGCACCAAAGTACAAGTATAGTTGTTGGATTAAGAAGAAGAAGAACAAAGAAGAAAAAAATAAAAATTAATAGTTCACTGGCTCACTACTTACTGGAGTCGCCAGAGTATGTCATCGGAGTATTCGTTGGTCACCGAAATCAAATTTGTGAGATAGATAGTAGCAGCCGCAGTCACCACTGAGCAAGTTGGTAGAGCCAAAAATGTGTAAATAAGCCCTAAAATTAGTCTATATACCGAAAATCCTAATTTTTTTTTAAAAAAATAAAAGGCGACGCCATTGTCACCTTGCCGCCTCGCCTTTCCATGTCACCTTTATCGCAAAGGCGATGCCTTTTGATTTTTACAACGCCATGAACTGAAGAGGCGACCAGGCCTCGCCTCGCCATTCTCCATTGTCGATGTGGCGAGCGCCTACACTGGTTGTGACAGATGACTCTTTTGTTTAGAAGAAATCTAAAAAATATTGATCCAACAAATAACTTATTTTTCAACATATGAGTGATATGTTTCAACAGATTAGTGATTTATTTTTATTATTTCCAATGATTTACTCATCCGTTGTAACAAGTCGGTTATATGTTGCAATAGATAACATATTTGATGCAACAGATTAGTGAAGAGTTTTTATGATTTTCAATGGATTACTCATCCGTTGTAACATGTTGGTTATATGTTGCAACAGATAACTACCTAGTATAATAGATTAGTGATCTATTTTTATTGTTTACAATAGTTTACTTATCCGTTGCAACAAGTCGGTTATATGTTGTAACAGATAACATACCTGGTGCAACAGATGTGTGATCTATTTTTACTATTTCCAATGGATTACTCATCCGTTGCAACAGGTTGGTTATATGTTGCAACAGATAAGCTACCTGGTGCAACAGATTAGTGATCTAATTTTACTGTTTCTAATGAATTACTCATCCTTACAACAGGTTGGTTATATGTTGCAATAGATAGTACCTGGTGCAATAGATTAGAGATTTATTTTTATTATTTCCAACGGCTTACTCATCCGTTGTAACAGAACGATTATATATTGAAACCGATAACATACCTGGTGTAATAGATGTGTGGTCTGTTGGAATTATTATTTTACCATTGTACATGTTAGATTTACTATTATCCCTTTTTAATGATGCATTAATCAATTATAATTTTTTTTTAATTTAAGATAATATGGCTCCCAAAAGAAAAGAAATCGAATCAAGTCCAAGTAAAGGAACAAGTGCAGTAGCTCGGCTACATCCACCACTCTATGATCTTGCTTTACAAGCGTTATCTCAATCAGGAGCAGAAGATAATGAACACGAGGAGGAGGAATATCTCAAAAGAAATGATCCAAATGTTAATAGCCCTTTCGATGAAGAGTTGGTCAAAATCATCATTATTGATCGTTATCCTATGAGAATACAGTGCGATGGTGCCATAAATTTAACGGGTGATTTCGTTGTTAAGTCAGCCATAGGAAAATCTTCCGACGCCTTCAGAAAAATACTTTGAGAATAAAAATTGGATGCTTATTTCAGGGAAAGCTGCTTTGGGAAATATCTTAATTTGTCGGAGGACAACAATGCTAGTTTTCAGATGAAAATGGTATACGATCTTCTCAAGCGTAGGTTTATGTATGAAAAAAAAAGACAAGATGGATGAGGTGTGGATAAATTACTGTGGCATGCCTGTTTGTTTTGGTTGAAAGGATTTTTCCATAGTTATCGAACTAAAATGTTATCCTCCTTCTCTTTCTCAAGTTATAACTACGTTGACCTAAAAACAAGCATCCCGCACACCCAAAAAAGGTAAAGAGAGGTTGAATGATCATGATGACCTGGTGTCAATTGTTGGTCCAAGCTTTAAAAACAAAAATTTTATAGAAGCGTTGAAAGGTAAAGGACTCTCAAAGAAGCACAAGAAATCATTATGCTTGGTTTTGGTTTGTACATAATATTCTTTGGCAGAGAGATGTTAACAATAACATAAGCATTGGTTTAATAAAGATCTCCGAGGATATTGAGGCATTTAACAGCTATCCTTGGGGTTATGAAAGCTTCAAAATGACTATCCAATATTTGTTGACTTCGTTAACACCAAAGACAGTCAACTTATATAGCTTTCCATGGGCCTTCATGGTAAATATTTCTTTTATCATGATATAATTCATCATTTTTTATTCAATAATACTTTTGATTTATTGGCATTATGTTATAGGCTTGGGAATTTGAATCCATTCCTTATTTGATACAACTAGTAAACTACCAGGAAGAAGTTTCCTGTCCAAGAATCCTGAGATGGTTGTCGGCCAAAACCAATAGAAATGCAAAATTTTTTGATCTTTTCAATCCCCCCTAAGAAAGCAGTAAGTCCAATTCTAATCAAGTTTTTGTTTTAATTAATGATTATTTTAAATGATTTCATCAGCATTCTAATATATGTACCGATTTATTTTAGATTGTCCATCTGTGGCTTGTTCCGACCAATCGAGAGTTGAAGATACTATTTTTCTTACTTACGGTTTGTGAAAACTTTACCGGACCCTAAGGTCATTGGTGGAATAAAAATGGAATTGTTTAGAGCAACAACCATCACAAGAAAAACAATTTTGGAGAGTAGGCTTGTTGCTGTTGACGATGGTAGTCGTAGTGGTAGTGGTAGTGGTAGTGGTAGTGGTGTGGTGTTGCTGTTGGGGCTAATGATGTTTCTCTTACCTTTTTTGAAACAACAAGACATTATGATTATGATCATACTAGTTGTACAGATTTTTCTCAAGATTTTGCCACATCTAGCGAATGTTCTGCATGCAAATATCAAAACTGCAAGGCAAAACATGATGGAGTAATTAATGCTATTAATGCACTAACTGCTTCTGTAAAGGAAATGACATCTAAGAGGAGTGTCATTCCATTAAAGAGAATTTCATATCCAAACACTCCACTAGAGATCAAGGCGGCTAAGAGAAGAAGGAAAGATACTTCCAAGGCATAATCAAGCATCGAAAAAAGCAAAATTGCAATTCCTCTATCTTTGGCTTGCATCGATGTTCAGTGTGCAAGGAACACAGGAGAGCAGCATGAGCCGAAGAAGGTGAATGTACATCACCTGTTCCAACAAATAAATAGGTACATATCTGTTTCAACAAATGATATATCTACTAAAAATTATCAAATAGATATATACATCTATTGCAACTGCTGTCTAACCCATTTCATCAGATGCGTTGTTAATTACAACAGATAAGTCTTATGTTGCAATAGATGGGTCATCTATTCAAAATTATTGTACTTCTCTAATTTACATGTTCGAATTCATCCCAATAGATGTTCCATCTATTACAACACAAGGCTCTTCTGTTGCAACAGATGGACAATCTGTTGTATATCTGTAATTAGCATTGACAATTATGGCTTTCTAGGTAGATGTCACAGTAAAATCCACTTACAATGCCCTGAGCCTGATGCCCCAGACGCTACATGGTGCTAACAATCCCGAAGGACCACTAGCTAACCCATGACTGGTACCTACTGCAATAACTGTATAATAACATTGTAAATATGGAATAATAGGCTGAAAACATACCATAATGTTTGAAACTGTAATACTGATATAAAAGTGAAATTTAGTATAATAATACCAAAACTGGTTATAAATACTGAAGTCTGAACATCTAGTCCGAAAGCCTCTAAACTATCTGAATAAGGAGTTGATGGGACATGTCCCCAACTAACTCCAACTGCTAAATAAACTAAGTGTTGAAAGAACGAAATAGTCAAATAATAACATCCTCGAATGATGAGTACTCACTGCTAGTCTGTCTGCTGAACGTCTGATCTACTAAGGGTGCTCTCGATCTCGTGCTACTGAACCTATGGTATAAACACCATAGCTCAAGAGAAAAGTATATGTCAATACATGGAAATGTACTGGTATGCAAGTGAGGTGAGGCTGAATGAAAGGATTCATATGTATTAACGTTACCAACTGACTGAGTAACATGAACGTGAGAATCTATGCATGAATACATAACTGTAACTAAAATCGTGACAACACTGATTACTGATTCTGAATACTGATAACATGGATTTTTGATAACTGTTATAACTGATACTAAGCGACTGTGTCTGACATAGAATTCAAAGTTTATATTTTTAAAAGGGTTTCTTGAGCTTCATGGGTGAAAGGAACCTATGTATCAACACTTAACATACCTTAGATGGAAGTTTCTTGGAGATTGATGGAGGAAATCTTGAATTATTGACTTGAAATTAAGCACCTAGGGTTTTTTGTTCTTGAGAAATTGTGGAATAAAGAATGTATTTAGCCAAAAGAGGGATAAATTTTGTGTTTATAAGGGCTGAAGTTGGGGAAAATAACCTAATTACCCTAAAGGATGTTGTCATTTAAGGACTAAACTAGGCACCAACGCGTTGAGTGACGCGGTGCGTTGATAGGTTTGATGTGATACCCAACGCATTGCGCCATGATTAAACCAAGACTTAGTAGTTTTTACTATGGCAACCTTTAACAATGTTAACCAATGCAATAGGCGATGCGGTGCACCAAGATCGCATTTGTCTACTATTTTGGGACACCAAACGTGGTCTAAACGAGGTTCAAAAAATTTGAAACTTGTATGGGAACAAATAATGACCTTTCTGATTATGAATCAACAAAAATACGGACCATTAAAGGATGTTAAGGTCACAAAATAAGATTTTCAACTTTTGAAGTCCAAAAATAAACTAAGTCTGAAATCTTAGCTAGAATTTTCTAAGTCTGGGACCCCTTGACAAACCTAAAGGACTGAATTAAGCTTGAAAATTTTGTGGGGTCTTATAATATCTCCCTCTTGGGAACATTATTCCTCGAATGAGACTAACTAAAATGGGAGAAATGATAAGCTAAAGTACATACTACAAGATGACTACATGACTGACATTACTGTTTTACTGAGGTTCATACTGACCATGCATATCTGATGCATGATTTCATGACTGATCTGACTCATGAATACATGACTGAGATTTTTGATAAACTGAGTCTCTCACAATGAGAATACATGTCCGATGCATGAACATATGATTGAATATGCAATGGTAAATGGATACCAAGTTTATAATGCGAATTTGAGCATGAAACTGGTTTATAACTAAAATGGGAAAGCTATTACCTTGGGCTGAGTCTAAATTTATGGAGAAGAGGTGAGGATACTTGGTCCGCATGTCTGCTTCTGCTTCCCAAGTAGCTCCCTCAACGGACTGATTCTACCTAAAAACTTTCACTAGAGGGACTTCTTTGTTCCTTAGTCTGCAAATTTAGTAGTCAAGAATTTCGACTGGAATCTTTTCATAAGAGAGACTATTCTTATTATCTCCGCCCTCAACAGGGACTACAACTGCTGGGTCACCTATGCACTTCTTAAGCAAGGAGACATGAAATATTAGATGGACTGAGGCTAGATCTGAAGGCAATTCGAGTTCATAAGCTACCTTGTCGAAGCGACTGAGAATTTTGAAGGGATCGACATATAGGGGACTGACCTTTTCCATTCTTGCTGAACTTCTTCACTCCCTTCATGGGAGAGATCTTTAGAAAAACATAATTACCAATATTGAACTCGAGATCCTTACTGTGCACATCGACATAAGACTTCTGTCGGCTCTGAGTAGCCCAAATTCTTTACTAGACTTTTTCTAAGGCATCGAATACTACATCAGGCCCTATCACTGTGTCCTCACCGATTTTGAACCAACCGATTGGAGATCTACATCTCCTACCATAGAGAGGTTCGAATGGAGCCATCTGAATATTGAAATGATAGTTGTTGTTGTATGCAAACTCAATTAAAGGCAAGTGGTCATCCCAATTACCCTTGAAATAAATTACACATGCCCTTAGAATATCTTCCAAAGTATGGATGGTCCTTTTTGCTTGACCATCTATCTGAGGATGGAAGGCTGTACTGAGATAAACTCGGGTACCAAGACCCTTTTGGAATGCGTTCCAGAAATGAGAGGTGAAATGGGTACCTCTATTTGAGGCAATGGAAAATGGAACACCATGTAATCTAACCAACTTCCTGATATAGAGTTTAGCATAATCCTTGAATGAATAAGAGGTATGGACTGGAAGAAAATAAGCTGATTTGGTCATCCTATCTACAATGACCCAAACTGAATCATGTTGATGATGAGTATGAGGCAAACCTATCACAAAGTCCATGTTCACTTCTTCCCACTTCCAAGTGGGACTATTGAACTCCTGCATAGACCCACTAGGCTTCTAATGCTTAATCTTAACCTGCTGGCATATTGAGCACTTAGCCACAAACTCTGTAACATCTTTCTTTATCCCACTTCACCAATAGATCTCTCACAAATTGCAGTATATCTTAGTGGACCCTAGATGAATAGAGTAGCGTGCACTATGTGTTTGTGGAAGAATTCTCTATCTCAAGTTATCTATGCCTGGAACACACAAATGACCCTGATAATGCAATACACCATCTCCCCCTTGGGAGAAAATCTCAACCTTCTGATCTTTGATTGACTCTTTCAACTTAACAAGACTGGAATATCTATCTTGTTTTTCATTCACATTAGAAACTAGAGATGATTTTGAGTTGTTCTGAACCCATATACTACCTTCTGCAGAATCGACTAAGCGGACACCTAGTATGACAAGATGATGGAATTCCTAAGCTAAATTCTTCTTATTATCCTCAATATGAGCAACACTACCCATAGATAGCCTACTGAGAGTGTCGGCCACTATATTAGCCTTGCTCAGATAATAAAGGACACTTATGTCTTAATCTTTCAAGAGTTCTAACCAAATTCTCTAACGAAGATTAAAATTTTTTTGAGAAAATATGTACTGAAGGATTTTATGATCTGTGAACACATCTACATGTACCCCATACAAGTAGTGCCTCCAAATTTTTAAAGCAAAAACTACAGCCGCTAACTCAAGATCATGAGTCGGATAATTCTTCTCATGGGGTTTAAGTTGTCTGGAGTCGTAGGCTATGACCTTATCATGTTGCATGAGGACACAACCCAAACCTACTCTAGATGTATCATAGTACACTATGGATCTATCTAAACCATTTGGAACAGCCAAAACTAGAGCTGAGGTGAGTCGAGTCTTCAACTCCTGAAAACTCTTCTCACAAGGATCTAACCGTTGAAACTTGACTTTCTTCTGAGTCAATCTGGACATAGGAGATGAAATAGAATAAAATCCCTCAACAAACTGTCTGTAATAGCCAACTAGAACCAAGAAACTCCTGATGTATAATGGAGAGATAGGGCAAGGCCAGTTTCTTACTGCTTCGATCTTTTAAGGATCAACTTTTATTCCATAATCAGAAATGATATGACCAAGGAATGCTACTGACCTTAGCCAAAATTTTCACTTACTGAATTTGGTGAAAAAATAATGATCTTTGAGAGTCTGAAACACTATTCTGAGATAGTCTACATGATCACATTCACTATGAAAGTAAACAAAGATGTCATCTATAAAGACTATGATGAACATGTCCAAGTACTACTTGAACACATGGTTCATCAAGTCCGTGAAAGCTGCTGGGGCATTGGTAAGACCAAAGGACATAACCAAGAACTCAAAGTAATGATATCGAGTACGGAAGACTGTTTTTGAAATGTCACATTCTCTGACTCTGAGCTGATGATAGCCTGATCTAAGGTCTATCTTAGAGAAATAGCTGGCACCCTAAAGTTGGTCAAACAAATCATCGATTATAGGAAGTGGATACTTATTCTTGATCGTGACTTTATTGAGCTGGCGGTAATCTATGCACATTCTGAGAGAACTATTTTTTTTACACAAATAAGATTGGTGCACCCCACGGGGACGCACTGGGTCTGATGAATCCTTTATCCAGGAGATCCATCAACTGTACTTTCAATTCACTGAGTTTTACTGGTGCCATTCTGTATGACGAAGTAGAAATGGGCTAAGTATTTGGAAGAAGATTAATGCCGAAGTTTATTTTCCTTTTGGGAGGAATTCCTGAAAGATCTTTGGGAAAGACATCTAAATATTCATTCACTATTGGGAATAATTCTAGGCTGGGAGTTTCAAACTAGTGTCCTTAACTCGAATAGGATGATAGATACATCCCTTAGATATCATTTTCCTTACCCGAAGGTAGGAAACAAACTAACCTCTGAACACTGAAGTACTACCCCTCCACTCTAGGATAGGTTCATTCAAAAAATAAAATTAGACAAATGTATTTTTGTAGTCAACTGTGGCATAGCAGGAATGAAGTCAATCCATGCCGAGAATGACATCAAAATCAGTCATATCTAATTTGACTAAGTCTGCTGAAGTGACTTTCCGAGATATCACAATCGGACAGTTCCTATATACCCGTAGGGCTATAATAGTTTTACCCACTAGGTAGAGACTAAAAAGAGCTCTGCTAGAATTTCAGGACTGACTCTGAAATCAACAGCTATATGAGGAGTAATAAAATACAAAGAATCTTATGGATCTAGAAAAGTATAAACATACAAGGGAAAGATCTGTAATGTATTAGTGACCACATCAGGAGAATTTTCCTAATCTTGTTGGGAATGAAGAGCATAAAGTCTGTTTGGACATTGGCCACTAGTAGCACTGGAGGTGGCACCCTGCTGATTCGAGCTACTGGACTGAGCTGAGGAATGGTTATGCTGACCCTGAGGACCAGACTGAGGACAATCCCTAACTTTGTAGCCTGGCTTACCACATCCAAGACACACATCACTGCCAGCTCTGTAAATACCCTTGTGATTCTTACCACAGGTCTGACAAAGAGGATTGGTTTGGGAACTGCTAACACTGCCTTGAGATTTAGAGCCTAGCTCCCTATCTCTATTACCATCCCTGAACTTAGGAACTGGAAAACTAGCTGGCGAAGGGGATGGAATAGATGACTTTTTGTGGAACTAAGAATGATTACCACCCTCTGACTTAGGCTAATTAAAGTTGAAGCTACTTATCCTAGCTCTCTTATTTTACTTTTCCTTCTCCTTAATCTTCTGTTCCTCTATCTGTTGAGCATGGATCATAAGCTTGGCTATGTCCATCTCACTAATCAACATGGTAGTCCTGCGCTCCTTGACCATACTATCATTCACCTCAGAAATAAACTTACTCATCTTAGCCCTGCTATTTGTCACCACATGAGGAGCATATCTATCTAGTTGAGTAAACTTAAGGGAATACTCTTTCACTATTATGTTGCCCTACCTGTGGTTGATAAACTCTAACAACTTAGCTTTCCTCAGTTCTAGGGGAAAGAATCTGTCTGAGAAGGCAGTGGAAAACTCCTCTCACTCAATAGGCCCTGCATCTATAGCCCTCTCTGTTTTCCACTGCTTGAACTATGTGTAAGCCATATATCCTGTAACTGGTATGCAGCTAGCTCATCACTCTCACTAGTAGTAACACCTATGATAGCTGTAACCTTCTAAACTTGATCGAGGAATTCCTAAGGGTCATCATCTGTCTTAAACCCAAAAGAGGATGGAGGAATCATTCGGGTGAAGTCCCGAATCTTAGCTACAGCAGTGTTGGCCATTGGGTTAGCCAAAACAGTAGCTGGCTATTCATTTTGAGCAGCAATTGAATTAGGAAGAGTTGTAAATGCAGCTTTGAACTCTATATAAGAGACATGTTCATCCAAGGGATCTGCTTGGAAGGGCTAAGGGGCTGACTATTTTCATTTCTTTTTTTGGGAGGCATGTTCTGTAAGCAAAAGGGGGGAAGAGAATTAGATTGGGATTTAAATTTAAGCTCATGCTCACTTGCACGACATGAATATTTAAAGAAGGGAAACTATTCCTAAAACGTCATATAGCCTCCTATACATAAATATGGCGCGCAACACACCTATCCACAAGACTCTACCAAGTGTGGCTTTCAGACTTCCCAGGACACTATTGAATCTTAGGCTCTGATACCAAGTTTGTAATGCCCTGATCCTGACCCTGGATGCTACACGGTGCTAATAATCTCGAAGGACCACTAGCTAACCCATGACTGGTACCTACTGTAATAACTGTATAATAATACAATAAATGTAAAATAATGGACTGAAAACATGCCATAAGGTTCAAAACTGTAATACTAATGTAAAAGTGAAATGTGGTATAACAATAACAAAACTAGTTATAAATACTGAAGTCTGAACATCTAGTCTGAAAGCCTTTAAACTCTCTGAATAAGGAGTTGATGAGACATGTCCCCAACTAACTCCAATTGCTAAATAAACTAAGTGCTGAAAGAATGAAATAGTCAAATAATAATATCCTCGAATGATGAAGACTCACTGTTAGTCTGACTGCTGAATGTGTTATCTACTAAGGGTGCTCTGGATCTCGTGATTTTGAACCTATGGTAGAAAAGTATGCGTTAGTACGTGGAAATATACTAGTATACAAGTGAGGTGAGGCTGAATGCAAGGGTTAATATACATGAACGTTACCAACTGACTGAGTAACATGAATGTGAGAATACATGCATGAATACGTAACTGTAACTGAAATTGTAACAACACTGATTACTAATTCTGAATACTGATAACATGGATTTCTAATAACTGTTCTAACTGATACTGAATGATTATGTCTAATAATCTAGGTTCTGATGGAACTAACTGAGTTTCGTACTAGTTGAGGGACTGTATCTGAAAGTCTTGAATTCTATAGAACTATCTGAGTTCTATTACTGAGACTGAGACTGAGACTATGGGAAATAGTCATCTAACCGACATGCCCCTAATAAGCTATTATAGCTGAGTTGGGGTCCAATCTGTAACTCCAATTAGAAGGGTGTCAATACTGCGCCACTAGTAAGGATAAGCTGTGAGTTATCTGACAGGTACTTTAACGAGAATGGCGGGACCCTCATCTAACAGGCTAAGCCACTTCATCAACACTCATCTAGTAGGTTTGATGTCTCAACCTATGCTGGCTACGTAGTTTTAGAGCGCAAGGATTGCTTCTAAGAATCAAACCCTCTACTAACAGGTGAGTTCCCATCCTTGGGCTCACTCGGTGTTGAATCTTACTCCCATCTAAATAGACACTGAACTAAACTGAGTTCACTGAGTTTTATTTACTGAAGAAACACTATAAGATCTGTTACTGACTGAGTTTACTGAGAACTTAACTGAATACTAATGATCATGGCTTAATTGAGAGTATTATAAAAACTGACACTGGCTCTAGGCATACAACTAAATTATCGGGTACAAGTAACCCCAGGACTCAATAGCATGAAACTAACAAGCCATGATACTTCTTGAGACTGACCATAGTCAATGATTCATAGTACAATCATTGGGGATTTTCATGAAGTATTTGCATGCCATAAGCTTACACATAAATACGAATGCATATAAACATGTCATAATTTCATAGGCCTAATCTCATGAGAATTACATCAATCCATTTCAAGGCATAACAATAACATGGGAGTCATTTTGAACATAAGGGTAAAACATGGGTTCATCAATTTGGTCACAATTAAGTCATAAGGCGTAATTCCTATTCTCCTAGGCATTTTATCAAACACCTTGCATGCATAACTGTAGGCTTAGGCATGAATATTAAAACAACACATTATGGCAACATCTTACACATCCAAATTCAAGAATTCCAACCATATACTAACATATTTTCATGATGTTTATTCAAGATTCCAACTTCGAAATCAAACAACAACATAAATATGGATATAATTCAATTCATAACATGGAATTCAAAGTTTATATTTTTGAAAGGGTTTCTTGAGCTTCATGGGTGAAAGGAACCTATGAATCAACACTTAACATACCTTTGATGGAAGTTTCTTGGAGATTAATGGAGGAAAGCTAGAATTCTTGACTTGAAATTAAGCACCTAGGGTTTCTTGTTCTTGAGCAATTGTGGAATAAAGAATGTATTTAGCCAAAAGAAGACTAAATTTCATATTTATGAGGGCTGAGTGTTGAGGAAAATAACCTAATTACCCTTAAGGATGCAATCATTTAATGACTAAAACTGAGCACCAACGCATTGAGCGACGCGGCGCATCAATGGCTTCGATGCGATACCCGACGCGCTGCACCATAATCGCACCAAGCCTTAGTAGTTTTGACTCTGGCAACCTGCAACAATGTTAACCAACGTGATAGGCGACGCGTCGCGCCAAGATCGCACTGGTCCACTATTTTGGGACACCAAACATGGTCTAAACGAGGTATGAAAAATCCAAAACTTATTCGAGAACACCTAATGACCGTTCTGATCATGAATCAATAAAAATACAGACCACTAAAGGATGTTAAGGTTGCAAAATGAGATTGCCAACTTTCGAAGGCCAAAAATAAACTAAGTCTGAAATGTTAGCTAGAATTTTCTAATTTTGGGACCCCTTCACAAGCCTAAAGGACTGAATTAAGCTTGAAAATTTTGTGGGGTTTTACACCACTGCTGAAGAGCATAATATTACAGTTGATAATCCATCAACCGGTTCCAAATAATAAGAAAAAGTGGAGCCTGTCAGTTCAGGAGAACGGAAGAATTACCCATTTAAAGGGTTCAACATCTCCGATGAGGCTCCAAAAAAACTAACACAGTTGATCAATGACTATTCAAAATGGATTGTCAATGGAATGTTAAAGCACTATGCCGGAAGGTACATAAATCAATTTTTAAAGATATTAGTTTATACGATTCTTGTTGTAAGAATGTGACATTAACACATATAAATTATCATGTAGAAAACAAAATGATGAACGCTGTAAAGTGAATGAATTGAGTCTTAGTTTTGATAAGTTCGACTTTGTTGTTGCATATTCCAAAATAAAGAATTGGTTCTATTTGATGTCACAGCCCCAAACTTGCTGGAATTATGAGGTTTAAATGTCATACATATTACTATTAATTAAAACTTTATTTAATTACATCTGCGTATTATTTTTTTCATCACGTAATCTCAAATGTTTGATAATATGCACAACATATCGATGTCATTTTTTACTACCTCCAAAAGAAGTCCAAGTTACAAACACAAGAATAGTATAGATACATGACAACCAATTGTTTGTACAAAGTTTACATCAATAATGTCCATGATAGGTATTGTCAACAACAGTCGAAAGTTTCCCGAAATGAGGAACACTTAATCAACATCATCAAAGGTTTTACCATTTCGGCTGGCTTACCTTAGTATTTTGTCGATGAACTGTACATCCCAATCAATTGTGGTAATGAATTTCATTGGGTGTTGACTGTCATTGTTCTAAAAGAGAGGCACATTCGAGTTTATGACTTGATGCCGCAAAGGAGACATTGTTGTCCTTCGTCTAAGATACAAAAGCTAGCCAAAATATTGCCTACTTACCTTGATATGAGTGGTTTTTTGGACCAAAAGGTTCATACTGATTGGTCGATGATTGAAGCATACTGGAATAAAATGGGTAATCCATTTGATGTACAATATATTAAAGGAATTGCTCAATAAACCATTGGTAGACTGTAAGTATAAGTGTCATGATTTATTTTTATTTCATAAATTACACAACGCTTGCATGAACTAAAGATACGGATTATATATTTTTTAAAACACAGGAATTGCAGTCCTTTTATTGTCGCTTACGCCGAGTATTTGTGCTATGGATTACAAGTACCAAATGATGTACTTGATGCTAAATTACTCCACAAAATATATGTTGCTCTTTTATGGAAATACGGAGAAGTGAAAGCTCAGAAGCCGTATGAAAGCGACATTAAATATCCACGACGACCAAAATCGAATTCCATAACAATGTATGAAAAACAACTTGTCCATATTGATTAGATCTTTATAGCTTGAGTCTGTCAATGTAATAATCTATCCTCCTTGGTTTAACTTGTTGATTTATTTGTAGAGTAGATCATTTGTACCTATAATGATTTTTTTTACATTTCATTTATTTGTTGAGTTATTTCATGTAATTTCTGAAGGCTTCAACTTATTTTAAGTTGTCTATGAATATAATTTAATCCATAATTTTGAACATGTTAATTAAAATGGAATACTAGATTCAAATATTGCAATAGATAATACATCCGCTGCAACAAGCGACTTATCTTATCAAATAAATTTAGACATATGTTGCAACACATAGATCATCTGCTGGAAATTATATAATAGGTCTTCATATTTTGTTGATTTTTTCCAACTGATTACCTATCAATTACAACAGATAAATTATATGTTGTAACAGATTGGATATCTATTGTGATAGATAGAATGGGAAACATCTATTAATATAACAGATGAAAAACCTATTCCAACAAATAATCAATCTATCACAACAGGTTTTTTATCTCTTACAACATATATAAAATCTATTGAATCATAAAAATTCAACTTGGCCAGACCTAAAAATTATTGCCACTACATGTAAAGTGAAATGTCTTGAAATTAAAAATTGTTATCGTGTTCGTTTCTGTCTTTGTACATTTTTTTATACACGAGATCCAACCATTTAATTAGTACCCCATAAGCCCAGACCCATTGCATCTTTCCCACAACAGTATCGGAAATATCATTTTTGTGTCGATCAGCAAACACTCAATTTATGCAAGTGAGTATGACCCGCACGCTGCACCGGTTTTATTTTTTGAAAGTTCAATGTTCTTATTTCGACCTTCAAAATTCCATAATTCCTTAGTCAATCTTCAGTCGGCAAATGATCCATCAGCTTACTCTGCGTTAATAACTTGGGCAACAACTTCAAGAGTGGCTGCATGTTAGCTAAAAATGTGTCCTCGCTGAAGACTGGTAAGTTGTAATCATAAACCTTAATCTTTCCCTCATAGAGTAGTATCTCAACAGCGAGAAAATATTTGACTTCCACGTTCATGACTGCAAGAATTCTCTTTGCCTTAGTCCAGCTCTTGTCGTGTGGATATGGCCTCTTTTCTCTGACATATTTAATCGTTTCTTCATCCCATTGGAATGTAGAAACTAACTTATCAAATCTTGGGCCACCAAAATCAGCTAGCTTATAGAGATTAGCATACCTATCCTTGAAATTGTTGTAGAATTTGAGGTCCATTATCCTATCGGCAACATCATAAGCATTCGGGTACGCTAATTGCCTGCCCCTCATGAGCCAGAGAATTTTATCAACATAATATGGTATAAGAAGACAATTTTTAAATATATTAGTAATTGTAAAGACACAGTGGAAAGAATCTGATACAGACAGTTCTCTGAACCAGTTCATAGATTACCCATCCAACGCAACTTATGCAACAGATGTGTATTATGTTGCAACAGAATACCAAGCTGTTGCAACAAATTACATATCTGCTATGCAGATTCTTCTTCATGGAGTAGATTGGAAGGCTAGGTTAGCAAAATTAAACTTACATTGTCCTCGTACCACACACGCATATTTGTCATATTCGTGAAGTCTTTGGCGGTAAATGAATGCATAGTGTATTCTTTTTTAACCTTTGTCCTGCCATTCATGATTTCTTGTAGTTCCTTCTTCTTCTCTTTGCCAAGTGTCGCAAATATGTCCACCTTCTTCAGTGACCCTTGAACTTCAACAACTCTTGGAGTGGGAGGAGTTGCAGTTTTTGTTGTTTTTAGAATAGAGAGAATTTATCTAATTTTTCTTCTCTTTCTCCTAACCTCCACTGTAGGAGTGCATGGCTCCCTTACCTCGTTGGATGGTATGACACTCCTCCTGGATTTTAAATCCTCGACAGCTTCAGCAATAGCCTCTAGCTTTTCAAAGATTTTATCCTCTCTATCCTTGCATACTTTGTATTTGCAACAAGAACATAAGGGTGGGAAGGGGTAAGAGGGACCACTGTAAGGGTATGAGGGACCAGTATAGGGGTGAGAGGGACCTGTGCAAGGGGTGTTTTCAAAAGTATTTATTTTTTGCCAAGCACCAACATACTTATAATCACGATTGGCAGCAGCAGTAGCATCAGGATAGTTTCCACCATAAAAAACAACTCCACCTGCAACACCCCCAGAAGAAGCACCCGAATTTGTTGTCGTTTAAGGTTGGTCATGAAGAGCTTTAACATTAGGCTGACCTTACCTAACTGCTCTTCTTATAGATGTTGCTCCAGCTAATTCTTTCTTTATTAACTCCACCATTGGGTCTTATTTTGTATCAATAAGACCCACAGTAAGAAAAGAATTCATCACCAGCTCATCCTTGGTAGGCACGAACCAAGGATGCACAATATATACAAAATAGGAGGAATTTAAATCATATAACAATAATTTGTAGTCGGTTGGGTTACATGGATGTTATCACATATGCAATAAATGATCTAGCTGCCGCAACAGCTGATCTGTATGTTGCAATATATTGACAATATTGTGCATCAGATTACACATCTGTTGCATAATTTACATCAGATGGGTAATCTGTTGAGTCGGGTTCAGAGAACCAGAGCAATAGATGGTTAATCTATTGTGAAATATGGATTGTCTATCATAACGGATTACCCATATGTTGCACCAGTTATAGTTGATGGGTAATCTGTTGCAATAGATGACCCATCTGTCATAATAGATGGAACATCTGTTTTAATATCTTTCTTTGAGGAAAATTATTTTAGTTGAAAGAAGATATACTACATCATCCGGAGGGTTAAATAGATTAGCGTCCTACTCCTTAATATTTTTTTTTTACTTCCCTTTTTAGCCTCCAACCACCTAAGGATCCTTGGATGAGAAACCTCATTTAAGTAATCCTTGAACTATTTTCGGAGGGGAGGAATATCTTTACATGCCCAAGCCAAAAAAATGTAAACAGGAAGCAAGCAAAAAAAGTCATAAAATATATTCATTATAAATTAATGGATGAGTAAAAATAGTGATCAATTTTACCATGAAAGCCCAGCAAAAGCCGTATAATGTGATCGTCCTTGTAGATAGCTTTGTTAGTAAATATTGGACAGCCAATTAGTAGCTGTCATATCCCTAGGGATATCATTGAATTTGTCAAATTCATCAGCAAGCGCCAACAAATCATCTTCTATGACTTTTCTGACGTCTCTTGCCAGTAAAACGGAATGAAAAAACCAAACTAAGCACAATTTCTCCCTACAGTGCTTTGGTATGTCTTTATCCTCAAGATCTGCTATCAAATATTTCACTTTATAGCTACTACATCCAATAATGCCCAACAATCCATTTTTTTACCTTGCATTTGTTGGACCCTTTGTGGGGTGTTTCCTTGATGAGAGGTTCTTCTGGATGATCGCATCTCAAGCCCGTCACTATGGCAAAATCTTTCAACCCAAAACAAATCGGCATGCCATAGTAGTTGATCCAGATTTCATCCATCTTTTTTTCACCCTCTTTCGAATTTTTATCATCCCTCACATACTTGATCCTACGCTTGAGAAGAACATATACTATGATCATTGGAAAACGAAGATGCAGTCCTTAGGTAACTCAAGAAAGTATGCAAAGAAGCTCCTGTTAAAAAGTCTGCTATGTTTTCATTCTTCATAATTCTCCTTAATTCATCAAAATATTTCCTCAACTGACATTTAAGTACAAGATCACCAGTTACTTTGTCAGGGCTATCCATCAGCATCACAACTCAAAACATGTCGATACTAATGGTTTTGATAGAATTATATTGGGATTTTGATATTATTACACTCCTCATTGGTGAGAAAGAGTTATCATTTTCCTCGGCTTCATTTTCCCCGATTGAGATTGTTCAAGAAGTTTTTCCGAATCTATCTGTACTCTAGCCATTTTTGTTGGGTGGTCAGAAGTTGATTCACTTTTAGTTTCTTTTATTTTGGGAGACATCTTTTAAATAAACACAATAGAAAAACAAAACATGCATTGCATTTGATGTCTGCATAATTTTTTTAAAAAAAAAAAGGTAAGACAAATTTCAATAAATTATTCTACGCCACATTACAAAAAAAAAACTCCAACGGATAAGCCATCAGTTAGAACAAATGGGGAATCTATTTGAAGACCTATTTAATATCTCCCAACAAATATTCCACCTGTTACAATAGATGGACCACCAACACCACAACCAATGCCACCAATACCAATACCAAGACCACCGACACCACCACGAAAAACACAAATACCGACACTAACAACAACATCCACCAACAATACCATCCAACAATACCACGATTGTAAACAAAACACTGAGACAAAAACTGGGGTTTACTTGGGTGCTTTCTACTTTTTAGCATCAAAACACAAAGTTGTTAACCCATTCTCGCAAATAATACAATTAAAAGTCTTCTTTTTCATCATTAATTTAAAAACCCTAATTTTTAGAATAAAGAATAAATGTAGAACTCTTCTCAAACTCTGTTACCTGTGAAGACAGAGAAAATGATAGATACAAGCGAGAATAAAGTCAAAAATAACAACTATGTGGTCGAAAATGAGAAGAAAATTGATCTATTTTGAAGGGTTGAGCAATATGTTGTAGTTGTTGTCTGTATTTTTAAAAGAGAGAGAAAGGAGCGAGAACTTGAGATTTGAAATAAGGAAAAGTTTTTTCTGCAAATGGATGATTTGTATGGGTTGATTTGTAATTTTGGAAAAGAATGACAAATTTTGAAATTGTTAATTTGGTCTGAATTGATCTTAATTAATTTTTAAAATTTCAAAATATATACTAGTTTTTGAAAACATTAATTTAATGAGAGCTTATTTCAACTTAGAGTGATCGATCGACGACCCGGGTCAGGATGGTCAGGATGAAGGCAATACCAACGCCAATTGCAAAGACTCAATTGAAGTTTTAGTTGACCCTATGAGCTCATTCATACATCCCTAGTTCCACCTAAATCAATTTAGGTAATATTAATCCTAACATTAAGTTAATGAGAGCTCATTTAAACTCAGGGTGATCGATCAACGGCCTGAGTCAGGATGAACGCAATCCCAACCCCAATTGCAAAAACTCAATTGAAGTTGTAGTTGACCCTATGAGCTTATTCATTCATCCCCAGTTCACCTAAGTCAATTTAGGTAATATTAATCCTAACATTAAGTTAATGAGAGCTTATTTCAACTCAGAGTGATCGATCGATGACTCGGGTCGGGATGAACGCAATACCAATGCCAATTGCAAAGAGTCAATTGAAGTTGTAGTTGACCCTATGAGCTCATTCATTCATCCCTAGTTCCACCTAAATCAATTTAGGTAATATTAATCCTAATATTAAGTTAATGAGAGCTCATTTCAACTCATAGTGATCGATCGACGACCCAGGTCAGGATGAATGCAATACCAACGCCAATTACAAGGACTTAATTAAAGTTGTAGTTGACCCTATGAGCTTATTCAGTCATACCTAGTTCCACCTAAATCAATGTAGATAATATTAATCCTAACATTAAGATAATGAGAGCTCATTTCAACTCAGAGTGATCGATCGACCACCCGGATCGGGATGAATGCAGTACCAACGTCAATTGTAATGACTCAATTGAAGTTGTATTTGACCCTATGAGCTCATTCATTCATTCCTAATTCCACCTAAATCAATTTAAGTAATATTAATCCTTACATTAAGTTAATGAGAGCGTATTCAACTTAGAGTGATCGATTGACGACCCGAGTTATGATGAACGCAATACCAACGTCAATTGCAAAGACCCAATTGAAGTTGTAGTTGACCCTATGAGCTTATACATTTATACCTAGTTCCAGCTAAATCAATTGCAATGAAATCTATTGGAACAAATGACTGAGCTGGTGGAAATTTCTAACAGATATTCACATCTGTTGCAACAGATGACATATCTACTTTAATTAACAAATATACATTTGAATATGTTGTGATAGAAGACTGAGCTATTGAAAATTTTCAAACAGATATTGGTATCTATTGTAATAGATGATATATCCGATTTAATTATCAAATGGATATTTTTATCTGTCATCATAGATGAATGAGCTGTTGGGATATTTAAACAAATATTGATATCTATTGTAATAGTTGACATAGTTAATTATCAAATAGAAAGGGTTTATTAAACAAATATTTGTATCTATTATAACAGATGACTGTGCTGCTAGGATTTTTAAATAGATATTGCTATCTATTGCAACAGATGACATATCTGTTTGAAAATATTTTTTTCCTTTCAATTTAAAGCAAGATTCTATCCGAGTAGATAAAGTAGTAAGTACTACAAAATGCGGTAAAAAATAAAGAGTTTCTTTTTCTTGAATAACTCAAAAATGTGTTCATTGAGTAGTCTTATCTTATCTTTTCAATGTCACTAGTTATCTGTTACAACAGATACCAACAGATATTTAATTATCAAATGGACATTTGCATCTGTCGTCATAGATGATGACTTAGCTGTTGGGATATTTAAACAGATATTGATATCTGTTGTAACAGTTGACATATTTAATTATCAAATAAAAAGGGTTTATTAAACAAATATTTGTATCTGTAGTAACAAATGACTGTGTTATTAGAATTTTTAAATAGATATTGCTATCTGTTGCAACAGATGGCATATCTATTTGAAAATCTTTTTTTCCTTTTAATTTTAAAGCAAGCTTATGTCTAAGTAGATTAAGTAGTAAGTATTACAAAATGCAGTAAAAATGAAGAGTTTCTTTTTCTTGGATTACTCAAAAATGTGTTCATTGAGTAGTCTTATCTTGTCTATTCAATGTTAACTAGTCTTCCTCGTACCCCTCAAATGATTAATGAATATTAATTATATTAATTAATTAATATTGAAACCTACATCTACATACACGATACATCTAGAATTATCTCTTCTCTCCTCAGCTTCAGCTTCAGACCTAAAATTATTTTATTCATCTCTCATATTTTTCTTTCTATCCTCTTTAGCGTAGGGTTATCACAACCTTTTTTCTCTCTTCTCTCTTTTTTCCTCTCTTTCTCATAAAGTTCCTTTTGGATCTAAATTGATCCATATCTTTCCTTAACTAAAATTGTTGTTTTGATCCCATTTTGACATTAAGGTATGGTTCACTATTGCTCTTTCATCCTCGTCTTATTCTTTGAAAGTTATTTACATATGTTTTTTATTTAATTATCATTTACCCATATGATATTTATTTAAAAAATTTGAAGGAACTTTTAAGTGTTGAATAAACTAACCTAGAATTTTTATTACAATATGTGAAAAAAGCATTCTGTTGGGAGAAGTTTAAAGCCTTATTGGCAGTATCATTTTTATGGTATGTATTTTGTTTATTTCTTTGTTGTTTATGCTGTTATTGATGTTGTTGGTGGGGTTGGAATTTTTGGAAGTTGTGGTGTGATTTTTTGATGGTGTTGGAACAAAGGATGTTGCTTCTTTATTATTGATAATGTTGGAACAAATGTTGTTGTTTCTTTGTTGTTGATATTTTTTTATTTGTTGTTTCTTTGTAGTTTATGCTATTGTTGATGCTGCAACAAACGAAAAAACTGTTGGAACAAATCAAACCACCAGCAAGGCTAGTTTGTTGTATTCTAATAGACTCCAAATCTGTTGCAACAGACTCCACATTTGTTGCAACAAACTCCACATCTGTTGCAACAGACTCCATATCTGATACAACAGACTCTACATCTGTTGAACAGATAAATAATATTCTTTCTGTGACATCAATTTTTTTCTATTTTTTGTAGATATCAGGAACTGACAGTTGATCAACTTTTGCCCGACCATCACAAGAGGCTGCATTAAAGATGGGTTCAGAAGAATAAGTTGCATGCAGATGGAACCACTTCATATATGGGAAGTATGCATTATTGATAATATTATTGTGAAAACAGACATAGAGTACACTGATTTTGTGAATGTTGTTTTTATCGATTAGTCATAGATCATTCAAACAAGATATCTATAATTTTACAGTTAAGTTTGGTAGGTCCGAACTGATAAGGCTGAGGGACCATGAATATGGTTCTAATACCCTGCTAAGATTTAATGTCGGTTGTTGCTCATGTTTATTTATAAAGTAATGTGAAGGGATCTAGTTTTGGTATCGTTGTAAAGAGATTCAATAGCGATTGGACTAACTTTTAGGGTGCATTGGACTCTGAAAAGGCCTTCGAAGCCTAGCACTAATCTAACAAGAACGAAAACCCAATATAGTTATTGTCCTAGCCTAAATTTATATGGTTGGGTTACTCGGGGTGATGATTATACTCCAGTAGGTGCGTTAGGAGAATGCCTTCGAGGAAAAATGGTGGTTGATGAAAGACTATATCATCTAAGCGCTAATTGAAGAGGAGACATAGGGTAGAAAGTAACTTCTAGCAAATCTGGCTAATGGAATTATCTTAAAACAACATGAGAAATCTGAATCAAGTGCAAATATAAAAGTGTATCCGACAATGTAAATTCGTCTGTTGTCTCTCTGAAAGAAAAATAGTGTAGATAGACACTTTCCTAGGGAGTTGCGACTAGGTAGTGTGGTCGGGATTATAACCTAAATAGAAAATAATAGAAGACTAAGAAAGCAGCCTTAAGGGCATCAAGGATTGAAATGATGTACAGTAAGTCTAAAAAACTTCCGCTAACAGCAACTGTAGTTAAAGTAAGGAATATAAGAGAAGGCGGAAATTTCTGAATTTTAAATTTCATCCCATGCCTTCTTGTTTGTGGTTTCGATTAGGTCCACTTTTGTTAACCTGATCGGAACCACAAATGATATTGAAACACAGATTGAGTGTCATTACTTCCTTAGCATATGGATTAATTGATTGTGTTTTATAGCCTTAGCATGCTTTTAACATTTCTTGGAGAAGATCGGAGGCTTTGCTGTTGTACATGAATCTCGATAATTTTCAAGCTTGCCTCCAGCTTGCTTATTCTGTATTCAAGCTGGTCGTTGCCTTCTTCGAAGTTGGTCAAGTGTTCTTGATCTCTTGTGAGCTCGATCAGGAACACCACCTTCAAAGTTGTGGCATTTTAGAAGGACTTCAGAACACTTTCTCAGAAGCCTTAAAGGATACATGGAGAGTCGTTGTGTTTATTTTAGGTCAAAATATGTTGATGCACACCCAAGATATGGTCCCAACCATTGAACAACTCACTTTTATCGAACGTTGATCAATTCAAATTGCTCAACCAATTTGATAAATTAATAAGCAAGGACTTACATAGTGTGCGATCTAAACTGACTCTACCAAGCCTATCAAACGTTACGTAACTCCAAGCCTATTACACTATTAAAAATAATTAGCTCATGCTAGTGCATAAATCAAGCGAGCTCAATCTCTCAGGCTTTCTGCTAAAAGCTTTTCTCCAATATAGATGACAAGATATCTGCTAGGTAAAAGTCTACACTATTGCCAGAAATGTTTGCCAGGGCGAAAGGTCTTCTGAAGCATCATCAATATTCTCTCAATACTAAGTGATATAGATAGATTATGATGTAGAATTTTGCGTACCAGATATCTTATCATCTACAATTGGAGAAGATCGATCAGCAGAAAGGCTGAGAGATTTAGCTCATTTGATGTGTGCACCAACTCTGTCAATTTTTTAATAAGGTAATGAGCCTGTAGTTAAGTAATGTTTGATGGGTTTGGTAGAGTCGGTTTATGTCACATGCTATATAAATCTTGCTTATTAATTTATCAAATTGGTTGAGCAAGTTGCATTGAGCAACGCTCAATCAAAGTGAGTTGTTCAACGGTTGGGACCATATCTTGAGTGTGCATCAACATATTTTGACCTGAAATAAACACAGTGACCCTCTGTGTATCCTTTAAGGATTCTGAAAAAAGTATTCTGAAGGCCTTCTTCAATGCCACAACTTTGAAGATAGTGTTCCTAATCGAGCTCACAAAAGATCAGGAACTCTATACCAACTTTGAAGACGGCAACGACCAGCTTGAATACAGAATCAGCAAGCTGGAGGCAAGGTTGAAAATTATCAAAATTCACAAACTAGAGCAAGCCTATGATCTTCTCCAAGAAATGTTGAAAGCATTCTAAGGAAAGAAAACACAATCAATTAATCCATATTACTAAGGAATTAATGACACTCAATTTGTCAATCTCGTTTGTGATTCCGATCAGGTCAACAGTAATAAACCTAATCGAAACCACAAATAAGGAGGCATAGAATGAAATTTAAAATTCATAAATTACTACCTTCGCTTAGATTTCTTACTTTAACTGCAGTTGTTTTTGGCATAAGTTTTCTAGACTTATTGTACATAATTTTAACCCTCGATACCCTTAAGGTTGCTTTTTTGGTCTTCTATTATTTTCTATCTAGGTGATAATTCCGACCACACTACCTAGTCGCATCTCCCTAGCAAAGTGTCCATCTGCATTATTTTTCTTTTAGAGAGACAACAGACGAATTTACATTGCCGAAAACACTTATATTTGCACTTGATTCATATTTTTCATGTTGTTTTAAGATAATTCCATCTGCCTGATTTGCTAAAAGTTACTTTCTACCCTATGTCTCCTCTTCAATTTTCATCAACTCTCATTTCCCTCGCAGGCATTCTCCTTCGGCTCCTTCTGGCGTATAATCATCTTCTCGATCAACCCTTACATATAAATTTGGGACAGGGGAATTTCTATTAGCTTTTCGTTCTTATTTGATGTAGTGCGAGGCTTTGAAGGTGTTCTCAGAGTCCAATGCACAATTAAATTTAAGTCCAATCACTATTGGTTCTCTGCATTGACACTAAATATTGATCCCTTCTTAAAATTTGACATGCATAAATATGAGCAACTACCGTCAGTAATTTGTAATAGGGCATCTGCACCATCTTCATGAGGCCCTCAACCTTGTCAATTCAAACCCATCAAACTTAACTGTACAATGTTGGATCTTGTTTGAATGATCAGTGCCTAGTCAGTTAAAAATAGCATTCATAGAAACATTGTACTTTGTGTGTGTTGTCCAGGTGACCTTATCAGTAATACTTCGTAACTCACACACATATGATAGTGGATCCATCTGCATGTACCTTATTGTTTCTAGCCCATCTATGGCTTTAATTAGAAAACAGATGACTAGCACGTTGCAACAGACGCCACATCTGTTGGAAAAGTAAACTGATATATCCATCTGTTGCAACAGATTGTCAATATGTTGTAAGTTATCTGATAGAAGGATATCTTTTGCAATAGATTACCCATCTGTTAGATTTATTTTAAAGCAATTTTCTTTTCTTTTCGAAATATAATAAAAAGATAAAATTTGTATTTAGATCTATTTTTTTAATTTACATATTCAAAAAGTTAACAGTTTTATTTAATTAAGGGATATATGAATAGTCGTGGTTTTTATTTATACCTCTTCTAGTTCAATCATTTATAAATAGGCCCCTCTGGCCTCCTTTCCTTACTCTCACTCATTTCATTCTAATATACTTACAATACAAATATGGTTGATCCAGATTCGTACAAGAAGATTCATATCGAGTCCTTGCAGGAACTTCAAAGGCAGTTTGATGAACTCCAGAGGGATTTGGCCGACTTCAGAGCAAGGCTGAGGAGGGCGGCCCTGCTGCTGCCGGATGAAAATTGTCCGATTGACAATAATAATAGTAATAATAATAATAATAATAATAATAATAATAATAATAATAATAATACTAGTAGTAATAATAATTAGGTTATATTTTTTCTATCTTTTAGAGTATGTATTTTCTAGTTTTATATCAGATCTACCTATAAGGGATTCAAAAATCTATGTATATGTTTTGTTTGGTTCAATTTGATCGACTCTAAATTTTTAATTCTTATTTAATATTTAATTATCATTCTATTTATTCCCTGTTTTCAACATGTCGACGGTTAGAGGTAGGGATTGAGCACTCGTAGCAACAAAGGGTGGTAAAAAGTCATGATTCTCCTAAAAATAGTTCATTAATAAATAATAAGAAACTAAATGATATACACAATTTATAACCGTAAAAGAAAGATTATTTAATTTTTAAAAATTTGCAACATTTGATTAATTAAGTTATATGATGATTGTTAAGAAAAGGGTGAAGAGTCGTGACTTGTTGTCTAAAACAAAAACGTATACATAATGTTGTTGATGCATCAAATTCCTTATTTGTTGCGACTGATGTATCAGCTGTTAGAAGAAATTAAAAAAGCTATTAAAAAAGATTGTCCATTATATCTGTTGCCAGAAAATAAAAATAGTTAGTATTTTATTAACGAAACAATTATTGAAAAGGCATTTTTTTTAATTTATATAATAAAAAAGTCAGCAAATTTGAATTAATGATATGATGATAGTTTTTTTTAATAAAAAATATAGATTATATGTTGCAACAGATATATTATCTGATGCAACAGGTTCTTTATTGTTGAAACAGATGATATATCTGTTGTCACAGCTGAGTTATCTGATGCGACAGATATAGAATCTGTTGTCACAACTCAATAAAATGATTCTTGAAAAGAACTAATTAATAATAATAATAATATGAAAAGTCATGACTTATCACAATATTTCATAATTTAATTAAGTCATGACTTTTCACAGTAATAAAAAATGTAATTAATAAATGAAGGTGAACAGTTAGATTATATATTGCAATAGATAGGTTATCTGATGCAACAGGTTTTATATTTGTTGCAACAGATGAAATATTTGTTGTCACAAATGAATTATCTGATGCAACAGATATA
This sequence comes from Capsicum annuum, assembly GCF_002878395.1. Classification (NCBI taxonomy): domain Eukaryota; kingdom Viridiplantae; phylum Streptophyta; class Magnoliopsida; order Solanales; family Solanaceae; genus Capsicum; species Capsicum annuum. The sequence continues at coordinate 201,397,543 of NC_061120.1, forward strand.
GAATCTATTGTCATAACTCAATAAAAATGACTCTTGGAAACAACTAATTAATAATAATAATAATCTGAAAAGTCATGACTTATCACAATATTTATTTTCTTAAATTAATTAAGTCATAACTATTCACAGTAATCAAAATCAAAAATATAATTAATAAATGGAGGTGAATGGTCGTGCCTTTTTCCCTCTCATTTAAATTCAATCCTCTATAAATAGGTCTCTCTTTACTCAATCGTTCATTTAACTACACTCTATTTATTTATTGCATCTCGTCTTTCATATTACACCTGGACTTCCACCACTTTCTCTTCCCTGACTAAGATAAGTTTTTTTCTTTCCAATTTATAGTATACGTTGTATTACATTTAGATATTCTTAAGATCTTTACTTTTGTTTTCAAGTTTTTTGTCAATTCATATGTGTTCTAGATTATGGTTGATCCAGTGTGGGATGTTGCTTTTCTTCAAGACGCCGTGAATGAACTTCGGAATCAGGTTCGTGACCTGCAATGGGAACTGGGAGCAGGTAGAACAAGAATACTCCATGAGATCCGCAGGCTGAGGAGGGCCTTGCTACTTCCGGGTAAAGATTGGATGGCTGAGAATGATGATAATAATAATAATAATTAGACTATGTTTTTCTTTTAGTCTATGTATATGTATTTTTATTTTTATTTTGTTTAATAAAAAAATTATGTTTGAACAACATTGACGTTTTAATTCATATTTAATTTTCATTATGTCTATTATCTTCTCGACAAACATGCCTTCAATTGGACGTAAAAAGGGATAATTTAGAATCCAGTAGCAATAGCAAGATTTATCTGTTGGGTTTGTGGCAGGGGCTGATCAATTGGTGGGACAATAGACGTTGTTTGAAATAACCATTGTTTTCTACTCAATCAAAATTTCATAAGAGAAGAAAGCTTTTAACGTGTGTCGGCGTATAGTCTCCCTACTGAATGATGTTTACATTTTAATTTGAAGAAAAAGTGATTAATCCAAAGGGTAAAACGTAGATATTTTTAATCTCTTCTTGATTAATGAAAAGAGACAAGTAAACTGAGAAATCAAATTAGGAAATTTGGGACGGGTAATTGGACGTAAGGAATAATTTTGAATCCAATAGCAATAGAAAGAGTTGAAACATATTTATTATCTGTTGGGTTTGTGGCAGGGGCTAATTTGTGTTGTTTCAAATAGATTAATCATTTGTTGCAACAGATATGAAGTTTATGAAATAGATAATCAGTCTGGTGCAACAGATAATCAGTCTGATGCAACAAATAACTAGTTTAATGCAACAGAAAAATATTTTTTTTGCAACAAATTACTTATCTGATGCATCAAATGAGTAATCTGTTTAAATTATAGGCACTTATGTTGGATTGATAATCGGGTTCTATCCATTGTTGAAAAAATAGTAGTAACTAGTGTAACTAGATGACAAATTTGAATAAAAATCATAATTTTACTTACCAAAGTCAGATATGAAGTAATGCTAAAGTGGAAAGTGATGTAGGAAATAAAATTTGACCTAAGAAATTGGTCAGATAGCAGCAGTAGCGATAACAACAATAACAATGGTCGACAAGAAGAAGATGAATATGATAATGAAGTAGAAGATGATGATATTGAAGCAGAAGATGATGAATAAAGCAGCAGCAAGAATGAACAACAATAATCGTAAAGAGAGAGAAAATAACAACGGATGAGAAGAGAGAGAAACATGCCTTTTTCCCTCCGTTTTTGTTATATTAACTAATATTTGGATCTAAGTGTAAATTTAAAAAATTCTGGGCTATTTTCAAACTTTTCCAACTTTCTTAATCCATAATAAAGTAATTGTCACTTCCACTCAATTGGTAATACTTGTGTCACCTACACCTCATTTTAAAACTCTTTTGTCACCTACAACTCAAACCCCTATGTGACATGCTTATAAATTTAGAAGTAGAATTTATATTTTTACTATTTTTGGGGGAGCTTTCTCTCATCTAGATTAAATTCTTTTAATTTTATCTATTTTTTCCTGAATAAATTCATTAATTATCCCACACACACTTAGCAACAAAATGAGTAATTAGCATTGTTTCAAAACAAAATCTCTGTCTTCCCCCTTTCTTGAATAAATTTTATGGGCGGTCATTAAATTTTGTTTTCATTATCTAAAAGTTATTATTCTTTATTTTGTCACATGAAAGTCATTTAACTTTACCTCATCTTTTACAAAAGTAACTTTGACAAGATTTGGTTAAAATTCTACCTCAAATGTGAGAGAAAAAATTAAAAAATCTTATTGTTGACACCTAATTTTGTCTTTCCGCACATAAAATTAACGTCATCAAACTTCCTGATCATTAAAGGTCAAAAAATATGATTTTCACACAATTTTTTACAGTTGTTAACAACTTATTGATAATTCTCCTTATATTAAGATCTTTATCGATTTATTATCATTTTAACATTTTCACAATCATCTGCACATGTACACGACATGACATTATTTTTTTACAATGCATCACATTTTCAAATTAATTATATTTTAATTTTTTTTACATTTTTCTGTAATTACATATCGATGCCTATATTTTATAAATTATTTAATATAGTCCGCAATCATAAGTTAGATAAATTATTTTAATATATAAAGCAATAAAGCAATCAAGTCAAGATCTCATCGCCTTTAAAAAAGGTAACACTTGAGATGATGGGTTGGATTTTTCATCCTTGGATAAATGTCTTTATATTTTGCTTAAAATAAAGAAAAATTCCTTAGATAAAAACCTATAGACTAATACATGCACTAAAGAGACAAGAGGGGGAAACTTTTTCTTTATTGGATAAATAAAAGGGCTCAATAATTTATTTAAGCCCATTTAATTGCAAAAGATCCAATAATTTATTTTTTTTATTAAAATTTAATTATTCATTTTTTTCACAATATGCTAATAAGGGCAACAAACTATTACGGTATATTATTAACAAAGAGTGTAGTCTATTATTTACACTGGACGCAATTGATGGCCCATAATTCAATTAATTTATTTAATTATTTATATTTTTATCCAAGTACTAGGGTTTTCTTTACCATTTCACCAATTAAATAGACAGTCTAGCATACATAATGATCTCAGTCAATCATTGACTCTATCGACCTAGAAATTAATTTAGTATAAATCAACATAATCGTTGATAGACCAGATTCATAGTCCATTCATCTTCTAACAGAATTACAAAATTCAACAACAATAAAATTACAAAATTCATGTAAAAATAATATGTATGAAACAGAAAATAGGGAATTTCATTAGTTCATTGCTACATAGTTTAACATAATATCAACACCAACATATGGGCGAAAAGGGCAAAATGAAGAAGCTTTCATCTAACAAAATTTCTAAGCATGGAAACTTCTGTGAAGTGAAGTAGAACTATATAAACATCAAAATTATATCCTAAACCAATGGGGTGGTGGTGGTGGGGTGGAGGGTGGGGTGGGGGGTGGGGTGGTGTAGCTATTGGGCTCCAAATTCAACCTCTCGATAATCGCCCCAAAAAAATGGGTGATACACTAGAGTTTTTGATGTATGCATTCACAATCCTGACCTAGATCATAGAAAAGATGGTCCAGGTCATTTCAGAGGAAGAGGAGGACATTGTAGCACTGAGAATGCATTCTCCTGAGACGTTGGAGTGTGATTCCCGACAATTGCTTCTATTTCTTAATTTTTTTATTGAAGAAGTTAAATATTTTATAGAATAAATGGATGTTTATATAGACCAAAATAAAAGGCCTTTGGTTTGCCCGTCCAATGGTTGGTCGATGCATGGATAAACGAAATTCGAGTAGGTAGTGTATACCCAATCAATATAACATTTGAGTGAAGGTTCAATATCTTTGTTGAGGAGTCATAAATACCCGTCTGTTCATCTGATCAATTGAATAGTTAGGGTTTTTCAATAGACTTAAAAAGTGATAGATAATAAATGAAGTGGGATATAAATAATAAACCTAATAGATAATATGCACAATATATGCTATAAGTTAGCTGGTCAATAGTAGAAACAAACCAAAATTGATAAAACTAACATGATATTAATCAAGCCAAACTCCAAGGTTGTCAAAATACATTAGCTTGACTTAAAAAAACAAAGTGATACATGCATATCTAGGATTTTTAGTTATTACATGTGGTTCTCTTGTGTCCGGGTCTCTTGTACAGCGAACACTTGTTCCTCTTCTTGGTATTGAAAGCCTGGCCTATGCCATTAATGCATTTCTTTTCTTTTTTCAAAGATTGTTATCGACAAGGGATGCAAGAAAATTCACGTTTAACAATTCCAGTGGCACACACCATTCGGACTTTAGGGGAAACCTTAATTGATTTTGGATACGCAAGGAGGTATACTTCGACTTTATACATTGGCAAAGAGTTCTCGTAGATGGTCAAACCATAATCATATCCGTACTTCGACTGCAAAGCGATCATTATGTGAGCACACGGTATATTTACCAAGTCATTCTTCCTACAAGAACATTACTTTTTTAGTAGGTTTACTTTGGCAGTACGGCCATGTCGAACACGGTGAATTGGTTGTTATCCATGTGTCGTTCTCTACATAGAAGGATTCGTCCTCACTCATATTATCCCTTGCGATCTTTCCGACTATAGGAAAAAAATTATTCTTCTTATAGTTGAGGACATTGAACGCCTCTCCCTAAACTTCTCACCAAACCTCTTTGCAATCGAATTGAACATGGATGCCACGGAGCACTTTCTTTCGTCCATCAACATAGCATTAAATGAATCGACAATATTTGTGGTTATCAAATCATACCTGTTGCTAGATAAATGTACCCTGCTCCACTTCTCAAAACTAAGTTCATGTTCGAGGAAAAAGGTTGCCTCGGGACAATAGTTCTTGAATTCTGCAAAAGGATCTCTAAACTCCTTAAAAGAATATGCCTTTGCCGCATGGTAGAATATATATAGGTAATCTCCACATTAGTGGTTTATTTAGAGATTTTCACCAAGGTTCTATATGCAATACTCTTGATGAGAATGGTTATAATCCCTCATAATGCCATTGGCGATGCTCTTATGTCTATCAGAGATAAAGCACAAATCTAGTTCATTGACCACTATAGACTTCAGGTTCTCAAAGCTGTGCAACTGCGCTTACTATCACGTCCTCGTACTTATCTTATAAATGAGTGTCATCAACCACAATAACCTTTCTCATATGGTCAAATCCCCTAAGAAAGCACCCAAGTCTAAAAAATAGTACATAAACCTACAACTATCCTTGTTCACCATAATGGAATAGGTAGAACCAATATTAACAGTGTCAATCATGTAGAAAAAAGTCTACTAGCAAAAATAGTTGTGCTACAGTTTCCCTCAATCAATTTACTCGGCAATCACACCCCCCATCCAACATTTTCAATATATTAGATTACTGTAAAAGTTCTTGAAAATAATCCTTTGAATCTCTCTAGTGTTTGAACCCTTGCCATCGTGATACAAATTCACACAGAGCGATGCAATGACTTTGGCCGAGATATTCTTATGCATGCATATGGCGTGTTCGACGTTGTAAGTATGATCACTGACATATTTGTAGATGTAAAATCTATTCATGCATCCATACATCCTCTCCTGCAACATCCATGCACAGCTAAGAGATACACATTTTACCTTAAAGTATTTGCTACAACTTTTCAACATAGCATAATCAAAACACTTTTTCATTAATGATACATCTAATAATAATTTTAGCTCTTTCTTTCTACTAAATCTTTGTTCTATATGAAAATTAGTTCCATCGGAGAATGTGTGGTTGGATCGTAATTATGATCTGCACTCTTCTTGCTCTTCTTGAAACAGTTTGGGATCTTTCAATTCCATTGAACTATCTTCAGTATCCATTGGATGAACACCGGAGCTCTAATCTTCATCGACTGTCGGGTGCAGTGGAAAAGTTACCGGAGACCTCGCGATGACATTTATCCTCAATAATAGCCTAGAGACATCCGCAACAACATCCAATATGTATAAGGACACCTTTCTATCATTCTTTATGAATGTGGGATGTAATTTTCCTCTCTTATTCATTAAATAACTAATCACAACATCATTTGAATTGCAATCTAATTCTCCATTCTCAATTACACTTCAAACCATGTCATCATATGAACTATTGCAACGCAATGGGATGACACTGTCTCATTACTAGATGATTTTCAAATTTAATATTTGGGAGCCTCCTCCAACACACCCATATACTCACCATCGACTATAATTACTTTAGCTACTACCATTATAGACCACACTGATCGATCATAGATTATGGTATCGATTATAACTGGTCGATGATTGGTATGAAATCCTTCATACAAAAATGTGAATAAACAGAATTGAATATAAACGAGGCCCTGCTAGTTCTGGGAATAAAAAATGTATATGTAGGGCTTCTAAACTAGTGAAATCTATCTAATAACGAGGTATTGAATGGACTTTGAAAGCTTTTCAAGCTAGTAAAAAAGGTGAGAAAATGTTCTTTGTAATTTTTTTAAAGATGGAACAACATAGAGATTTTCAGTTGGGGGGAGGAAGATTTCGCCGGAATAGTCACCGGAATCAGAAAAAGTAGGTGAAAATTGGGAGCATTTTGGTGGTTTCTTGGATAATTTTTTAATTAAAAATAAAAATATGAAAAATGGGAAAAATATTAGATATTTGTTGGATGAGGTTGGGGACTAAAGTGTAAATTTTAAAACCTATGTGTTAGGTTGGGATGCTTTTTCAAAGTCAAATGAATGACATTATAAATGTGTCTATCCACTACATTTTTTAAAGCTTGACACTAAATGTTACATTTAGGGGTTATTTGGTGTAAGGTACAAAAAAAATAATTTTGGGATAAAACAATAATCCCGGGATAAAATTTTTAATGTGTTTTTGGTTGGCAATATCCAGGATAACTTATCCCGGGACTAATAAATAGTACCAGGATAAGTTATCCACCCAGTTGGTGGGATAACAATCCCATCATTATTTATTCTTGGGATAAAATTAGAAAAGGACACAATTTCCCTCCAAATTCTTAGATTATCAATATATATATATATATATATATATATATATATTACTCTACTTTACTTTTTCTTATATAAAATATAAGGTATTTGTATAAGGAGATAAGTTAGATTTTAATGCAAATGAATATGAAACTTATCATGCGAATTTCAAATTTTTAAATGAAATGAAAAATAAAATACAAAATTTTGTGTATGATGATTTGTTGTTTCTACACAATTTTTTCATCGTTTTTATTTTACTTTTTCTACCAATTTACTCAAATAATTTTATCTAAAGATCCAAAAAAGAAAAATCTAACACTATTCATTCGAGTTTACTCAAAATATGTTTTGGAGAAAGTAAAAGGTTCAAACTTACAAATAAAGAGAAAAATCATATGAATCAAATAAATAATTTTTTTTGTTGAGTAATGGAGAATCTAGCTAGCTATTATTTTAAAATCTTTTTCAAAACTATAGCTAATAACATTTTTTCAAATGACTTTACTGATATATATATATATATATATATTACTTTACTACTATATATAATGTGAGATTTTAGTTTTCCTCGCATTAATTTTTTTTAAATCATTTTATCCCTAATTTAAATTTTAATTACTCTAAAAAATTTCATTCATTTTGATAAATTTGAACAATTATATGAGCTTAAAATGCTACAAAAGTGATGAGTAATAGAAAAATGACAGTGACACCATAAAAATTATTTATACAATCAAGTTCAAAATTGATGCAAGGATTTATTGTGTTCTATTTTGTAGAAAGGTTTATTAATCGTACTTCAGATTTTTATTTTTTCTAAAAAATTTATCATGGACATAAATTTCATTTTTCCTAACAAATTTATCATGGACTAGTTATTAAAGTATGTTGACATTTCCTTTCTAACTTAATACATGCTTAATTATTAAATAAAAAATATTTTTATATTTAGCAAAAAATATTTGAAAATTTAACTTTTTAAAAAATATAATTTGACTCTCCAAATATTAATGATACTAAATAATGAAAGCTAAATAAGATGAAAGTTTTAAACACACATGGCATAATCATGGGAAGGCACACGCAAAACAAATTAAAGCTAAATAAGATGAAAGTTTTATTTTTAAAATACACACAATATAATTATGAAAATGCACACACAAAAAAGATTAAGCTAAATAAGATGAAAGTTTTATTTTTAAGAATAAATATTTAAAGCTTGAAAAGAAATATATATATATATATATATATATATATATATATATATATATATTGATAATCAATTAATTTATTCTTAGAAAATATACCATGCATATTACTTTGAATACAACAAACCAAACACTCAATAAAAAATAATCCCAGTATAACTAATCACAATATAACTTATCCCATCATAACTTATCCCAGTATAACTACATTCCCAACCAAACGACCCCTTAGTTTTCCAAAGTGTATATTTTGCTAAAACCTCCTTGTTACCAGCTTGATGTTAGTGTTGGGTTCAAGTTAAAAGTGTGAATGGAAAAATGAGAGAATCAAGTGGAGGGAAAAATGAGATACTGCTTAAAATGGAAAATGTACTCAAAATAAGGAAAGTCTACTAATTCTCCCACCCAACATTGGTGGGAGAATGAAACTTTAATGTGTTTATATTAAGAAACACAAACCCCACATGGTATGTAAGGAAAGAACTAAGAGGTGCCTCGGGTCGTCGTCATCACTCGCTCGGCTTTGAATTTGGATTTAGATTTGGATTAGGATTTGGCAAATGATCAATCGATGAGATTAATCTTTTTAGACAAAATTATTTGAAACTTTGGAAGAAATCTAGTCCTAAAATCCAAGGTAAAAATGAAAAAGTTTTGTATCTCCATTAATGTATGCATGCAGTGTAGAAATGATTGCAGAAATGTGAAATGCAGCCTCGAAAGGGATGCAACCCTTCAACGAAATAACACACTATTTTAGAAAAGGGATGACAATTTGGATAGTTGTGACTGTTAAAAAAATACAATGTTTTGAATGGACAGACATGACTGTTTCAAAGGATACACCTTTTCGATAAATCATTGCCACCTTTCGGAAGGGGCACTATATGGCTATATAAACCTGCATTTTCCCACAGGTTTGGTATGAATTTTTATGCACTTGAAAAACATTTTCTTTACTTCTAAAATACTCTGTGTAATCATCTCCCGTTGAGTTAGTTCGAAGAGAATCCGATCATTTGAGGTTCCACTATTGTCGGGTTGTTTAGCCATTTTATCCTGGGAGGAAAATTTTGCAACCTTAGGTACTTGAGGAGAATTATTTCCTTAAGGACACTCCATGAACTCAGAGGACTTGGCTCAATTCTGCTTCATCTTTTTCTTTAAATAATGATTAACACACTTCTATTAAAAAATCATCTTGATCTTATGTTGAAGCTGTTGAAACTTCTAGTTGTTCTTGACAAGTTTGGTCTTGAACTTAGTTGAAGTTTATGTAAAATAACATTCAGATTGTGTACCCGAAACAACAATCTTAAGGAAATAATTTTTCACAATCTGTATAGTTTTGGTTTCTGGAGATTAAAGCTTTAACTTTCTACTCTATTTGAACTTAACAAATGATTTAAAGAAATAAAATCTTCATCACAATTTAAATATCATTCGATTAACGACTGGAAGATATAAAAACTTCATTGTTAAACTAGAAACAAGTGGTATTTATAAGTTGTTACGAACTTGTAATAATTATATTTTTTATACTAAAAGCTAACTGTCTTTTTATGACATGAAAAATCACTACAGAAGGTCATGTTGATGGTGTGACAAGTGAGGCAGTGACTAATACTGCCACAAACAGTCGCACAAGTGCGCCACCCATTATGGCACTAGCAAAAAAGCCTAAAAAGTTTTCTAGAATTGATTTCAAGAGATGGCAACAAAAGATGTTCTTCTACTTAACAACCTTATGTATTCAAAGGTTTATTTCAGAAGATGCTCCAGAAGTTCTCGAAGGAACTTCATACCAATAACGATTTGCTATAACAGAGATAGCGAAACATTCGGATTTCCTATCTAGGAATTACATCCTAAGTGGCCTCCAAGATAACTTATACAACGTCTACAGCGTAATGAAGACATCTAAAGAATTATGGAATGTTCTGGAAAAGAAATATAAGATTGATGATGCGGGAACTGATAACCCTCAAATCACTCCCATGTTTGAGGTGAGGGGTGAGGCGGTCGTTGTCAAATAACTCAAGTTGAATTGGGGTCCAATCTCAAGGAGCGAACTATAGACTTCAAACCCTATGGGTGCTCAAATTTCTATGGGATTCCCCAAAATGCAAAACAAAAAATGACATGTAAAATAAAATGGTGGATTTGTTTGGGGAATTTTGCAACAATCTTTAGCAATAAATTTGTAGATGACACTTTTTGTTTTTATCAACAATATTTAGGGCAAATATTGAGATTCTGTCTACCTAAAGGTAAAAATATGTGGGTAAATAATGGTTTAGCATGAAATATAGTTGTTAACTAAGGGATAGGCTAGGTCGAAAGTCATTATGGTTAATCTTTCAATAAAACCACAACGATTTCACCCATTGGATTTTTCGAGCACCTAACAAGTGTGCAATTCGTAATCATCTAAAACCTCAATCAAGCATCCCTATTTCTAGGATGATGCTCTTGACATGATTTACACTCCCAATACACTCATTTCTAAGATTGCAAAAGTTAGTAAACCATAGACTTAATTGTCCACCATTGCCTTGTCCCTCTAGAACCCTTTTTTGAGGATGTTATGAGTTACCTAATATTCACCTTCATCCCTTTTTCGAGGATGATAAAGGGTTTATAGAGTTTGGGGTTTTCACCCATCAAACCCATTTAGAGATTTGGGATTTTCACCGATCAAATTCTAACCCATAAGCTCAAGTAATGGTGGAATCCATACTCAACAACTAAAAATCATGCAAACACAACAACACCCACACATAAATTACACTTTAGTTCAACATAATCCCAAGACCAAATTACTTAGCTACTCATGGAGAAAATAAAAAGAGATATACCATAAGGATTATCCAAAGAATTCATTCTTCACCAAGATTCTAAGAAATTAAGCCTCCAAAGTTAGTTACACACTTTCCCAATAAGGGTTTTAATTTTGGAATTCAAAAGTATCTTATGAGGTGAGCAATACCCAAAGAAGAAAGGCTTTTTCTTATATATTGTTTAGAATTCGTCTATGCAATATTACAAATCTTTCCATGGGCATATTCCCGCAGAACCACGATTGCACAGATCTGATCGCGATCGCGGTTATACGACCGCAGTTGTATTTTACGACTGTACTTATGTTGACCATCTTGACTAATCGTGATTGCGGCCTGAGAACCGCAGTCGCGGTAACTAAGGATGACCGGTTCAGTTCTTTAACTGCACTCCTTTTGCTTATATTTGCTCTCTTTTTAACTCCATTCCACATATGTTCACCTTTTTAACTATATACCTACAAAATATGGATGTTAATGCATTTAAATCCACACAATGTATCATTTTCTAATACAAAATATGGTAGTATGCATACATAATTAGTGTGAATGACTGGTAGGATTACCACTCATCAACACCCCCAACTTAGACTCTTACTTTTCCTCACGCAACACTACTCTTTGCTATGATACCCTCTCCATGTATGTCCCCATTTATGTTCCTAATAGCCATGAAGACTCCAACTTGGTTGCTACCATAAAAAGCTTGTTACACATGGATAAAATAATTTTAATGGTGCCCTCATCACAAAATAGATTGAAGAAGGGTGCAATGGACTTTGGGGAGAAACTATGTGACAACTACTAACACTCTATAAATGACTCACATGTTGAATAAAATCATGTTATACTTCTGATTACTTCATTGTGTGGAAGATGACAAAATCACTCACCACAACTAGTTCACATGCCTCCTCACAAGAAAAGAAACATTCACACACCTAATTACCAATCATGCAACTAGGATATTTAAGTGCAAACACTCACTCTCTCAAGAAATTCTCCATGTTAGCAAGTACCATGCCATAGGCTTGCCCTTATTTTTCAATCACCACTACAATGAACATACTTGGCTGGGAATCACAAAGGGATTTTTGAGCTTGTAATGTAGGTTTAGGGTATGATAGGATATCAACTTAGGACAATAAGGTTAAACCCTCCTTGAAATTCTACATCAACTCTTTTTATGCTTTGCTATTGGGCCACTTCTTTTCACTTTACTAGTTTTTCTATTTTTCTTTTTTTCTTTTCCTAATTTCTTTTCACCTTTTTTCTTCACTCTGTACATTTGCATCATGCTTCATGCAACTTCATTCTTTTGATGGACTCTTCCTTCCTCCAAAGCAAAATGCTTACTTATTTAAGCTCGTAGGCACTTTTGTATGACTTCGTGGCTCAACTATACTTTCTTTTCCCCAACTTAGAATTTTAGCCTCAATTTTTAATCTTAAGTTCAAAGAGGATAGGGTTCAAGAGAGGATGAATAGAAGGGTCACGGCTTATAATGCATTTTCCAAAGAAAAGCCAAAAGGCTTAAAGAGGGTGGCTAGGGGTAACTCCTATGTATTGGTAGGGCTTTTAGGCTAAAGTGGGCTTCCAGAATCACAAATTGGCCTATGATCATTTTTCCAACCAAGTACAATCAAAATTTAACTTTGAAAGGCTAATGGGGCAAGTTCTAGATGGTATAAGTACACATGAGATGTAGACAATTAAGCTCACTCACATAGCATGTGAATATTGTCAAGGGGGTCCAATTACTCTTCCCACTTAAGACAAAGATGGAGTATTTACTATGTTTCTATAGTCAACTTTTGGAGTCATAGAAAGAGGGAGAGTGTCGTCACAAAATTACTCATGTCCATGCCTTTGAATTTTGCAAAAAATTTTAAACGGAGGGGGTTGCTTTATTTTGTATAGCACCACGCATAATTTGCTAATCATAGTAACAACCCAAGATATAGTCTCATATTACAAACTATAGTATGGGCAAAACTCTCGTATAGTTACTCAGAATTCACCAATGAGTGTAAATGTGATCCCAAATCATCAATGCCATAGGTACTCAAACTTTCCTTGCATCTATGGTTAGAAACCCAAATCACAAATTAACAAAACAAGAACAAAGTAACTAATCCATGCAAATGTGGTCACCATCAGAGTGCCGAATATTATAATCCAAAATTAAGAAAATAAGAATTATCTAAAAGAGCATAAAAGTATGCAAGAATATCAATAATACAGGATCAAATCAAATGAAAAGGATACACCCCCAACTAAAAAGGTAGCAGTGTCCCCACTGCATAAATAATCAAGGATAAAAGAGATAAGGGTGCTCTTTGGAACCACATCAAGAGCTTCTATCACTCCCGGACTCTGCATCATCACCATCTTCCTCAACATCAGACCACTCAGTCGGGGCCTTATTATCACTCTCCACCCAAGAAAAAAGAAGTCTATCTCAGGGTTTTAGGACCTTCCATTAACCCTTCACCCCTTTCCACATGTTGATAAAGAATTCATCTTTATTTTTATCCCTTATGATAATTTTTTCATGTACGCTCCTGAGGTCCTGGTGTGACTCCTCAAATGAGGAGTAGGCTTTATCAAGCCCATCAATGGTAGCTTTTTGATTTTTTGGTCCTCCTTGTACTCATCATGATTAGAACGTGACATGTATGAATGATGGGTGGTGGAGAGTTCTCCCGATCCTTAGGGCAAACTAGCCATAAACTCTTTAATGGTTGTAATATTAACTCCAATCTCTTCAAGAGGTCCCATGGTGGTTGGCCTATGAGGCTCAGGCTCACTATATGTCGGATTTTCAAAGCCAATATTTTTTTCCTTGCTTTTGTCGGGTACACCCTCTCCTCAAATCCTCAATGGGTAGATGGGTGCACTCGGGCACACCCATATATCACTAGCATACTCTTCTACCCCCACTCTCCTGCATAGTTCAATTATCAAAGAGGATTAAAAGAGATTCGTACCACCTTGGTTCTTGAAATGATCTATTTCATTGACCACAAGTTGACCAACATTCAATGGGACGCCATCTAAAATACAAGCAACCATTCAAGTGCGTAATTTTGGGACTGTTGTCATGTAGGTGTAAAGAGAAACTTGGCTACAAATGATGTGTAACCATATTCGATCCTTGAAAGTGAAGTCGTTCATGGAGATGTTGCTTTTAGTCTTGGTCCAAGAGACTTCCCTTCCGGTTCATAGGCATTGTGCTAACCAACCCCCCGATTTACACCCCTTCGCTTTGAATTCACCCATGTCTGCATGCTTGAGCCCATAAACATTATTGATTTTCTTATCCCCAACTTTCACCGGCTTTTCCCAAATCTTGACAGTCACATTGAGTGGGTCCGAAAGAGATACTTCATTGATATTATCATAAAATTCATGGACCCATTATTCATTTGTAATGCATGGATCCAAGGCGAAGTACTTCTACCCTATGGCTTCAAGTTTGTCATGAAAGGCCGGTAGTTTCTCCAGCACATTCTCCAAGAAAATCCCTCTTTTCAGGAGCAATTTTGTCTTTGAAAAATCACTGTAGCAGTGAGTGTAGCCTTTGGGTGCCATGAATCAGATGTGATCATACTTGTCCATGAGATTTTTCTGAAAGCACTAAGTACACATTATATCATTCAATGACATTTTAATCATGCAAACTATGCCTAATGACTCAGTAGAGTTCATTGGGCTAGGTGCTTGGTATTGCTTGACTAAAAATTAAAAGTGTTGGATTTTTGGCATGGTAGGAAACTAGCCTTAGTTAGCCCGATCGCGAGTCAGGACTACGTTTGCATTGGCGTGATCACGGTACATGGCCGCAGTTGTGATACCTTAGGCTGGTTTCGTATCAGCTCTGCATGCTCAGATCTCTTCCAAATTTAGGCTACTAGTGTGTTCTACAATATGGATGTATATATGGATGTATATGAAAATCATTTGAACAATCCTAAAAAGTATGCAAATGTGCCCTTTAGAAAACAAATATCACTATTGAAAGTTCATTTGAGAAATTTATCAAATACCTGGTATGCATATCTTATTTGTCTACCTCTTTCACACATCATTGGGTAATCAAGATTTCTCCACTTATGTGCACACCTTAATCAAGCAGCCAATATCACACTAATACCAAGTATGACAACATGGAAAGCATAATAATAAAAACTTAGGACCTTTATTAATCATGCATACTAGGGCCTATTTTCAAAAATAAAAGCACAGATTCATGACACTTACCAGAGTTGTGACACATGAGGGATGCAAGGATGCTGTTTTGAACTCACAAACTTGGCCAGATTTCAGCCCAAATTAGAGATTACAATTTTGAAAGGGAGTGTGACAGAAATGGGAAAACGAGGGATTAAAAGACTAAAGTAGCCGCGATCGCGTGGCAGGGGACCATGATTGCGGACACTCATGTAATCGCGATAGCGCATAGGAACCGCGATTACAGTAACTGAGTGCAATTCTGCTTCCCTCTTTTCCCCTGTTCAGTATTTTACCCAATTTTCACAAAATTTTTCCCTGTTCAATTTTGAAAGTAGAATTACACACTTTCCCTTTTTCAAGCTTATCCAATGCACTCCAAAGTGCCACAAATGCATGGGTTATCCAAATGCAAAAGATAATATCTATACTATAAAAACATAATAAAAAGGATATGAGTCACTCTTATAGAATTTGTGGGTTGCCTCCCACCTAGCGCCTTAGTTATCGCCATGGCACGACATCTTCATTCATTCATTCTCAAGGTGGGTCCTCAAACCCCTCTTCATTCACTACCTCATTTTCAACATCTACCACAGATACTACTTAAAGCTCCGCGGTTAGCTTTTTTGACTTGCAAATTTTGAAAGAGACCTCATCCTCTTGCACCCTAAATTTTATATCCCCCATCTATAGATCGACAATGTCTCTCTCGGTGGCCAAAAATGGATGACCAAGGATAATAGACACATCTTAGTCCGTTTTATAATCTAATACTATGAAATCTGCTAGGAGAATGAACTTGTCCACTTTAACAAGTACATCAAACAATATACCTACCAGCCTTTTTATGGACCAGTCCACCATCAAGAGACACATCGAGGTCGGTGTAAGGGTATCCAAGCAAAGATTCTTATAGATGAAAAAGGGCATTATGTTGATGCTTGCACCAAGGTCACATATAGCTTTTGCAAACTCATGTGTCCCAATGGTACAAGTAATGGTGAACACTCTGGGGTCATCTTTCTATTCTTCAACTTTACTATCCATGATAGCACTACACCCATGAGTAACCTCAATGGTTTCACCTTCAACAAGTTTCTTTTCAGACATTAATTTTTATATCAAATTAGTGTATCCCGAGATCTCTTTAATTTCTTTAAGCAATGAGATATTTATCGACAAATTGCTAAGTTTTTCCATAAACTTCCTCAATTTGTCACCTTTCTCTTTTTTATGCAATCGTTAAGGAAACGAGAGAGGAACTTGGATGATTGTCCTTACTTCACCTTGTGACTTTTTAACTTGAACCACTTTGTCATCACTTTTCTCAATCTCTTTCTCATCATTTGATTCTCTTCTTTGAGGTATCACCTCTTTTGCTTTAGCCTTGGTCAAGTTTTCATTCAAGTCTCCTCTTAAGGGCTTATCACGTACCTTTCCACTTCTTATAACAATTTTTAGGACATGTGTGTCATTCTTTGGGTTAGAAATTATGTCAATTGGTAGGACACCTCTAGACCTAGCATTTAGTTACAGGGAGATTTTCCCAACATAGGTCTCCAATTGTTTCATAGAGGAAGAGTGAGACACCACCGTTTGGGAGAGTTGGGAGAAATCACCCTTCAACTCATGGACCATCTTGTCCCTACCTTCTACTGTATTAAAGATCCTTGTTAACACATCCTCGATCTTGAAATTTTTTATGTCAATGTAATTAGATTCCTTGGCTTTAGCTCGGTCATAAGGGGGGACATAACGGTCATAATCACGTTCATGATCTCTCTAATCTCTATCCTGTTCGCGATCCATCCAGCCTTGGTTCCCTCCTTGCCTTTAATAGGTAGGGTGGGAACCCTCGAGTAGTTTTCCAAGTATCAAAGTTCTTCTTCCAACTTCTTTACATCTTCATCATCTTCATAAGACTTTGACGCTATGGTATTTACCGCTTTCGCGGGTGCACCCATAACATGCTTCGTTAAGAGCTCAAGTTGGGTCATTTAGCTATGTTTTATTATTTTTCCTTATCTCATTTTCTTTGTTCATTATCCACCACGGAGGTAGTGGAAGGGATCTTAGGAGCTTCGATATCTCGGGTATGCCAACCACAATTTTGTTTTGACACTTCTTTTATAAATCAGAAGGATGCAAGATGGTGCAATTTTACTATAGAGACGCCTGTCGTATTATCCACTACTATTTTGTTCAATAGATCAAGATCTCTATATCAAATCTCTAGGAGAATTTTTTTCATGACCTCATGATTTGGTCATTAGGCTATCTTTCCATTAAACCTCTCCCAAGCTTCAAACAATGGTTCTCCATTCATTTGCCGAAAGTTTACAATCTCATCCTACTTTTAAAGAATTTTTTATGGTGGGAAGTATCTATCAAGGAACACCATGGTAATCTCCTCCCAAGATTCAATCGAGCTGGGTAGAAGTGAGTGGAGCCATAGAACTACCTCACTCGTTAGTGAAAACTGGAAGATTCAAAGCCAGATGGATTCTTGCGTAATATGTGCTATGTTAAATGATGCACATACTTCCACAAAGTTCTTCAAGTGGACGTTTAGGTCCTCATAAACTTGACCTCCATAAAACCCTTTCATTTGTAACATGTGAAGCATAATTCTAGTAACATGAAACACTTCATTCTCGTTGGTTGGCGAGATTCGAATCGCACTTGTTTGCCCGCCTTATTTAGTTGGCCCTCATCATCTAGTGGGGCATCAAAAGGGCCCAAATTACTTGCGTTATCACTCATTTCTCTGTTCAAACTTTGATCACCTAAAAATATTCAAAAACAACAAATAAAGTAAACTACCCCACTACGACATTCTTAAGTAAGAATAGAACCACAAAAGTGAAATCTATATTTCACTCCCCGGCAATGGCACTAATTTGATAATGCTCAACTCACTCCCATGTTTGAGGGGTGAGGTGGTCGTTGTCAAACAACCCAAGTTGAATTGGGGTCAAATCTCAAAGAGTAAACTATAGACTTCAAACCCTATGGGGCTCAAATTACTACGAGATTACCCGAAATGTAAACAAAAATGACATGTAAAATAAAATGAGGGATTTGTTTATGGACTTTTTGTAACAATCTTTAGCAATCAATTTGTCTATGACACTTCTATTTTATCAACATTATTTGGGGTAAATCTTGGAATTTTGTCTACCTAAAGGTAAAAACATGTGGATTAATAATGTTTTAGCATGAAATCTAGTTATTAACTAAGGGATAGGCTAGGTCGAAAGTCATTATGGTTAATCTTTCAATAAAACCACAACGATTTCACCCATTAGATCTTTTGAGCACCTAACAAGTGTGAAATTTGTAATCGCCCAAAACTTCAATCAAGCATTCCTATTTCTAGGATGATACTCTTGACATGATTTACACTCCCAATATACTTATTTTTAAGATTGCAAAAGGTAGTAAACCATAGGCTTAATTGTCCACCATTGCCTTTTCCCCCTATAACCCTCTTTCAAGGATGTTATGGATTACCTAATATTCACTTCCATCCCTTTTTTAGAGTTTGGGGTTTTCACCTATCAAATCTATTTGGAGATTTAGGGTTTTCACCATTAAATCCATTTGGAGATTTAGGGTTTTCACCCATCAAATTCCAACCCATAAGCTCAAGCAATAGTGGAATCCATACTCAACAACTAAAAATCATGCAAACATAATAACATCCACACACAAATTACACTTTAGTTCAACATAATCCCAAGACTAAATTACTTAGCTACTCATGGAGAAAATAAAGAGAGATATAACATAAGGATTATCCAAAGCATTCATTCTTCACCAAGATGCTAAGAAATTAAGCCTCCAAAGTTAGTTACACACTTGCCCAATTAGGGTTTCAAGTATCTTATGAGGTAAGAAATACCTAAAGAAAAAAGGGTTTTTGTTTATATATTGTTTGGAATACAAATCTGCCCTTGGGCATATTCCCGCTGAACCGCGATCGTGCAGATCTGACTGCAATTGCAATTACGCGACTGCGGTTGTGTTCCAAGACCGCACTTATGCTGACCATCTTGGCTAACCGTGACCACGGCTTAAGGACCGCAATCGCGATAGCTGAGGTTGACTGCTTCAGGTTTCCAGTTGCACTCTTTTTACTTCCATTTGGTCCTTTAGCTCCATTCCACATATGTTCACCTTCTCAACTACATACCTATAAAATGTGGATGTTAGTGCATTTAAATCAGGATAATGTCTCATTTTCTAATACAAAGCATAGTAGTGTGCATCCATAATTAGTGTGAATGAGTGGTAGGATTACCACTCATCAGGAACCAAGAAGTTCTATGTTGCACGATTCCTAGAGTATAAAATGATCGATAACAAAACCGTCATTTCTCAAGTATAGGAGTTGCAAGTCATCATCCATGATCTACTTGTGAAAGGTATAAATTTATTAAATACATTATTTGAATATGTAAAAAATGTTCTTAATGTTTATATAAACTTTATTGCAGGTTTGGTAGTGAACAAGGCATTTCAAGTTGCTGCGATTATTGAGAAGTTGCCACCTTTGTGGAAGGACTTCAAGAATTACTTGAAACATAAATGAAAGGAGATAAAAGTTGAAGACCTTATTGTAAGGCTGCACATTATAAAAGAAAATAAAGCAACAGAAAGGAGGTCTAAAGAAAATTCTGCAATGAATGGTGCTAACATTATAGAAGACGACTCCAACAACTCAAAGAAGCCAAAAAAGCTGGACAAGAAACTAATCAGCCTAAGAAGAAATTCAAAGGGAAATGTTTTAACTGTGGCGAGATTGATCGTAAGTCTACTGATTATCGTGCCCCAAAGAAAGGTAAAAAAAAATGATCAAGCAAATATAGCTGAATCCAAGAATGAAATGGACAATCTATGTACCATACTTTTGAAATATAACTTGGTGGGAAATCCTTGAGAATGGTGGATGGATTCTGATGCCACGCGCGATGCTTGTGCAAATAAAGATTTGTCTGTGGCATTCGTTTCGGCTCAAGGCAAAGAGAAGATTTACATGGCAAACTCTCCAACTGCAAAAGTTGAAGGGACAAAAAAAGTATACTTGAAAATAATTTCAGGCTAAGTGTTGACTCTTAACAATGTCCTGTATGTACCGGAGTTAAGAAAGAACTTGATTTCTGTATCACTTCTTGACAATCATGGATTCAAATGTGTAACTATTTTTAGAAAAATTATAATTAGCGAAGGGGAAGTGTACGTAGGAAAAGGCTGTCTCACTGAGGGCCTACATAAGATGAATGTAATGACAGTTGAAATCAATAAAAGATTTGTTTCTTCTTACTTGCTTGAGTCTAATGATTTATGGCCTGAATGATTAGTACATGTCAATTATAAAACTTAGCAAAAACTGATTAATTTAGAAGTTTTGCCAAACTTTGAGTGCAATAAATCAAAATATCATACGTTTGTGGAATCAAAGTATGCTAAGCATTCGTATAAGTCCGTTGAAAGGAATTCCAACCTCTTAGACTTAATACACATTGAAATTTATGATATGAAGTCAACACCATCACGTGGTGAAAAAAAGTATTTTATAACTTTTATTGACGATTATACTAGATATTGTTATGTCTATTTGCTAAACAGTAAGGATGAAACAATAGATGCATTTAGGCTATATAAAATAGTAGTTGAAAATCAGTTCGAGAAAAAGATTAAAATGATAAGAAGTGATAAGGGTGGAGAATATGAATCTTTCTTTGCAAAAATATGTGTAGAAAATGGAATTATCCATCAAGTTACGGCCCCGTATTCACCTAAATTTAATGGAATTATGGAAAGGAAAAAACAAACTTTAAAGGAAATGATGAATGTCTTACTTATAAGTTCAAGTTTACCGCAAAACTTGTGGGGGTAGGGAGCTATCCTTACAGTCAACCAAATACTCAATAGAGTTTCCTATAGTAAGATACAATCAATTCCATATGAAAAATGAAAAAAAAGGAAACCCAACTTGAAATATTTCAAAGTGTAGGGGTGTCTAGAGAAAGTCCAAGTTCCTATGCCTAAAAGGATAAAGATAGGACCTAAGACAGTGGACTGTGTGTTCATAGAATATGCTAAAAGTAGTAAAGAATGTTGGTTTTTGGTTCATAAATTCAAACATTCGGATATAAATGAAAATACGATAATTGAATAGATAATGATAAATTCTTTAAACACATTTATCTGTATAAAACTAGATATGAACAGTCTAGTGGGGAGTCTAAAAGACCTCAAAATGAACCAAGTGAGGATGTACATAATAATGAGAATCCAAGACGTAGTACACGTCAAAGAACGTCAATTTTGTTGGATTGGATTTTGTAATATTTCTCTTAGAAAATGAGCCTCAAAGATATAAAGAAGCGATGTCATCATTAGACTCATGATTTTAGAAAGAGGCAATCAATAGTGAGATTAATTCAATATTGAGCAACCATACATGGGAGTTGGTTAATCTTCCTCCAGGAAATAAACCTTTAGGTTCTAAATGGATATTCAAAAGTAAAATAAAAGCAAATAAAACTATTGACAAATACAAGGCAAGACTTGTAGTAAAAGGCTTCAAACAAAAAGAAGGCCTTGATTACTTTGATACATACTCGTCAGTAACAAGGATAACGTCAAGTAGGATGTTAATTGCCTTGACAGTGATATATGGTCTTGAAATCCATCAAATGGATGTGAAAACAACATTTCTAAATGGAGAATTGGAGAAAAAAATTTACATGGAATAACCCGAGGGTTTTGTAGTTCCTGGTAAAGAAAAAAAGGTGTGCAAACTGGTTAAGTCACTCTATGGACTAAAACAAGCACCTAAACAGTGTCATGCGAAGTTTGACCAAACCATATTGGCAAGCGGGTTCAAGATAAATGAATGTGATAAATGTGTTTACATTAAAAATACTTCAAATCACCAGGTCATTATTTGTTTGTATAAGGATGATATGTTGATCATCAGTAGAGACATTTTTGACATAAATGTTATGAAATGAATGCTCGAGAGCAAGTTTAAATAAAAGACCTTCGAGTTGTGGATGTGATCTTAGGAATAAGAATCCATAAAAAATCCATAAGGGATGGCATTGTCACAGTCTCATTACATCGAAAAGGTACTTGAAAAGTTCAAGTATTTAGAGTTTGGAATTGCCAAGACTCCATTGGACGTGAGTTTTGCACTTCAAAAGAATGAAGGTGAAAGTGACTCACAATTGGAGTATGCAAGAGTGTTGGAATGTTTAATGTATATAATGAATTGTATATTACCAGACATAGCATGTGTCATTAATAAGTTGAGTCGGTACACGAGTAATCCCAATAAAACTCATTGGATGGCAATGAAAAGAGTTTTGGGGTATCTTAATACACTTAAGACTATGTTTTGCATTATAATAAATATCCTATGGTACATGAAGGATATAGTGATGCAAATCGGATCACTAGATCGAATGAAGTAAAATCCATGAGTGGATATGTATTTACTATAGGTGGAGGAGCGATCTCTTAGAAATTATCTAAACAGACATGTATTGCTCGCCCTACAATAGAACCAGAATCTATCGCATTAGATAAATTTGGTGAAGAAGTAAAATGGCTTCAAAATTTCTTGAAAGATATTCTTTATTGGCCTAAACCATTGGCAGTAGTATGTATACATTGTAATAGTCAAACGGCCATAGGTAGGGCAGGGAGCATAATGTACAACGGTAAATCTCATCACATAAAACGGAGATATAATATTGTTAAAGAACTTCTCTCTAGTGAAATTATCATTGTTGACTATGTAAAGTCAAAGGATAATACGTTGGATCCACTTATAAAAGGCCTATCTAGAGAAGGAGTTGAGAGAACATCCAAAGAAATAGGTTAGCGGCCTAGGCAAGTCAACATGGCGGTAACTCTACCTAGCAGACTGGAGATCCCAAGAGCTAGGTTCAAAGAGATCAAAAAAAGTTGTCTGACAGGTTCAACATTGTCAGTATACCCTACACATTCTCATGATGTAGACAATGTTTAGTAAATAAGGATAAGACTTATGGTGTGAATTTTTTTAATGATTATCTAAATTTGATAGATTTGATCAAATATTTTGATTTAAAGGATTGAACGTTTAGAAATCACCTATGTAAGGGCAAAGTGGAAGCCGCTTCAAGGAGAATGTTAGTAAAGGCCTATTCTCTAAGCTTTCATGAATTTGGGACATGTTCATGGATGAAACGAACAAAATTGTGAGAACCTTAAATGGTAAAAGGCTGGTTATGTGACATGTGTTGTCTAGATGTACATTAAAGCTCGACGGTTTAAATATATCAAATATACCGATTGACCGAGTGCATCCAATGCATGTTCACTACGAAAAATTTAAAGAAAAACCTACTTATCCAGATGCAATCAGTCTTTGCTTGATGATCACATACTTTTCCATAAAGTTTTACAAAGAATAGATATTCCCCATTTATGTGGAGGATTGTTGGATTCAACTTAAAAGTGTGAATAAAAAATGGATGGAATTAAGTAGAGGAAAAAATGAGATAACACTTAAAATGGAAAGTGTACTCAAAAATAAGGAAAGTCTACTAATTCTCCAACATTGGTGGGAGAATGAAACTTTCATGTGTTTATATTAAGAAATACAAACTTCACATGGTAAGTAAGGAAAGAATCAAGAGGTGCCTCACGCCATTGTCGTCGTTCGCTTGGCTCGGTTCGGCTTCGACTTCGACTTCGACTTCAGAATTGAATTTGGATTTGGTAAATGATCGATCGATGAGATTAATCTTTTTGGACAAAATTTATTTAAAACTTGGGAAGAAATCTAGTCCGAAAATCCAAGGTAAAAACGCAAAAGTTTTGTATCTCCAGAAACTTGGGAAGAAATCTAGCTGAAACTCCACATGCAGTGCAGAAATGACTGCAGAAACACGAAACATTGCCTCGAAAGGGACGCAACCCTTTGAGAAAATAACACACTATTTTGGAAAAAGGGTGACTATTTAGATGGTTATGACTGTTCAGAAAAAGACACAATATTTTGAATGGACAGACATGACTGTTTCAAAGGATACACCTTTCTAATGAACCATTGCCACCTTTTGGAAGGGGCACTTCATGGCTATATAAACCCTGTATTTTTTCATAGGTTTGGTATGAATTTTTCTACACTTGAAAAACATTTTCTTTTCTTCTAAAATACTCTGTGCGATCAACTCCTGTTGAGTGAGTTCGAAGAGAATACTATCGTTTGAGGTACTACTATTGTCGAGTTGTTTAGCCATTTTATCCTAGGAGGAAAATTCCATAACCTCGAGTAATTGAGGAAAATTATTTCCTAAAGGACACTCCATGAATTCGAAGGACTTGGCTCAATTTTGCTTCATCTTTTTCTTTAAATATTGATTTACACACTTTCTATTGAAAGATCATTTTGATCTTGTGTTTAAGGTGTTAAAAATTCTAGTTGTTCTTGACAAGTTTGGTCTTGAACTTAGGTGAAGTTTATGCGAAATAACATACAGATTGTGTATCCGAAACAACAATCTTGAACCCAATAGTTAGATCTTTTGATAAGCATTCTGATGATGGTGAAATTTACAAAGATTTTGAATCGCAAGTAAGAGCCTATTTGGATCGGCTTATTTTAAGTGCAGGAGTGGAGCAGGAAGCCTGCACAGGCATGCTAGGAATCTTGCCGGGCTTGGCTGCTCATGTGCTCGGTGAAAAGTTTATTCGGAGCTCTTTAGGTCAGTGAGCAGAAGTGTCTTTTTTGTTCTTGAATGTGAAGCTTAATAGTAGAGATAAACTTTGATGATCTTCTTTGGGTACAAAATATCTTTAGGTGACTAGAATTTTTTTGTCTTATTTCACTTCAATGTGCTTTTTCTTTCCATAGGGATGACCAGCATAAAGAAATAGAGTTGCAAGCAACCTCTCCTCATTTGTCTAAGCAATATGAAGGTTGTTTTCATCTCACTGGTGTGTGTTACTTGCTCCTGTTCGACCACTCATGTACTTTAATTTGCTCAGTGACAAATTACTAGGATCTCTTCAGGTCAGTGAATTGAGGAATTTCATCATAAATCCAATGAACATCACAATGCTACGTGACACATAAATTTTAAAAATATCTAAATAATTATTTTATAAGCTAAAATGTTTAATTAATTAACACAATAAAAATAAATTAAGATATTTAGATATACACAATCAAATTTAAAGTGTTTACTTATCATACCAAGTTTTAGTGTGTCATGACAATTTTCAATTATATGCAACTTTTGAGACCCCAAATTGACAAGCTATATTATAAAATGAAACCTAATTTGATTTTCTAATATATTAAAATTTTTAACATAAGTAATCACAATAATTTTGAGAGCACATTTATCCATCTTAACTTAGTCTTAATTAATAAGCAAATACTTCCTTTAATTTTGATAATGCATATCTATACATCTTAACTTGATCTCAATTAATAAACAAATTCTTCAACTAGTTCTACTACATGTCTTCTGGATATTCAATGTTACTAGTTTAGTGTACGTGCTTTGCACATGTGTCTCGCGTGGCAGATTGTACCCTTTCTTTGAGACCCCTACTTTTAAAATGTAAAGATACCATTTTTTTGCGTGGCAGATTGTACCTTTTCTTTGAGACCCCTACCTTTTAAAATGTAAAGATATCATTTTTCCACAAGTATAGAGTAAAATATACGCATATCTTATCTACTCTTTCATGAAATTCCTACCCCTATGAGGTAAAAGTGAGTAAAATCAAAGCATAATTAAACTAATGAAATTATTAATACTTGTGAACGCAATGATCTTAAGTGACCATACAATCATAGATTAATTGAGAACCTTGATTCAAAATAAGTGAAAACAAAATTAAATTGAACCCTTGAGACTGTTAATGTTTGTAGAAGCAACAATCCTACCATACAACACAAGAATGAACTAAGACAAGAAATCTCCACATTTTAAGAATACATAGAATCTCAGATTGCATTTTTTAAGTAACAATCACTATGAAGTTATAACCCTCTGGCCTCTTACAACTACATGTACTCATCCCACTATGACATAACTTTAGTCTTTCCTATGCTTAGTTGCTAAAAACATTTGATAACACAAATTAAGATCTATAAACGTTTTTACTTTATAAGAGTGTGAAGACCTTTTGAAATTAATATTTTCCAAGACTTTAAAAACTTGAACAACCTTTAATGTTTAGGTTGACCTATCTGTGTTCGTATTCAATCTCTAGTACCCATAGAAAATTAAAAGAAATATTTATATAACTTTGTTTAGTGAAAACAATCGGATTTTCAAGGCTTCCTCTTCACATTCACCTCCGTTCTCTTTGTTTTTTTTTTCTTTTTTTAATTATATTTCTTAATTATCTAATAATAACAATTATCTTTTTAAATCACAAACTAATTTCTTTTTCAATTGTTTTATTAACTCTTCTAAACCAAGAAGTAATATAAACAAAAAAAGATCACTTAAAAAAATCATGTGATGAATAAATCAAGTGAAATTCTAAACCTATATATACTCATGTTTACCATGAAACTCAAAAAGTGTTTGTGTTTGTGAGTATGTGATTATTATTATTATTGATCAAGAATTCCAAATGAGATTTTGAATTGGACATGAAATTCTTAAATAATGTTTTTTTTGCAATAGGAAGTAATTATCATGAGGCAACACAAAGACAAGTTGTAAAGCACCAATTAAATCATCAAATAAAAAAATTACGAAATTACAAAGCACGTTGAATTAGAAACAAACAGAACAAAACTCTCTTTAAAGTTGTAACATAACACATAATATGTAATTGTTGCATACCAGTTAACGGGGCTGGGCTGGGTCAACCCGGAACTGGCCCGTCAGTTTTAATCGGATTGTGGGCTGGTTCAGTTTTGGGCCTGGTTTAACGGGTCGGGGCGATTTCGGACCCAGCAGTAGATTTTCAAGAAACAACCCGGGACCGTCCCATTACATGTAACCCGGTCCAACCCGGTCAAAACTAGTCAAAACCGGTAAAAACCAAAAAAAATTAAAAGTTCTTTCTCCAATATACACTATATATACCCACCTATATACATTTTAAATATGTTAAATAATATCACACAATATATATATATATATACACTATATATATAGTATATACTACATTAGAATTTAAAAAACATATACATATATCCATAATTACACATGTAATCATGTATACGACTATACGTTAGTTAAATATATATACTACTTTAAATAAAACATATACTACAAGATATATACTACAATATATATACTAATTTATAAAACATATACACATGAATACCTTAAATATATACTTGTAACGCCCATATTTTCTGAACCGAGATGTTACACGGTGCTCATGACCCCGAAGGACCACAAGCTAAACCATGACTGATATCTGTACCTGTACACAGCATAATATGACATAATATTGCAAAAACATGAACTGAAAGACCATAAGGTTCAATATTGAACATAATCTGAATAATAATAATAATATCTTAATAACGTGGTATCACGATACCAAAACAAAACTGAAATACTGAAGTCTAAAACATGATAGTCTAGAAAGCCTCTACTATCTGAATAAGGAGTTGATGGGACATGTCCCCAACTAACTCCACTACTGAAAGAAACTAAATACTGAAATGATGAAATAAGATCACATCCTCAGAGAATGAGGACTCACTGCTAAAACTCTGAGTACTGAAATGCTACTATTGCTGCTGATCTGAAAGTCGTGTCTCTAAACCTACGATGTAAAATAAAAAGAAACACCATAGCGCAAATACATCAATACGTTGGAATGTACTGAGTATCCAAATGAGGTAGGCTGAATACATAGGGTTTATATGCATGGACAATAATAACTGACTGACTATCATGAACGTGAGAATACATGCATGAATACATAGTAGCTGAAATTGTGAAAGCATGATAACTAAAGCTGTATACTGATAACGTATGTGTTCTGGTAGCTAACATGAATGATATAACTGATAACATAGGTGACAATACTGACAGTTCTGAATCTGATGGAACTATCTGAGTTCCATACTGTACCTGAGTTGACTGTATCTGACAGTTCTAAAATCTGAAGAACTAACTGGGTTCCTTTACTGAGACTGATACTGAAACCGTGGAAAGTAGTTATTTAACCGACATGTCCCAAAGGCGCTATAATAGCTGAGCTGGGGTTCAATTTGTGCCCTGTTTGGAAGGGTGTCAATACCGCGCCACTGGTAAAGACAAGCTGTAGGTAACCCTCATCTGATAGTGTCCCCAAAAGAGAATGGTAGGGCCCTCATCTAAAAGTGCTTATCCATCTCATCAACCCTCATCTGATAGTGTTGATGTCTCAACCTATGTTGTCTACATAGCTCTAGAATGCAAGGATGACTGCTAAGAATCACACCCTTATCTGACAGTGTATTCCCATCCTTGGGTTCACTCAGTGCTAATTTCTACTCCCATCTAAAGAGACTGAACATGATTAACTGACTGTACATGGACTGAGTTTACTGAATTTCATTAACTGATGGAATACTACTGCTATCTGATAATTGATTGAGACCATGAGATTTCTGAGATTTCCTTAGTCACATTACTGACTGAATTCTATAGAACATGGCTTTACTGAGGATATCGTGAAAACATGACATTGGCTCTAGGCACACAACTATATTTTTTGGGTACAATTACCCCCAGGACTCGATGGAAGGAAACTAACACCACATGACACTTCTTGATTATAGAAATAGAGTTCACAATTCATAATGCCTTAAATAGGGGATTTCATACTAAACATAGTTCTCCACATCTTGTACATGGAAGGGAATGCATATAACATATAAATACTTGAATGATTTCAATATCATGAACATTTCATAGCACAACAATTAATACACAACAATAGCATGGAAATTGTGTTGAATCATAAGGGGTAGCTTGGACTTATCATTTGGGCATTATTGAGTCATGAAAACATGATTTTTTTTTTTTATCATTCTAGGCATTTTATCAAACACCTCCCATGCAAAAATTTGAGCATAGGTGTACTCATAAATTTAACAATCTTAAACCACCCAAATTCATGGGTTTCAACTAGCATGCTCGCGTACTTCATTAAAATTCATCAAGACACCACCTTGAAAACCAAATAACAACCATCAACATGAACATATTAATACTAAAACATGATAATCATAATTTATTATTTAAAACTCGACTATTAGACTCCACTAATGGAAGAGATCCGTGGATGAACACAACGCATACCTTATTTCGTGAATCTATAATGGTTGACGGAGAGACTTTCTTGAAATTTGACCTTCTATAACAACCCTAGCTTGTGTTCTTGAGAGTTTTTGAGAGAAATTGAGTATAAGTTGCTGAATTTTGGTCAAATATCGTGTTATTAGGCTCATCTAGGGTGGAAAAATTGGCCAAATTACCCTTGAAAACACGGATGTGAAATGCTGAAAACTGGGCACCCACTAGAGTTGTAGGGCGGCGCCTTGCTAGTCCCCCGCTTTAGCTAGGGCGGCTCCTTGCTTAGAGCGGTGCTCTAGCCTAGGTGACGAGGGTAAATCTCCCTGAGCTACTGGTTTGGGCACCCAAACGTGCTCTTACGCTACTCCAAAAATTCTGAAACTCACTCGGGATGTACTACGACCTTGCCCCATCGCAACGCAATTTGAAAATTTGAAAACAGAGGTCGAGAAGGTCATCAAATAAATCCCCAAAGTTCGGAGGTCTAAAATAAGACTAAGTGTTGAATACTTAGCAAAAATTCTCTAAGTCTTGGAGTTTGTAACGCCAAACGAGCTTAATTTTTAGACTTAGGATTTTATGTGGTCTTACAATATCTCCCCCTTAGGAATATTCGTCCTCGAATGAGACTGAATGGAAGGGGAAACAATAAGCTGAACATGAATGACTGAAACATAATCTCATGACTGACATGACTAATAAACTAAATATATCATACTGAACATGCATATCTAATGCACGTGTAACTGATTCATGAATATATGACTAAGGTTTCTGATAACTAAAGTTCTCATAATAAGAATGAATATCTGATACATGATTATATAACTGAACTGATGCATGAATTCATGATTTAATATGTGATGATACTTGATACCAAGTTTATAATAGGTACATGAGCATGAAACTGAATACAAAGTTGTACTGAATACTGAACGCAAAGCTGAATAAGTGTAAGGAGAACTGTTACCTTAAGCTTGATCTGGATTGGTGGAGAAGAGGTGAGGATACTTGGTACGCATGTATGCTTCTGCTTCCCAAGTAGCTCCCTTAACTGACTGATTTTGCCAAAGAACCTTGAATAAAGGGACTTCTTTGTTCCTCAGTCTACGAGTCTGATAGTCAAGAATTTCAACCGGAATCTCCTCATAGGAGAAACTGTTCTGAACATCAATGCTCTGAATAGGGACTTCAACCATTGGGTCACCTATGCACTTCTTGAGTAAAGAGACATAGAAGACTGGATGTACTGAGGCTAGATTTGAAGGCAACTCAAGCTTATAAGCTACCTTGTCGAAACGACTAAGAATCTTGAAGGGACTGACATATCAGGGACTGAGCTTTCCCTTTTTGCCGAATCTCTTCACTTCCTTCATGGGAGAGATCTTTAAATAGACATAATCACCAACCTCAAACTCAAGATCCTTTCTACGCACATCTGCATAAGACTTCTGTCGGCTCCGAGCAGCCCAAAGTCTTTCTCTGATCAACTGGACTTTCTCTAAGGCATCAAACACTAAGTCAGGCCCTATGACTGAGGCCTCACTAACTTCGAACCAACCGATTGGAGATCTACATATCCTACCACAGAGAGCTTCGAATGGAGCCATATGAATACTAGAATGATAGCTATTATTGTACGCAAACTCAATCAAAGGCAAGTGGTCATCCTAACTACCCTTGAAATCCATTACACACGCCCTTAGCATATCTTTTAGAGTCTGAATGGTCCTTTCTGCTTAACCATCTGTCTGAGGATGAAGGCCTGTACTAAGATGAACTTGGGTACCAAGACCTTTTTAAAATAATTTTCAAAAGTGAGAGGTAAAATAGGTACCTCTGTCTGAGATGATAGATAATGGAACACCATGAAACCTGACCAACTCCCTGATGTAGAGTTTGGCATAATCCTCGGTTGAATAAGAGGTATGGACTGGAAGAAAATAAGCTGACTTGGTCAATCGGTCTACAATGACCCAAAATGAATTATGCTGATGATGAGTTCAAGGCAAACCCATCACAAAGTCCATGTTCACTTCTTCCTACTTCCATGTAGGAATGGTGAACTCTTGTATAGAACCACTAGGCTTCTGATGCTCTATTTTAACCTGCTGACATGTAGAGCACTTAGCCAAAAACTCTGCAATATCTCTCTTCATCCCACTCCACCAATAGATCTCCCACAAGTCGTGGTACATCTTAGTGGCCCCTGGATGAATAAAGTATCGGGCACCATGCGCTTCTACAAGAATTTGCTGCCTCAAGTCATCTATACCTGGAACACGTAAATAACCCTGACAACGAAGAACATCATCTCCCCCTTGGGATAAAACCTCTACTTTCTGATCGTTGACTGACTCTTCTAGCTTGACAAGGTTGGGATCCCTGTCTTGCTTTTCTTTTACCTTGGAAACTAGAGATGATTCTAAACTACTCTGAACACATACACCGCCCTCTGAAGAATCGACTAAGAGAATGTCTAGTCTGGAAAGCTGATGAATCTCCTGAGCTAACTCCTTTTTGTTGTCCTCAACATGAGCAACAATAACCATGGACAGTCTACTGGGAGCGTCGGCTACAATGTTGGCCTTGCTCGGATGATAAAGGACACTCATGTCATAATCTTTCAAGAGCTCTAACCACATTCTCTAACGAAGATTGAGATCTTTCTGAGAAAAGACATACTGAAGACTCTTATGATCTGTGAAGACATCTACATAAAATCCATAGAGATAATGCCTCCAGATCTTCAAGGCAAATACTACGGCTGCTAACTCAAGATCATGAATAGGATAATTTTTCTCATGAGGCTTTAACTATCTGTAGGCGTAGGCTATGACTTTACCATAATGCATGAGTACATAACCTAAACCCATTTTGGATGCATCACAATATACTACGAACCTATCTGAACCATCTGGAAAAGCTAGAATTGAAGTTGAGGTAAGTCGAGTCTTCAACTCCTAAAAACTCTTCTCGTAGGGATCTGACCACTGAAACTTGACCTTCTTCTGAGTCAATGTGGATATAGGGGATGCAATAGAAGAAAATCCCTCAACAAACCATCTGTAATATCTAGCCAAACCCAAGAAACTCCTAATATCTGATGGAGATACGAGGCATGGCCAGTTTCTTACCGCTTCGATCTTTTGAGAATCTACTCTAATGACATCACCAGGAACGATATGACCACGGAATGCTATTGACCTTAGTCAAAATTCATACTTACTAAATTTGGAAAATAACAAGTGATCTCTGAGAGTCTGAAGTACAATTTTGAGATGGTCTAAATGGTCTTGCTCACTGTGAGAGTAAACAAGGATGTCATCTATAAAGACTATCATGAACATATCCAAGTACTGCTTAAACACCCAGTTTATTAAGTCCATGAAAGCTGCAGGGGAATTGGTAAAACCAAAGGACATGACTAAGAATTCAAAGTGACCATACCGAGTACGGAAAGTTATCTTCGGAATGTCACATTCTTTGACTCTAAGCTAATGATAGTCGGATCTAAGGTCTATCTTGGAGAAATAACTGACACCCTGAAGTTGGTCAAATAATCATCGATTCTAGGAAGAGGATACTTGTTCTTGACAGTAACTTTATTGAGTTGACGATAGTCTATGAACATCCTGAGAGAACCGTCTTTCTTGTGCACGAATAAGACTGGTGTGTCCCACAGGGACACACTGGCCTGATGAATCCCTTATCTAAGAGATACTTCAACTGTTCTTTTAGTTTCTTGAGTTCTGTTGGTGCCATTCTGTATAGTGGAATAGAAATAGGTTGAGTGTCTGGGAGAAGATCAATGCCGAAGTCTATTTCCCTTTCGGTAGGAATGCCTAGAAGATCTTCAGGAAAAATATCTGAATACTCATTAACAACTGGGACTGATTCAAGGCTGGCAGATTCAAAACTAGAGTCCTTAATATGAATGAGATAATAAAAATATCCCTTAGATATCATTCTTCTTGCCCGAAGGTAGGAAATAAGTTATTCTCTAAAAGATGAAGCATTACCCTTCCACTCTAAGACAGGCTCATTCAGAAATTAAAATTGAACTACCCTATTTCTGCAATCGACTGTGGCATAGAAGGAATGAAGCCAATCCATGTCGAGAATGACATCAAAATTAGTCATTTCTAACTCGACTAAATCTGCTGAAGTGACTTTCTGTAATATCATAATCGGTTAGTTCCTGTATACCCACCGAGCTATGATGGTTTTACCCACTGGGGTAGATACTAAAAAGGGCTCTGCTAGAATTTTGGAACTGACTCTGAAATCGCCTGCTATATAAGGATTAACAAAAAACAATGATGCACCTGGATATAGCAAAGAGTAAACATGACTATGAAAGATTTGTAATGTACCAGTAACGACATCAGGAGAATTTTCCTAATCTTATTGGGTCTGAAGAGCATAAAGTCTATTTAGGCATTGCCCACTAGTAGCAATGGAAGTGGCACCCTACTGGTTCGGGCAAGCAGACTAAGCTGTGGAATGGTTCAGCTGACCCTAATAACCCAACTGGGGGTAATCTCTAACTCTGTGGCCTGGCTTACCACAACCGAAATAAACATCGCTGCCAGCTCTACAAGCACCCTTGTTCTTCTTACCATAAGTCTGACATAGGGGATTAGTTAGGGCATTGCTGACACTGCCCTAAGACTTAGATCCTAGCACTCTATCTCTGAACTTAAGAGCTAGAGCACTAGCTAAAGAAGGAGCTGGAACTAATGGCTTAAGATGAAATTGAGAATGATTTCCTCTTTCTGATTTGGGCTGAGCAAAGTTGAAATATCCTGACCTTGCTCTCTTATTTTGCCTCTCCGTCATCCTAACTTTTTGCTCCTCTATCTGCTGAGCATGAGTTATGAGCCTGGCTAAAGTTATGTTACTGTTCAGCATCGCAGACCTACACTCATTTACCACACTGTCATTCACCCCTGACACGAACTTACTCATCTTAGCTCTATTTTCTGTAACTATATGAGGGGCATATCTGGTTAATTGAGTAAACCTGAAATAATACTCTTTCACCGTCATTTTTTCTATCCGAGATTAATAAACTCTAGCACATTCGCCTCCCTCAGCACTTGGGGAAAGAATCTGTCTAAGAATTCTATGACAAACTCTTCCCACTCTATAGGACCTGCATCATCTAACCTTTCAAACCTCCACTCTTATACCAAATATAAGCCGCATCCTGTAACTGATATGCCGCTAACTCAGTGCTCTCAACAGTAGTCACCCCCATGATATCTGTCACCTTCTAAATTTGATCAATAAATTCCTGAGGGTCTTCACCTGTCTTAGACCCGAAAAAAAATGGAGGATTCATTCGGGTGAAGTCTCAAATCTTGGTTGTAGTTGAATTGGCCACTGGGTTAGCTGGAAGAACAACTGGTTGTTCATTCTGAGCAGCAACTGACTAAGCAAGAGTGGTGAATGCGGTCCTGAACTCCGTATGAAAAACATGATCGCCCAAAGGTTCTTCGAGCTGAGAGGCTGATTGATTTCTTCTCTTGGGAGGCATATTCTGAAATAAAGAGAAGAAGCGGATTAGACTGAGATGGACTTGAGATTTTGCTCACTGGCACGACATGAATACTGAAAGAAGAAAAATTATTCCTAAAACATCTTATAGCCTCCTGCACATAAATGTGGCGCACAACACACCCATGTACAAGACTCTACTAAATACGGATTTAGACTTTCTAGGATACTATTAAACCTTATACTCTGATACCAAGTTTGTAATGCCTCAATTTTTTAAACCGAAATGCTACACGGTGCTCATGACCCCAAAGGAGCACAAGCTAGCCCATGACTGATATCTGTACCTGTACACAACATAATATGACATAATATTCCAGAAAATGCACTGAAAGGCCATAAGGTTCAATACAGAACATAATCTGAATAATAATAATTTCTGAATAAAGTAGTATCATGATACCAAAACAAAACTGAAATACTGAAATCTGAAACATGATAGTCTAGAAAGCCTCTACTGTCTGAATAAGGAGTTGATGGGATATGTCCCCAACTAACTCCATTACTGAAAGAAACTAAATACTGAAATGATGAAATAAGATCACATCCTCGGAGAATGAGGACTCACAGCTAAAACTCTGAGTACTAAAATGCTAATACTGCTACTGATCTAGAAGTCGTGTCTCTGAACCTATGGTGTAAAATAAAAAGAAACACCATAGCACAAATGCATTAATACGTTGGAATGTACTGAGTATCCAAATGAGGTAGGCTGAATACATGGGGTTTATATGCATGGACAATAATAACTGACTGACTATTATGAACGTGAGAATACATGCATGAATACATAGTAGTTAAAACCATGAGAGCATGATAATTGAACCTGTATACTGATAACGTGTGTGTTCTGGTAGCTAAC
Organism: Capsicum annuum; assembly: GCF_002878395.1. Lineage (NCBI taxonomy): Eukaryota > Viridiplantae > Streptophyta > Magnoliopsida > Solanales > Solanaceae > Capsicum > Capsicum annuum. The sequence continues at coordinate 201,433,670 of NC_061120.1, forward strand.
ATGAATGATATAACTGATAACATGGGTGACTATATCTAACAGTTCTGAATCTGATGGAACTATCTGAGTTCCATACTGTACCTGAGTTGACTGTATCTGACAGTCCTAAAATCTGAAGAACTAACTGAGTCCTTTTACTGAAACTGATACTGAAACCGTGGAAAGTAGTTATTTAACCAACATGCCCCAAAGATGCTATAATAGCTGAGCTGGGGTTCAATCTGTGCCCTGATTGGAAGGGTGTCAATACCGCGCCATTGGTAAAGACAAGTTGTGGGTAACCCTCATCTGAAAGTATCCCCAAAAGAAAATGATGGGGCCCTCATCTGACAGTGTTTATCCACCTCATCAACCCTCATCTGACAGTGTTGATGTCTCAACCTATGCTGGCTACATAGTTTTGGAACACAAGGATGACTGCTAAGAATCACACCCTCAACTGACAGTGTGTGTTCCCATCCTTGGGTTCAGTTGGTGCTAATTTCTACTCCCATCTGAAGAGACTGAACATGATTAACTGACTGTACATGGACTGAGTTTACTGAATTCCATTCTGACGGAATACTACTGCTATTTGATAATTGACTGAGATCATGAGATTTTTGAGATTTCCTGAGTCACATGACTCACTGAATTCTATAGAACATGGCTTGATTGAGGATATCGTAAAAAACATGACATTGGCTCTAGGAACACAACTATATTTTTTGGGTGGAATTATCCCCAGGACTCGATGGAAGGAAACTGACACCACATGACACTTCTTGATCATAGAAATAGAGTTCACAATTCATAATGCCTTAAATAGGGGATTTTATACTAAACATAGTTCTCCACATCTTGTACATGAAAGGGAATGCATATAACATGTAAATACTTGAATGATTTCAATATCATGAACATTTCATAGCACAACAATTAATACACAACAATAGCATAGAAATTATGTTGAATCATAAGAGGTAGCATGGACTTATCATTTGGGAACTATTGAGTCATGAAAACATGATTTTTTTTATCATTATAGGCATTTTATCAAACACCTCACATGCACAACTTTGAGCATATGTGTACTTATAAATTTAATAATCTTAAACCACCCAAATTCATGGGTTTCAACTAGCATGCCCACATACTTCATTAAAATTTATCAAGACACCACCTTGAAAACTAAATAACAACCATCAACATATATATAATCATACTACAACATGATAATCACAATTTATTATTTAAAACTCGATTATTGGACTCCACAATGGAAGAGATTCATGAATGAACACTACGCATACCTTATTTCATGAATCTATGATGGTTGACAGAGAGACTTTCTTGAAATTTGATCTTCTATGACAACCCTAGCTTGTGTTCTTGAGAGTTTTTGATAGAAATTGAGTATAAGTTGCTGAATTTTGATCAAATCTCGTGTTATTAGGCTTATATAGGATGGAAAAATTGCCCAGATTATCCTTGAAAATACGGAGGTGAAATACTGAAAACTAATCATCCACCGGAGTTGCAGGGCGGCGCCTTGCTAGTCCCCCGCTCTAGCCAGAGCGGCGCCTTGCTTAGAGCGGTGCTCTAGGCTGGGCGACGCGAGCAGATTGTCCTGAGCTACTGGTTTGGGCACCCAAACGTGCCCTTACGCTACTCCAAATTTTTTGAAACTCACCTGGAATATACTACGACCTTGCCCCATCGCAACGCAAATTGAAAATTGGAAAACGGAGGTTGGGAAGGTCGTCAAATAAATCTGTAAATTTTGGAGGTCTAAAATGAGACTAAGTGTTGAACACTTAGAAATAATTCTCTAAGTCTTGGAGCTTGTAATGCCTAACGAGCTGAATTTTTAGACTTGGGATTTTACGGGGTCTTACAATACTATTTTAGAGTCTATAGAAAATATATACACATATATGCGTACCATTCAATATATGTACTACTTTAAATAAAACATATACTACAATATATATACTACAATATATAAACACATTAAATATATAGTTATATATTAATTTATAAAACATATACACATATATACATTAAATATATACTACTTTAGAGTCTATAGAAAATATATACACATATATACATACCATTCAATATATGTACTACTTTAAATAAAACATATACTACAATATATACTATGCTAATTTATAAAATATAGAGAAAAGTATCTATTACCCTCTGCACTTGTCGAGTTTTATTCATGGTACACCTGAACTTTGACTTATCCTATTTACCCCCCCCCCCCCCCGAACTTGTTCTTTTAGTACATCGCGTGGCCCTTTTTGTTGATATGGCGAAATGTTTGGGTTTCACATTCCATCACGCGCATGATGGAGTGATTTTCAGCCAAATCAGCCTTTTAATGGTTAAAAAATGAAAAAAAAAAAAACATTTTCTTTAATTCCTTCAAAAAATTCAATTATCCCTTTCACTATTTATCATTCCTCTTCCTCCATTACTTCCAATCTTCAAAAAATTTCATCCATTTATTAATTTTGTAAAACTCCAGTTTATCTCTTAATTAGTTTATGAAATAAACTTTCATCTGTTTATTAATTTTATAAAAGTTTCGTTTATTAATCTTAAAAAAAAAATTATCCGTTTATTAATTCAATCTAAAAATTCAGTTTTTCATTTTTATGAAATTACTTCAATTTTGTATCTTAATTATATATATCATATGAGTTATTGTAACTAAAGAAATGTACTAAATATCGAAGTAGATATTTTAAAAGATAATAACAAAATAAATACTAAAGAAACTAATACGCATACTTATAATAAAGAGAATGTAGTTATATTGATTATCGAATTTTAGACTCTAAAAATTTAATTTTTAATTTAACTGATAAGAAAATACTCATAAAATAAAAAAAAATAGTAACTAACTTGAAAAGAAACGGAATCTTAGTTGCAACCATAATTCTCTCTCTCTCTCTCTCTCTCTCTCTCTCTCTATATATATATATATATATATATATATATATATATATATTTATATAATGTAAAATAATAATTTAGCATAAACTTATTAGGTTATCGATTTACCCATTAACGCAGTAAAAAAATTAAAATCGAATCAATAATCCAATAATTTTTTTGATAAAATCGTTAACCCTATAACGATAAATTAATAACATTTTTATCGGTTTGATTTTTGTACATCCCTAACTTAAATTGTAATTTCTTACTCCGTTAATAAAAGAAATGTATTTGTGCTTGTGAGCCTCCTTAAAATCCTAATCAAAAACTACTATGAAACACTAAACGGTAAAAAATAATTTCATATTTTTAACACACACCAAAAATATAAATTTTAAGATAATAGCTTACTTGATCGACGAAAATTCAACAATTCACTATTTTGGAGTAGAGGAAAACTGAAAAATATAATTTTTTTAGAGAGAAATCGAATAATTAAGGGTAGAAGAGGCTTATTTTTTAATATAAGATAAATATAAGGGAAGTGGATGGTATTTATCCACGTGAACAGCCACGTCAATGTTTTTTCCACGTGTCCACGCGTGTGTTACACGCAATGGACTTTCAGCAAAAAGAGATCACGCGACGTACTAAAAGAACAAGTTTGAGGGGGTACTTAGGACTAGTGAAAATTCAGGTATATCATAAATAAAAATCGACAAGTTCAGGGGGGTTAATGTATACTTCTCTCTAAAATATATACACATGTATACGTTAAATATATACTACTTTAGAATCTATAGAAAATACATACACATATATACGTATCATTCAATATATGGACTACTTTAAATAAAACATATACTACAAGATATATACTACAATATATATACTAATTTATAAAATGTATACATATGTATACCTTAAATATATACTATTTTAGAGTCTATAGAAAATATATACACGTATATACATATCATTCAATATATGTACTACTTTAAAAAATATTCTACTTAATATAATAAATTAATAATACTTGAGGTTTTGAACTTAAAAGAAATTTATTTTTTCATTATGTGTATATATGATTATATGTTTGTTATGTTTAATTGTCTATTACTTAGTGAGTTAGTGTAAAGCTTGATAGTAAATTAGTAATTTATTAAAACTAAGTACTTAATTTAAATTAGAAATTCAATTTAAATCATTAAATGAAAAAAATTACAAAGTAAGGAGTGAATGAATGTTATATTTTATTGATTGTAAAATAATTCAAAATTTATAATGTACATGAATGAAAAATCTACAAAGTTTTCATCATTTTTTCCAACTCATCCATGTTAACATTAACGGAAACTGGCATAGGATAGTCAAAATCAATGGGGGCAAAATCATGTATTGGACTTGATTGTGTTGAGTTTTCCCTTGAAGTCATAATTTTTTCAAGATTTTATTCGTCTTTCAGCTCCACCTCCATTTCTTGATTTCTTCGTTCTGCTTTAATCCAATCTCTAAGGCAAACTAAAACATTCATAGCATTGTTTCCCAATGACTGTCGGTTGTCTCCAAGTTGTTGTCGTCCCTGACTAAAAGCGTTCTCCATTGCAACGGTTGACATTGAAATATTCAATATAACTCTAGCTAATCTTGAAAGCACAGATTATTGTGTTTCATTATTCTTCCACCAATTCAACACGTTGATCCGTCATCTACGATACTCTATCGGCGTTCAAAGATAATACTTAAGCTCTTGTCGAGAAACTGTTATGTAAGTTCCCTCCTCAAAACTGTTCCAAACATTTAAATCATAAAGGTGATCAGGAAAATCACTATGTATCGGCCTTTTAGAAGATGATGGCTCCTCAGGAGGATGAGGAGCGACAGTTGGAGTGATATTTGTCGGTACAGCTAAATCAAGTAAATCAGCATAATGGTTATATAATTTATCTATGTAAATGTTCGTATCACTCATAGTCGTATACAAATTTGGTGGTTCTGGTTCTTTATCATCAGAATCATTGTTAGTATTTATCTCTAAGTTAGAATAAATAAGAGTGCTAAAGTGGCACATAGTAACATATTTCATACATGGATTTAGTATAGCACACAAGTAAATAAGGAAAATCGAAAAAAAATATTTTTAAAATTTAGCAAACATAGCACCAACAGCTTCTTTGTAACTTCTTTATTCTTATATTCTTTGAGCAAAGAAGAAATATCGGTTATATATCCTAAAATATTACAAATTGTAGGATAATAAGCTCTGAAAAATTCAACCGTAGCTATATAATTTTTTTTCAAAAACTTAACAAGATCATCAATTACAACCCAGTCAGAATCATGTAGCATACATTCAGCCAAATCAACAAATAAACCACAATGTTGGTTAAAAGTTAGTGTAATAGGAACTCTATAAAAATGACAAGTTTTTAAATAATCATACGTAGTATTTCAGGTCGTATCACATTCTTCAGGCATCAATATCGATCTAAGTCCATTTTGTTCACATTTAACTTTAAATACTTTAATTCTTTTTCTTCGATTATTTCCTTGAATAAATCCAACAGCAAGCCGGATTTTTTCAATATAAAGCTCAAAAAATTCAAGATCATCTCTTACAATTAAATTATATATATGACAAGCACACTTAACATGAAATATTTCAGGTAACGACGGAGAGAGACTAGTTTTTAACTTTGTAATAGCAGTCTTGTTGTTACAAGCATTATCAAAAGTAATACATAAGTCTTTTTTTTCAATACCATAAAATTCTGCAACTTTACTAATCGAATCGGCAATAAACTCTCCAGCATGTCTATGATCTTCATCATACCAAAAAACTAGAATACATTTTTGCATAACAAAATTACTATCTATCCAGTGACAAGTAATGGTTAAATAATCATTTTATTAACAGCACGATCAAGATCAGAAGTTAGAGTCATTCTACATTAAATATTTTTTAACAATGTAGGTAAATAAAAAATATATTGTGAATGAAGTCTAAAAATATCGGGCCGACAAGTACTTCTAGGAATATCATTAAACATAGGATTATAAATTGCTTGAATATAATGAATAAAAGCATTCGAAGAAGGAAAACTAAAAGCCAAACAACCCACAACTACCATTTTTGGTATTTCTTCCTGGTCCCTCAATTTATTATACTTCTTAATTACCTGAGCGGTTGCTAGGTCCATTCTAGTTTGTGTTAGTCCGCCAACATCCTCACCATCTCGTGCAATAAATAACTCTCTTTCGTGATTATCATTTATATGTCTCATTAACGTACCCATACCTCCTTGATTGCCTCATCTTTTATACTCATATACTTGTTGACAAATATTGCATTGCACCTTAGTTTCTTCTTCTATACGTGTAAAAAATTATCATGCATTACTAGTTGTTCTATGAGCTCTTGGGGCACAGAGAGGACGGGGAGGGCGATTAACCGATTCAGATCTAACATTAGCATTTCCTACTACGGGTGTCTCACCAATATTTTCATCATCTTCTTCTAAATTAACCACATTTACTTCATTTTCTTCTTCTATACCATAATTTTTCTGAGCTTCTGCATAATCCATATCGTGAGCACCTACACCTACTTCTTCCTCAAAAGGTTGACTAAGTGGTACCGGAGCCGGAAGCACACGGGTATATCAACTATTTGAACTACTTCTACCACCAGTAATTCGCTTTTTACTACCACTAACACTTTCAGGACAATTTTTGATACTTTTACCGAGGTTTCTTAATTTATCCATAATATAAATCAAACGAAAAAAATTAGAATACACAAAAATAATAAAATTAAATATTCAACTATTAATACACTAATTAAAAATTAAAAGTAAGAGATGGAACGATAATATCAAATTTTGGAAGTATTCGAAAGTTGCGACTTTAGAAACTTTCACTCGTGCTTTGTAATTGCAAAATTAAAAAATAAAATTGAGCACTTTAGGAGATATATAGAATATTTGAGAGAGAATGAGATTTGAGAGAATGAAAATTGTGTGAAAAATGATTTTAAAATATAGGGTATTTATAGAATTTTTTTGGGTTTTTAAAAATATTTTAAATTATTTTTTTCTAATAAAAAGGTCCAAATAGCCGTTTTGGGGTCCAAACAGCTATATAGCCGTTGGGACCAACGACTACTTTGGCCCAACGATCAAATTCAGATATTTTTAAAAAAAATATAGCTAGGTTGGGCCGGTTAACCGGCAGGCCAGGACCGATTTTGATCCGGACCAGGTTAACCGGACCCAAAAAAAATTGTCCCAACCCGAGACTCGGAGCCCTACAGTCCGGGGGCTGACCGGCCGGGTCAAATCGGACCGGGTTTCAAAACAGGCAGAGTCAAACCGGCCCATTTGACACTCTTAAATTGATGAGATGGTTGTGGATTTATGATTCATTTTTGTATATAGTAATTACGAATTAGATGGACCTCTATGCATATCGTATAAATCAATATAGTAATTTTTGGAAAAAAAAAATAAGAAGAGGGACTAAATAAAAAAAGATAGGAACTTTTACCAATTTCAAGACAATGATGAATATGTGCCAATGGTGGAACTCTATATATACGACGATCGAAAAAGTTCTTTTCTATATCAAATTTGTATAATGTCATAGAAAATTCAGATTATCTAAAATCATAAATAAATTGATTAATTCCTATTCTAATTCAAACTCTTACCGCGTTAAAGACCAATTATAATTTTGAGTTGCATTTTATTTTTAAATTTTTTAATGTTACCAAACTTTACCTTTTATATTTTTGAACTTACACCAAACTTTTCCCTTTTATCTATGCAGCCACGTTATCTATTTTTGTTAGGAGTAATATATTGGAGATTTGGGCTAATTAGGATGGTGGGTATTGGGTAGAATTAGGATTAACTGAGGGGGAGAAACGTGGGGTGTTTGGGTTTTGGCAATATATTTAGAAGTTTTCCTTTTCATATATTTATTATATTTTAATTTAATATTATAATAATTTGATGAAAAATGTGAAAAGATCATTTTATCTAAAGTAAATACTTTTAATGAAGAGTTAAAAGTTTGAATCACATTTTTAAGGATCTTCTATTATAGATTATAGATAGATATAGATATAGATTTAACATATAAATTTTAAAGATGTCTAAGTGATATTTTTGAAGTGTTCAAGTGCTAAAATAGAGACCGATTGAGATCATGTCTAACTAGATATACATAATCCAAGATATAGAGTGATTATCCATATGATGCCAAATTTGGACACATATTGATGTATTTTATCATATTCAGGGGTGTATATCGATCGGCCCAATTCAGTTATATGTATTATGATCGGTTTGATTTATCCATTTTTAAATATGCTAAATTAATAGTTAAAATAATAAATTGTTATTGATTTTTTATTTATCGATTTTTAATCCGTAACAGTTTGATTTTCGATTTAACCTATAAAAAATACTCATTAAAATAAAAATAGTAGTAACTCATATGAAAAGAAACTAAATATTAGTTGCATCCAAAATCCTACGTGATGTTTTTAATTTACAAAATCTTCAAGCTTGAACTGAATGTTAGTTTAAGAAATTAAATAAATTTGTCCGTTTGTAAACATTATAGAGAAATTAAAAGAAAGATATAACCTAATAAGATTAAAGTAATGATTTAGTATATTCTTATTAAATTATCGATTTATCCAATAACTCAATAAAATAATTAAAATCAAACCACTAGTTCTATAAAGTTTATTATAAAATTATTAGGGGAAAAGCATGGGTTGATCATTTAAAAAAAAATGGCCCACAATTTGAAAAGGTGGACAACTTTTGCCAGCTGGCCAAATTTATTTTCCTCTTTTAGCCATTTGCCTAGTCGGCCACATATAGTTTTTATTATCAATTGATACACTTTTATACTATATTGATACACTTTTTAAAAAAAGAAAGAGGGGATCCTATACCCAATTGATCCTATATCCAATTGATACTCTTTTATACCACATTGATACATTTATAACAAGACAGAAGGAGAATCTATGCATATGCAGTGTCCATATATCCAATTGATACTCTTTTATACTAGATTGATGTATTTTATACCATATTGATACACTTTATATTACATTGATAACACTTTTTAAAAAAGAAAGAGGGGATCATATACCCAATAGATACTCTTTTATACCACATTAATACACTTCTGTAATAAGATAGAAGGGAAATCTATGCATGCACATGCAGTGTCCATATATCCATACAGTCTTTGCAAGCATATACAATAGCTATTTTCTATTAATCGCCCAGCTAAGAAAACAACAATTTTAAAACAATAGAAACGATAAGTATATTTTTACTCTATAATTTGATATCAACAAATCTTTCTTTTGTTACATTTTTCTACCATATAATCTACCTAAAAATTCTTACTCTGTTGCGAAATCCTTTGTTTGATTTTGAGGTTTTTGTTGAAAATGATGAAAAAATTGGGTTCATCGAATGAAAAAGCAAGCAAGAGTGGTGAAAGATAGAATCTTCGATGTAAGCAAGCTGATTATCATGTGGTCTAGGATGAATCTTGCCACCATAACTACACATAAATTTGACCTTATAATTAGGGATTTGATTGATAACTTTCCATGTTGCGGTATTTTTGAAATTAATTTCACGAAAACGGAAAGAAGAGATACCGGATTCAGGGTAAGAAGTGTAGGAGTAGCTCTATATGTTTTGAATTTAGTAGTTTGAGAGTGTATTTTGTAGGTTAGACCATTTGAGAGAGTGAAGAAAATGGAGTGAGTTGAAGAAGGAGGGGGACTTTTATAAGGATAAATTGCACAAATCCCATACTTCAGAGACTATATTACCTAATATCCCTTACTTTTTAAAAATTTACATAAATTCCAATTTTCACCTTTACTCTTGATACATATCAACAAAAATCTACATCCTATTTTTACTCCACCATTAACTCATTCAAACTATTTTTTTCCAAAGATTTTCTTCCCTAAAATATCTCCCTAATTATCAACAATTAAATCATCTTCCTTCCTGACTTTTTCTCTTCCATTAATGCTTAAATCATCTTCCTTCCTGATTTTTTCTCCTCCATTAATGCATGCAACTTTTTTTCCTCTCCTAAAATCTCTCCCATATTTTTAAAAAAATTTGTTGATACATCTATAAATTTATTTAGTTATTCATACATGTTTAATCTTTTAATGATGATTCATATGAATGATAAATATGGTATCATTATATCGGTATTATGGTGATATATACGATAAATATATTTTGTATGATTTTAATGGGTGATACATATGATATTAATGGGTGATATATTTTGTATTATGATGATTCATATGGTAGATATAATTATTTATTTCAATTATTGGGTGATTCATATAGTAGATACAATTATTTATTTCAATTATTTGGTGATTCATATATATGGTATTATGGTGATTCATATGGTATATACAATTATTTATTTCAATTATTAAGTGATTCATATGATATTAATGAGTGATATATATAGTATTATGGTGGTTCATATGGTAAATACAATTATTTATTTCAATTATTGGGTGATTCATATGCTATTAATGAAAGGTAATAGTGTAATCAGTGTAGGAAACAAAAGTAATAACATTAAAAAAAAAAAAGACTAAAAGCAAAATTGAAACATAATTAAAATTAAATCTAAAAAAAAGTAAACTAAAGTTAAAGACGAAATTAAAGACGGGAAAAGAGAAAAAGACGAAAAAAACATATCTTTCATAATTAAAGATGAAAAAAGAGAAACATAATTAAAACACCTAAATTAAATCCAAAAAAAAGAGAAAAATTAGATATCTTTAAAAAAAAAAATACAATGAATAAAAGATAATCTATTATTTCCTTAAATAAATATTTTTATTAGTTTCAAATGTATCAATTTTTTTATATGTATCACCATTTCAAAAATTGAGATAAAATATAATTAACAAAATAGTTGGGATTTTATGTATATCACTTAAAGATTTAGAAATTTATGTAAGTTACCTATTTTATAAAACAGTGATTATGAAAATAGTACATGACTTATATTGATAGTGACTATTTTATGAATATTTAATTGTGAGTGCTATTTTTATGATATTATTTTAGTTTTAAGTATTATTTTTATCCCTTTTTCAAATTATTACCCAGTAAATCAATTACAATAAATCAATTATATTTTTGTCCATTCAATTTATTAATGGATTAGATTTTTTAACACCCCTAGCCATTTGTCATTCCTATGCAACTTTTACAATGTTGATTAGTAGCTAAATTATAAAAAGGCGCCTAAATTTTACAGTATGATATTTTTGCCCCGCGGTCGTCGGACACTCTCTCTCTCTATATCTCCGATCAATTAATCCCAATTGTAAGTTCCTTTCTCTCATGAACTCAAAATCTCAAAACTTCTTCCCTAAAATCGTTATTTCACTAAAATTATAAAAAGGCACCTAAATTTTACATTATGATATTTTTGCCCCGCCGTCATCGGACTCTCTCTCTCTCTCCGATCAATTAATCCCAATTGTAAGTTCCTTCCTTTCTCTCATGAACTCAAAATCTCTAAACCCCTTCCCTAAAATCGTTATTTCACTAAAATTGCTTTTTTTTTTGTTCGATTAAATGTTTCAAATTTGTGCCTAAACTTTCAGTTTAATGGTCTTTCTTTATCTGCTCTTCTTCTTTTTTTTTGTGTGGGTGGGTGGGTTGGGGGGGGGGGCGGCGGATTAGTGTGAAAACATTTCTCCCTTTTAATATGGATGAAAAAAAGGGTCAAATGTTTATCCGCTATGTTATCGTTTTCTAAATCGTATATTAAAGTTATGATACTAAAATTTTAAGTCATTTTGTGAAATCCTTCCAATTAATTAAAGTAGGTTGAGCACTGTGATGTCTCACGTTCTATTTCGATTAGAGACAAAAACACTTGGTTATCTTTTCCCTTCTAGTAGTACCTAATAATTGTTGCTGGTGACAGGTATCCATTGAATTAGTTGAGGGTGTGTGCAAGTTAGTTCAAACACCATAGTTATTAATAAAATAAAATAAAATAATTAGGGTGTGTGCAAGTTATCCCGAATACCATAGTTATCAAAAAAATAAAATAAAATAATTAGTTGAACACTGTCTCAGGTTCTATTTCTAATAGAGACAAAAACACTTAGTTATCTTTTCCCATTTAATAGTACCCAATGACGGTTGCTGGTGGGAGGTGGGAGGTGGTAGGTATCCCATTGAATTAAGTTGAGGGGGAGCGCAAGTTAGCCCGGACACCAATGTTATATAAAAGAAAAAAATGAAATGATGGATTTCAATTTCCTAATGTTTTATATTTTTAAGCAATTGCACTCTTAGATATGGGGTTTTTGGAGATTAATTATTAGAGTAGAAGGTTGGCAGGTAGTCAAGTGTTGTCTCCGTACATTCCAATAGCATTAACACTAATCTCATAGTTTCCTCGTCCTTCGTTTTGTGGTGATAACTGTCGTTCTTTGCTTCAGTTGTCGCACTATTTTGATATTGTTACTGTGTGTTCTTTTTCTTCGTGAATGCTATATAGTGATTTTTAACATTGATTTGTTATGGGTTACATGAGTCGAGGGTCTTTTAGGAACAATCTCTTTACCTTTACGAAATAGAGATGGGGTCTGCTTACACTCTACCCTTCCCAAACCCCTGCTAGTGGGATTACACTATGTATGTTGTTGTTTTAATAAAGTTAATATCTTCTAGTACATATATTAGTAACTAATACTAATATCTTGTCGATAGAAGTTGTTAGCTGTTAGAATGTTGCTCTGGCATGAGTTTAGCTTTCCTGTGAATAGCTGTTATGTTATTTGTGCTGCCGACTTTGAAAGTGTTGTTTCTTTAGTTTTTCTCTTGTTTTAATAAAGATACAAGGGATCCCAAGATACAATGTAAAATGTGGAATGAGGTTAAGTTCGTGATTTTCTTTCACGTAATGTGTAGCTTTGATATTTTAGGATTTCCCTCAAATTTGCAAATAAATAAGAATGATAAAGAGAAAAGAATACGATTATTTCTTTTTGGACTGCTTTGGACAGTTTTTTCCTTGAGCCGAGGGTCTGTGGGAAACAACATCTCTACCTTTGTGTAGGGGTAAGGTCGCGTACACTCAACCCCCCAGACCCCACTCTGGGGGACTACATTGTGTATGTTATTGTTGTTGACAAAGAGAAGAGTATTGACTAAGTGAGTAACGGATTAGCAATGTACTTCGGCTTTAAATCTTTTTCTTTCTACAATGAGAAGTAACTGTTGTCATCAGTTTTACTTTTGGTCTTTTACATGCCAATAGGTAGCACGTATCAAATGTCTGTTTTATAAAAAAAATACAAGAAATTATTCTCTTAGCAATTAATCCGCGGGGTCGTTGGAGAGTGTTATTATTACATATATTGTTTCCTCATGCCGTTATTTCACTTATTGCCAGCTAGTATACTTGCCAAAGTTGCTCAGAATCTAGCAGAGTCATAGTGTTTGAAATGGCATGTTTGCTGTTAACAGGCTTTTGTTAAATTATCTTCTCTTTTTTCTTCTAGTTTTGCTCTGAAAAGCATCTGAATTGAAGCAATTACCAAGTGTTGAGATTATTGTTTGCTTATTCATTGATTTTTCAGTCTAATTTTTTGTTATTTGTTAGTGCGGACCTCCATTATATAACAGAAACCTGGTCACCTATTCATAGGGTTGATTAGGACTGCTGGAAATGGATTTTTCGTGCAAAGAAAGTGACATGGAGGAGTCTTTACCACCTGGAGTTTTTGAGATACCTGGAGAGCCGGCTGTTGTTATTAACGGGTTGCCTCCCGTTTCTTCAAGTGCTGACACCTTTATCCCCTGCCCAGTAGTTACTAGTGCAGAATCACATAAGAATGCTGGTTTTGCTCAATGGCTTGAAGGAAGAGAAGTTCGCAAGTTGTTTGGGGGCCAGTATTACTATGGGAAAGTTACTGGATTTGATGAGGAAGTTGGTTGGTTCAGGGTGAAGTATGAAGATGGCGATATTGAAGATCTTGAGTGGCATGAGTTGGAACAAATTCTTCGGCCTTTGGACATTACTATTCCATTGAAAACAATAGCCACAAAGATCATTAAGAGAAAGCAGAGATCCATTCAGAAATCCGGGGGTAGAACTAGAAATAAGGTGTAAAAATGACTAAGACATGGTGAAGAAAAACGTTCTTTTTATGTAGAACCCCGGTTATGTCAAACATGCACGGAGTACTTTTAGATCCTATCAATAGAATAGCATTCATCGAGCTTCATGAGCAAGCCATGGGGATTCTGAAACATCTTGTGGATAATGGTAGGTAACTGCAGTCTGGTGAGTTGAATCTTTGTAGTTTTATCGACTAGCTTAACAGTTATTAGTCCAAAGGCATGGACGACAACATGCGCCTTGTGTGTAAAAGTACTCATTCTAAGTAGTAGTATAAAAATACAAGGTGTTAGCCATACATTCCAATTTCTTATTTTTTTTATGTTGTTGGAAGGAATAGAAGATAGAGTCGTGTTTGGTGTTTTTTTTTTTAAATAACATACAAGTTCAAAAGTGAAAAGTGATCTGAGAAAGCAAGTCATAAGTTGTTTTTCAAGTTTGAAATACAACTTTAAATTATTATATTTGGAATTTTTTTGGCCAAACATTAATTTTGAAATAAAGTGTAAAAATGTTTTGATAAAAAGTGAATAACTTTTGTGATCAAATGAGATCTTGTTGAAGCACCAAAAGAAAGATCATAAAGGTAGGTGCAATATAGATTTAAGATCTACACATTGTTGATGTAATTTTTCGTTTGTTTAATGTCAGCAATGTAATTTAATTTATAATGACATATTATTTAACATTTATTCTAGGTTATTAATCAATACACATTAAAAAATAATTACATTGTTAATACATATAATTCTATACTTTTCAATGATTCATTTTAATTTAAAACTAACAAAACAATCATCTACAAAAAGAGAAGGCACGATGAGTTAGCTAGCTTAAAGATCATAGGAGTCAAATAAAAATTTTTGGACATTAATTTTAGTTGGTATGAATTTAGTGAATTTGTTGAAAAGAATTTGTACTATTGACTGCATACAGTGCGAATTTTTGTTACAACTATGTTAGATATCTTTTATAATTAAGAAAAAATAGTGTTTCATAAATTATTTATGTAACTTTCAAAATAGTAAATTTATTATAGGTTATTAATTAATACATATTAAAAAGTTAATATCATGAATACATATAATCTTACACCCTTTTAATGATTTATCTATCTAAAACAAACACACTTCATTTGCGAAAAGAGAACCGGGCGTAATGGGTTCGCTAGGATGGCTTCGCTAGGGTGCATCTCATTGAGTCGAGTATATTTGTTTGAACTCAATTCTTAATTAGTATGTATCATGTGAATTCGTCGAAAAAAGACTTATACTATGGACGGCATATCACACGAATTTTAATTATAATTATGTTAGAGATCTTTTATTATCAAAAGAAAATAGTGATTGTAAATTATTTATGTAGCTTCCAAAATAATAAATTTATACTAGATTATAGTTAATACATATTTAAAACATTTTAATTGTCAATTCATATAAGTCAACATTTTTTATTGACTCATTTCAACGTAAAACAAACGTAGACGTCATTAAAAAAAGAAAAGAAAATTAGTGTGATGGGTTTGCTATGGTGCAACTCATTGGTGTCAAATGATCTTTTTTGGACTCTATTTCTTAATAAATATGAATTTAGTGAATTCATAGAAATAAAAGAATTGTACTATTAATAGTATATCACATGAATTTTAAGTACCATCATGCTAAAAGGCCTTTTATTGTTAAGGAAAAATAGTTATTCATAAATTATTTATGTAGCTTCTAAAATAATAAATTCATTTTAGGTTATTAATTGATACATATATTAACAAAAAATTACATTGTGAATAAATATAACTCAACCAAAAAAAAGCATAAAATTCATTTGCAAAAGAGAACCAGATGCAATGGTTTCACTGAGGTGAAGCTCATAGAGGTCAAATAAAAAAGTTTTGTAACTTTAAATTCTTTGTTAGTATGTATTTAGTGAATTCATCGAAAAAAAAAATTATACTATGGATCAAATATTACATGAACTTTAACTATAATTATATTAGAGATATTATATTGTATTATCAAGGTACTGATTCATAATTATCTATGTAGTTTTCAAAATAATAAATTTATTCTACATTATTTAATTAATACATACTAAGAAAATTTAAATTATTAATGCATATAATCTACACTTTTTATTCACTCATTTGAATTTAAGAATTCGTTTGGCCATAAGACTTTCATTTTTTTTGAAAAATTATTTCACTTTAGTGAAAATTGGGGTGTTTGGCCATGAGAATTCCAAATTATTTATGAAAACTTTTTTCCAACTTCTATTTCAACTTTATTTATTGTTATAAATGATCATTTTTTATTTTTTTATAAAAACATCCTGTTAATTTCATCCAACAACCGAAGTTAAATGTGTAACTATCACATTACCCACTTCTTCCTACTTCCATCGATAAAAGACCTCAAAATTAAAGGGAACTTCAATCTCTTTCTTCTTCCTCAAAATCTCCTTATGATGCAACGGAACCTCAATCCGTTCATTCTTCTGACTCCTTATGCACACCAATAACAAAGACAACATTATTATCTTCTCTCATATTTAATTGTATATTTTAGATAAATTAGTTAAGTTGGATGATTTTGATAGTTTTTAAACAGGATAAAAGACATAAATGGCTAATCAGTCAAAACCAATCACACGAGAATGACCAATGTTTCAAAATTTCAAAATCTAGCCATTTTATTGGCTAATTAGGCGGCTGGCTCATTTTGGACCATTGCTGTCCGTTTTTAAAAAGAAAAAAAATTGCTCACTATTAATTTTTAAAAAAATTTGCTCTCTATTATTTTGAACCACTGACAATTTGCTAAATTTTCCTTTTATTTTATTTGATTTTTGTTGTTATTCCACTGTATATTCTTTTCTGCTTGTTATATAATATTTTTATTCATTTTTTAACCCTATCAATAAAATAATCAAAGACAAATTTACAATATCGTAACCAAATAAAATTTTATAATTTTTTAAAATACAAATTTAGAATATCGTAATCAAATAATTGTATATATACACATTTTATATCATATTTAGCTACAATAATTATTTAGATATAAATTTTATACAACATTTATGCAGTTTATATACATCCTATACATATACATATTTTATACAATAATGACACAAATTTTATACAGATCATATAAAAAAATATATATTCAATACAATACTTATACGATTGTTTTACACATTCTATACAATAATTATCCAATTTTTATAAACATTCTATTCGACCTTTGGCTACAATTATTATTCAGATGTATATTTTATACGACAACTACATAATTTCATATACACATTCTATGTATATGTATTTTATACAAAAACTATACAGTTTCTATTCACATTCTATACATTTTTATGTACATTTTATACATATACATATTTAATATAACTATATAATTTCTATACATATTCTTTACAATAATTTTTTTTTATACAATTGTATTTAATTGATATTCTTAACACATTTCGTACAGTTTTTATACATATATCTTAGATTGATGCATATTCTATTTAATAATTATATATTTTTTTATCAAATTATATTTAATTATAATTTTTTAAATAAAAAGAAAGATTTTTTTTGTTAAAAAATTTATAGTAAAAAAAGGAAAAAATTACACAAAGTAGCATACCTAAGATTATAATTACAACAAATAGCAATACTTTCTCAAAATTAATGTTTATAGCAAATATAATATTTTTTTGCCCATAAATTTCAAACACACGTGTTTCACTACCTCCCTTCTATTTTTACTACATTACTTTATCTCTCTCCTATTTTCACTTCATTATTTTACCTCTCTAATCTTGCCTTTTTTTAAAAAAAAAATTATGCCTATTTTCAAATTTCATTCCAATTTCTTACCTATTTGTCACACTTTTTTCACATTGTTGATAAATATCATGCTCCATTAAATAAGGTAACTATCAAATTACAATTATTGCATGCTATCTCTTCCACATATTCTATAAATTTTGTATTTTTTTGTTCAATGTTGTTCTTGCGATTTTTTTTTGGGGTTTTGTTAATTTTTTGTTGTAAGATTGTGTAGGATTAACACAAGATAAAGATCTTAAATTTGTTTCTACGCCTATTCAGTCGAAGAAACAGTGAGCATAGAAGAGGTGAGATCGAAGCATCGTAATAACCCAAAAAAATGTGGAAATTATGAAACAAAAAGGATTGAGAAAAGCTTCATCTCCAAATCCTCAAAAAATGCAAAGATCCAAGAAAAGAGAAAGCCAAAGAAAATGGGAGAATCATGTAAAATTTCGAGTTATGTTGGTCAAAATTCTTCTAAATACGATTTCAAGGAGATAAAATCGAAGAGATTTGTATTTATAATTTTATTAGCTTATGGTTCATGTGTAGTATATATATATATTTTTTATATACGTATGGTTATTGTTGATATATTTTTTTTAGAGGGTAGCATATATATATTTTTTAGTATTTTTTAATGTTTATGATATGTATTATGTATTTTTGGTTTAACTATATGTTATATACATAGTTGTAGTTGTTACTGTTTAAGATATGCATTTATATTTTCTTATTTTATATGAGTCATCTTTGTATTTTACAAATACATAAAAAGATATATGGTATAGTTATATTTGTAACTGTTTAATATGAATTTAATATGTATTGCGTAAATACATATCAGAATCATATTTGTATTTTTTGTATGGTAATATACATATGGATCACACATGTATTCTGTAAATACATATACAGAGTTATATGTAATTTTTTTCAATGTAATATAGATAATTGTCATACAAATCTGGATATTATCATGTATTTTTTGATTACCTATATGTATATGTATATAATTATCCTTTTTGTTATAAATTTTTTGTGTCTAATATATATATATCTGTGTGTGTGTGTATGTATGTTTTGGTCTGTAAATACATATCCAAATCTATATGACTATATATTTTGTATATTTTTGAATATGTGTATGTGATATACATATTTTTCTTTTAAAAATAAAAGCTAGAGATAGAAGATTAAAAAAAATAGAAAAAGAAAAAAGCAAAAAAAAAAGAAGTGAAAAAGGAAAAAAATAAGAAAGAGAAATAGAAGTGTAAAAATAAAAGAAAATAAAAGAATAAAAAATAGAAAAAGAAGAAGAAAACAAAATGTAACGCCCCGAAATCTAGTTTCTGGGACACCACACGATGCTCCGAACTACAAGTAGTCTTGAGCTAACCTTGGCTGCCTTTTCTAGATCTGAATCTCAAAATAGGGAAATGTAGATGAAAAATCATAACATATGCGGAAAACTGTCTGAAATCTTCTGAGTATATCTAAATCATACTAAATCTCAAAAAGTCTGATAAAATAAATGTTGAAAATCTGAATACTAACTCAAAGGTCTAAATCTGAATCTAACAGTTCGACAAGCCTCTACTATTTGAATCTAGAGAGTCATTGGGACAGGCTTCAGCTGACTCAACTATTTGAAATGAGTAAAGACATATCTATTAGCAACTTGTAAATCTGAATAACTAGGCCCTTGAAACTATGAGGACTCACTAACTAAGGAATGTAGGTAAGATGATCAAAGATCAATCACGTTGCTGAGACTGAGCACCTGTACCTACATTATAAGGCTATGTAGCACATAAACATATATGTGGATCAGTACTTTGATGATGTACTGAGTATATGGGGGTGTATGCAATAAGTAAATAATATTATTACAGTTTACAAAATCATGCATGCTAAATGTAAATGACTCACGCAAGCTTGAGTAATCTGAAATCTGGAAGTAAAGCATGAATAATAAAACATGTAATCTAGATCTTGTGAGTCATCACACTTAGTTCTGAAATCTGTAGTTCTGCTCTATTTTCTCAAATCACATAGGCTAAGTGAGGTCTGAAAACTTATTCTGTGCATATAAAGGCTTCAAATCAACAAAACTGTTTAAAAGTAGGGGAGATCTTTTGGGAGGTTCTTCTAACCGACATGTACACCATGTGAGCATCCATGGTGTCCCACGACCAGCCCCCATAAGATTAGGGCTATTCTACCTTTTCCATCAGAATAGAACAATCTAATCTGTGTGATCACAATCTGAGTCATCCACGTTGAAGTGGGAATAATCTGATAATCTATACCTACGGTGGCATGTAGTTTTGGCGTATGAAACCGTTGTAACTTATCCATCTCGGTGCTAAATACTACTCCCTATCTTATGTTCAGAATCTTAAGAAATTCACTTTAGAACATATACAAAGGTTTACAGAAAATCAATGATGCTTTGCTTTTTCCTTAAATCTCAAATCTTCTGAAATAAAGTGGATTCTTTATCTAAAATCTGAAAATAATCTAGTCATGGAGTGCTTATAGCATGAACAATCTTAAAACAACAATCTTAAAATGAGGTCCAATGACCCAAGCATCAATCTCATGTTAAAACATCTCAAAATTCATACTTGGTAATGTAAACATTCATAAATCATCTTAAAATCTGAAAATTACTGCATAAGGCATAGAAATATGAATAAAGTCATGTAATTCAACTTCTAAATCATGGAAAATCTCATAATCATGCAAATAACAGTAATGTGTATAAACCCTAACTCGAAATACATGGAAAATTATATAGATTGCAATAAATTTGTAATAAAAGTAAAGTTTTGGGTACAAGGATGAAAGATTTATCCTTGTTCAAACCCCACATACCTTAATTGATGATCTTTGATGAGAAACTCAAATCTTGGATTCCTATTGATGTTTTGGAGATAGCTTCTTAATGTTCTTGTATTGGGAATCCTTAAATTTGGACTATCTTAGAGAATTAATGGAAAAGTTCTAAGTTTCTTGAAAAGGAAGTATGATGAACTAGGGTTTTTCTTTGAGGAGAATGATGAATATGGCATAAAGTGATTTGATATTTGAGTAATCTTATATTTCTGGACTGATTGGGGGTTGGGGGATTTACCAAAATAAGCCTTTTAAATTCTTAAACGAAATTGAAAAATGATTTTTTTTCAATCTGGGGGGCCACTACGACGCGCCACAATCTCTCACTGGGAAAAGGACGAGTGGAAATTGGGTTCCCTTCGTGATGCGTCACCATCACGGAGCCTCTAATTTTGCCATTTCGACCACTGGCGCGACGCGTTAGTATTGCGAAGTGACACTGAAAATTGCCAAACGAGAAATTAGGCCTCCCCACGATGAACTAAAATCACGGAGTCTTACTGAAAACTGACAATTATGATTTTAAGCTTCTCCACGACGCGCTAAGGACCCAAATACCGGTGCTTTACGACTGAAACTTAAAATAGCCATAACTTCTTACCCGATTATCAGATTTAGGTGAATCTTATATCGTAGGAAAGATAATTCAATTTCCTACGCCATTAAAGGTCCAAATCTAAAGAATTTCACATGAAATAAATATCACTCATTCTAGAAGCTACTCCTTGTCATTTTCGGGACGAGTTTAGGCTAGAAAAATCACAGGGTATAACACAAAAATAGGAAAAGAAAAAGAAAAATATGCGACAAAAAAAACAAAATGAAAAAAAATTAAAGAAAACAAAAAAGGAAAAAAAAAAGAGGAGAAATAGAAGAAAGAAATAAAATGGAAAGAAAAATGAAAAAGAAAAGGAAATATAAAAAAAATAAAAAGATAAAAAAGAAGATGAAAAAAAACTTGAAGATCGTGAAGATAATAATCTTCAGACTTGAGTTTGATTTGGAAAAGATATCTACTAGTAAAGAAAAATATGAGAAAGGAAAAAAAATGAAAAAGAAAAAAAACAAAAAAAGGGAAAAAAAAAGAAGAGAAATAAAAGAGAAAAAATAAAGTGGAAATAAAAAATAAAAAAGAAATTAAAATAAAAAATAAAATGATAAAAAAAATAAGATTGAAAAAAAGCTAACAACAAAAGTTAGAGATATACGAGAGTGAAAGAGAAAAAAAACCAGTAATAATGCTTTATTTTGAAATTTTGAAATTCCATAATAATCTTTTGAGTTTGATTTGGAAAAGAAATTTACTAGTTTAAGTAAGAGTAATTCATGAAAAAAGAATTTATTGCTTTAAATGCTTTAAAAAAGAAGAGTAATCTATGCAAAAGAATTTGCTACTTTAAATACCTGGGTAATTATTCCTTCTTTAGCTCAACTGATTTGAGTAAAAGAAGGAAAGTAAATCTCGTTTGTATATGTATTTATATAGAAAACTTTACCTAAAATACAAAATATAATTTTGCTATTATTCGTAATTATGAAATAGTTGCTATAAAACTTCTAATTATGAGTTAAAGTTTGCTACTTATGAAATTTTTCCAAAAAAAACTGAAACATTTTAAAAGAGGGGCCGAATGGCCCAAATTGAAAAAAATACTGAAAAGGGCAAACTGACCCAATAGAAAAATGGAGAGCTGAAGCAGCCCATGGCCATTATATGACAATACTTTGACCGAGTGACCATTTATTGTCAACTACCCCAAACTTAGGTCATTTGTTTTGAAAAAGGCTATGTGGTGTCTTGTTCCCTTTTAAAAATTGGGGATATAAAATTATATTTATAAAAATCTTTTCAAAATTCTAATTTTTTTTTTTTAAAAAAGACATGACCAAACACAACACCAATTTCAACTCCAATTCCAACTCTAACTTCAAAAAATTTCAGTTTTCATGGCCAAACGCCTACTAAAATAAATATAAAACTATTCGCGAAAAAAGAACCAGAGCAATGGGTTCGTTAGGGAGCAACTCCTTGGAGTGAAATAGAAAATTTTGAACGCTAATGCTTAATAAATATGAATTTAGCAAATTCGTTGAAAAAAAAATTGTATTAGTGATAGTATATCACATGAATTTCAACTACAATCACGTTAAAGATTTTTTTTTTTTCAAAAAAAAAATAATGATCCTAAATTATTTATTATGTAGCTTCCAAAATAATAAGTTTATTCTAGATTATGAATTAATATATATTAAAAAATACATCATCAATACATATAAATCTATAATTCCTAATAACTCATTTCAATTTTTAAAAAGCATAACATTCATTCATACAAAAAGATAATAAGGCTTCAAAGATAGCTTTATTTGTTTCTGTTACTATTCCACTTCTGATTGCTATTCACAATGATTTTTTTATATCTACTTTACTTTTGTATTTTATCTTTAAATTGCTTTTATATGCGTTACTTGAACTAAGGATCATTTGGAAACAACCTTTCTACCTTCTTGAGGTAGGGTTAAAATATGTGTACACTATAGTATTCTCCCCAATCCTTACCTTTGAAATTACAATTGGTATGCCATTGTTGTTAAGTAGTGAATTAATTGAAAAAGGAATCCTACTATATATTGATTGTTTACCACACAAATTTTAACTAAAAACATGTTTAAAATCTTTTATTATATTAATGAAAAGTACCGTTCCGTGTTATTATACATATAGCTTCAAAAATGATAAATAAAAATATAAAAATCATCAGATAAGTGTCACACAAAAAATTAGATTCAATATTTGTAAAGAAGAGATTAAATGACTAATCTAAAAATCACTAAAATCTACTTATCGCCTAATAAATGTAATATTTTAGTGAAAGAAGTTGTATGACTAATCTAGAGAATTATTAAAATTTGCTTATCTCCTAATTAATATTACTTTTTAGCCAAAGAGATTATATGAATAATCTAGAAAACCATTAAAATTTACTTATCACCTAATTAATATTATTTTTTAATAGTCAAATAAATTATATGACGACTCTAGAAAAGCATTAAAATCCACTTATCACCTAATTAATATTCCTTATTACAGCAAAGAGATTAGATGACTAATTTAAGAAACTATTAAAATTGACTTATCACCTAATTAATATTCTTTTTAGAGAAACTAGATTCTATGAATAATCTAAAAAAATCATTAAAATCAACTTCTTTACTAATTAGTATTCATTTTTAGCCAAAGAAATTATATGAGTAATTAAGAAAATTATTAAAATTCACTTATTGCCTAATTAATTTTTTTTAGCCCTTTTGACTGCTATATATCTCCATAATCTACCTAACAAACATACACACATTGTGTATTTGATTTTAGTCTTCATCAGATCACTCAACATCTTCTTCCTCCTTTTCTGATACAAGTGTGATTATGAAGCTTAACGTGTGTGCAAGTGCAGCAAAGGATCGTGCAAGGAATGCCAATGTTGAAACGTGAGATGGACCAAAGACACATCCAAAGCTGTCCATTTTCTCATTTTCTACACTAGAGGGGTGGCCTTTGAAGGCTTTTCGTTAAAGGGGCACTTTTATCATTTTAAGTCTAATTTATTTTGTAATATAAATAGAACAAGATAGGTCTTTTGAGGGTTAGTTGATGATTATTTTAAGTCTTGAACTTTTGAAACACCAAGTCCTCTCTCCTTGAGGCACAAAACCAAAACTTATAACTAGGATAGCATTCAAGGGTGGAATTTCTTGTGATTGCTTATTTGTTCGAAACGTTGGTGCTTGAGTGGTGGACTCCGTTCTTGTATCGTCATAATAACTTGATGCTTGTTAACGTATTTTGTAGGGATTTTAGAGTTTAATAAACTCTTTAGTTACTACTTTACATGTTTCCCTTGTGTCAAGTTATCTATCATCTTTATCATTAAGTTTGTGTTTGCTTCCCTGTGTCATTTTGTGTCTTGCTTGATACGGGAATTTACAGGTCACTTATGGACTGTTTTGGTGTTGTAGATACCGTTTGGTATCAAAACTGAGCTTGATTTCATTCCTACGAAGTCAATCTTGGGTTTGTTATCTTGAAAATCACAAAAAAAAAGTGTCAAAATTGAAAATTCCAAAAAAGTACTATTCTCGTTTTTGACCCTAGGTCAAAATTTGAGTCTTTGATTTTGTTGTTTTCTTGTATTTTTAGTGTTGGATTCTTGTTCTTTAACACTATAGGAGTCTTGGGTTCAATTTTGAGCTAAATTTGAGTTGATTTGATTCTTCTACCATTGTTATGGGCTTAAACTTGAAGAAGGAGAGGTGGGTTCGTGAGCTGAAATTTTTGTTGAGAAATTGAACAAATTGATGTTTGAAATGTGTTTAGAAGTTGAAAATAGCCTTGGGTTCAAAATTTCATCGCATTCCGATCATCGGTTCAAAAGTTAGAAAGATTGATGTTCTTGGTGTGTTCTTGAGGATATTGTTATATTCATCTTAAAAGTTCATCCAAAAGAAGGTGTTTGATCCCAAAAGAACAAAAAAAAGGTGTTGTTGGTTAAAATTTGAATATTTTTGTTGTGTTGTTGTGGTGAAATCTGAAGTTTAAAGGTGTGTTGTTGGTATTGTGTTGTGGACTTTAAACTTGAAAAGGTGTTGTTGTTTTTTGGGAGGTCCAACTTGAACCTTAGAACTTGAAAACTCAAAGTTTGTATTCTTAGTGTTTATCTTGTGTTGTGTGAAGACGTTGTTGTTTGATCTCGAAGAGATAAAAGAAGTATAAGACTTTGTGTTTGTCTTGAAAACATTTTCAAGACAACACTAAAGTAGTAAAAGAAAATGAGGTGTTCAAAAGTATAGATACCAAAAGGGTGCAAAACACTTTTCAAGGATAGATAAAAGAGGAAAGGGACAAACTATCTCAAAGAGTTGTCTAGCCAAAAAAGTGAAAGTTGGTGAAAAGTTGTTAGAAGACTTTTGACTCTTGAAAAGAGAGTCTAATGTCTTGTACACCTACACAATAGCCGAATTTCCTTCATCAAAGGAGTGTAGTATTGAACACTAAAATCTTTGGACAAATTTTGTTCAACAACGTGTGTTTTTGTCTTGTAGGTAGTTACGGTGTTGTTTCTTGTGGTTCAAGGACTTGCAGACTGTTTTGTTGTGTGAGACATCGTTGGTGTTGTTGTGTGAGGTATTATGTACTGTTTTGGTTACAATGCATAACAATTCTCTTAGTGCTATCTTGGCCGAGATTGAAAATCTTTCCTGTGAAGTGGCTAGGATGAATGCGGGTCTTGATAGATTAGATTCAAATATATCAACTATGAGTGAGAGTTTGGATCGTACAGAGAGTTGAAGGAACTCTCTTATTTCTACTTCCAAAACTTTACATCCAACGAACAATCCCCCAAGACCACCACAAAATACCATAAGCCAAGTTTCCAATTACCCTCAAAACCAAGACCTGAGTAAGCCACCTCCCCCACAAATTGATCAATTCCAACAAGAAGAACTTGGAAGCCAAATGCCTCCACTAAAATCGAACTCTCCCATCTAAGCTCCACAACCGAAGCTCCACTTCACCAAATCAATCCTCTCAATCGTAGCTCCATTTCCCCAAAGTCGACATATCCATGTAGAGGAATATGGTAGAGAAGGACGTGAAGGATATTGACTCTTTGATGATGCTTATATTATAGAAGATAAGTTGAGAGGAAGACGTATGGATCCACAAGGAATCTACTACCAAGAAAAGAGGTGGGATGCGTTTCGGATGAGATTGAAGGAAAGGCTCAAGATGGAGAGGAAGCTGAGGTTCAAAATGAAGATGTTGGCCAAGACTTGTGTTATTGAGCTATTGGATTCCACATGTGTTTTGAGGACTGTTTTGGGCCCTTTCATGTTTTGCGGGATATTTTTGAGTGGTTTCTTTTAAAGTGGCCAATAGATGAGGTGAAGCCATGAATTCGAGGGTAAATTCCTCTCAAGATGGAGAGGATGATACAAGTGTGATTATGAAGCTCAACATGTGTGCAAGTGCAGCAAAGGATCGTGCAAGGAATGCCAATGTTGAAACGTGAGATGGACCAAAGACACACCCAAATCTGCCCATTTTCTTATTTGCTACACTAGAGGGGTGGCCTTTGAAGGCTTTTCATTAAAGGGGCGCTTTTGTCATTTTAAGTTTAATTTGTTATGCAATATAAATAGAACAAGATAGGTCTTTTGAGGGTTAGTTGATGATTATTGTAAGTCTTGAACTTTTGAAACACTAAGTCCTCTCTCCTTGAGGCACAAAACCAAAACTTGTAACTAGGATAGCATTCAAGGGTGGAATCTCTTGTGATTGCTTGTTTGTTAGAAACGTTGGTGCTTGAGTGGTGGACTCCGCTCTTGTATCGTCGTAAGAACTTGGTGCTTGTTAACGTGTTTTGTAGGGGTTTTAGAGTTTAATAAACTCTTTAGTTACTACTTTACATATTTCCCTTATGTCAAGTTATCTATCTTCTTTATCATTAAGTTTTTATTTGCTTCCCTATGTCATTTATGTCTTGCTTGATACAGGTATTTGCGGGTCACTTGTGGACTATTTTGGTGTTGTAGATACTGTTTGGTATCATTTTCCTTAGAGAGGAAACCCTAATTTGTTTGTGGTGAAAGAATGATAAAAAGTGGCTGAAATCAGGTGTAATTGGGTTTATATAGATGGGTGGTAAGTTACCAAAATGCCCTTATTAAAAGACCTGGAAATAAGCTGAACATGATATGCGACGGTCAAACTGACGGTCTGTCGGTCTACTTGACGGTCCATCGCTTAGCCTGTCAGACGTGAGCCAGAAATGGGCTTTACTGGATAAGGGTTGACGGTCTGAGTGATGGTCCGTCAAATATCTGGTAGTCCGTCAACTCGTCCATCACACCTTATCAAGAATATGGCTCAGCTGGCATGGCTTTGACGGTCCAAGTGGTGGTCCATCACTAAGTTGATGGTCCTTCACTAAGTTGACGGTCTGTCAACTTGGCTGTCAGGCCTTAACCAGAATGGGGACCTTTTTCCTTGGAAGTGATGGTCCAAGTGGTGGTTCGTCACTAATTTGACGGTCCGCCAACTGGGCCGTCACACCTGGGCGATTCTGACAGTTTTGAGTAAAACGTCCATAACTCCTTCGTCTGATGTCGAATTTGGACGAAATTGGTATCGTTGGAAAGCTAACTCAATTTTCCACGTGATAGAAAGTAAAAATATCAAAAATACTACATGTACAAAAATAGATTTGCATTTTAAAGGAACTTCTAGCATTCTTGAGATGATTTCTAGTTAGGAAAAGGCACGGATATTACAATATCTCCCCCTTGAGAACATTCATCCTCGAATGAAACTGACTGGGAGGGAAAATAATGATCTGAACATGAATAGCTGGAACATGATCTCATGACTGACAAACTGAACATAACATAGTGATCATGCATATCTGATGCATGGATAACTGATACATGAATGAGCAACTGAGCAATTTGATAAAATGAGTTTCTCAAGGTGAGAATGCATAGCTGATGCATAATTAAATACTATACCGACACATGAACGCATATTTGAGTATGCAATGACAATAGATACCAATTTTATACTAAATACTGAACGTGAAACTGAATAATCTTAAGAAGGACTGTTACCTTGAGCTTGATCTGAATTGGTAGAGAAAAGCTGAGGGTACTTGGTACACATATCTGCTTCTGCTTCCCAAGTTTCTCCCTCTTGAGACTGATTTTACCATAGAACTTTAAATAGAGGGACTTCTTTGTTCCTCAATCTACACGTCTGGTAGTCAAGAATCTCGACTGGAATTTCCTTATAGGAGAGACTGTTCTGAACATCAATACTCTAAATGGGGACTACTACTAATGGGTCACCTATACACTTCTTGAGCAAAGAGACATGAAAAAATGGATGAACTGAAGCTAGATCTGATGACAACTCGAGCTCGTAAGCTACCTTGCCAAAATGACTGAGAACCTTGAAAGGGACCGACATATTCGGGACTGAGCTTTCCCTTCTTACAGAATCGCTTCACCCCCTTCATGGGAGAGATCTTGAGATATATATGGTCACTAATATTGAACTCGAGATCCTTTCTACAAATGTTTGCATAAGACTTCTGTCGGCTCTGAGCAGCCTGGAGTCTTTCTCTGATCAACTGAACTTTCTCTAAGGCATCGAATACTAAGTCAGGACCTATGACTGAGGCCTCACTGAATTCAAACCAATCGACTGGAGATCTGCACCTCATACCATAGAGAGCTTCGAAAGGATCCATCTAAATACTAGAATGATAGCTATTATTGTATGCAAACTTAATCAAAGGCAAGTGGTCATCCCAACTTCCCTTGAAATCCATTGCACACGCCCTTAGCATATCTTCGAGAGTCTGAATGGTCCTATCTGCTTGACCATCTATTTGAGGATGAAAGATTGTACTGAGATGGACTTGGGTACCAAGACCCTTTTGGAATGATTTCTAGAAATAAGAGGTGAACTAGGTACCTCTGTCTGAGATGATAGATAAAGGAACACTATATAATTTTACCAAATCTCTGATGTAGAGCTTGGAGTAATCCTCGGATGAGTAAGAAGTATGAACTGGGAGAAAATGAGCTAATTTGGTCATTTTATCTACCATGACCCAAACTAAGTTATGCTGACTACGAGTATGAGGCAAACCCATCACAAAGTCCATGTTCGCTTCGTCCCACTTCCAAGTAGGAATGGTGAACTCCTGCATGGGACCACTAGGCTTCTGATGCTCTATCTTAACCTGCTGACATGTAGAACACTTAGCCACAAACTCTACAACATCTCTTTTCATCCCACTCCACCAATAGATCTTCCGTAAGTCGTGGTACATCTTAGTGGCCCCTGGATGAATAGAGTAGCACGCACCATGCGCCTCTACAAGAATTCGCTGCCTCAAGTCATCTACACCTGAACACATAGACGATCCTGACAACAAAGAACACCATCTCCTCCTTGGGGAGAAAACCTCTACTTTCTGATCTCTGACTGACTCTTTCAACTTGACTAGGCTGAGATCTCTATCTTGCTTTTCTTTTACCTCAAAAACTAGAGATGATTCTGAACTATGCTAAACACATACGCCACCCTCTGAGGAGTCGACCAAGCGAACGCCTAGTCTGGAAAGCTGATATACTTCCTGAGCTAACTTTTTCTTATTGTCCTCAACATGAGAAACACTACCCATGGATAGTCTACTGAGAGCGTCGGCCACTACATTGGCCTTTCCTGGATGGTAAAGGACACTCATGTCATAATCCTTCAAGAGCTCTAACCACCTTCTCTGACGAAGATTGAGATCTTTCTGGGAAAAGACATACTAAAGGCTCTTATGGTCTGTGAAGACATCTACATGAACTCCGTACAAACAATGCCTCCAAATCCTCAAGGAAAATACTACGGATGCTAACTCAAGATCATGATTAGGATAATTCTTCTTATGGGGCTTTAACTGTCTGGAGGCATAGGCTATGACCTTACCATGCTGCATGATAACACAACCTAAACCTACTATGGATGCATCACAATATACTACGAACCCATCTGAACCGTCTGGTAATGCTAGAACTGGAGCTGAGGTGAGTCGAGTCTTCAACTCCTAAAAACTCTTCTCGCATTAGTTTGACCACTAAAACTTGACCTTTTTATGAGTCAACCTGGACTTAGGAGATGTAATAGAAGAAAATCCTTCAACAAACCGTCTATAATAGCCAGCCAAACCCAAGAAACTCCTGATATCTGATGGAGAGACAGGGCGAGGCCAGTTTCTTACTACTTTAGTTTTCTGAGGATCTACTCTAATGCCATCACCGAAAAAAATATGACCAAGGAATGCTACTGATCTTATCCAAAATTCGCACTTATTGAATTTGGCAAATAGCTGATGACCTCTAAGAGTCTGAAGAACAATTCTGAGATGGTCTAAGTGATCACGCTCTGTGCGAGAGTAGACCAGAATATCATCTATGAAGACTATGACGAATATGTCCAAGTACTGCTTAAACTCTAGGTTCATCAAATCCATGAAAGATGCAGGGGAATTAGTGATACCAAAGAACATGACTAGAAATTCGAAGTGACCATACCGAGTATGGAAAACTATCTTCAGGATGTCACTTTCTCGAACTCTGAGCTGATGATAGCCTGATCTGAGGTCTATCTTGGAGAAATAATTGGCACCCTGAAGTTGGTCAAATAGGCCCACAATTCTAGAAAGTGGATACCTATTCTTGACCGTAATCTTGTTGAGTTGACGGTAATCAATGCATATCCTGAGAGAATTGTCTTTCTTGCGTTGGAATAAGATTAGTGTACCCCACAGGGAAATGCTAGGACTGATGAATCCCTTATCTAAAAGATATTTCAACTGTTCTTTTAGCTCTCTGAGCTCTGCTGGTGCCATTTTGTATGGCGGAATAGAGATAGGCTGAGTGTCTGGAATAAGGTCAATACTGAAATCTATTTGCCTTTTCGGAGGAATGCCTGGAAGATCTTCTGAAAAAACATATGAATATTCATTAACGACTGGGAATGATTCAAAACTAGGAGATTTATAACTTAAGTCCTTAACATGCACGAGATAATAAACACATCCCTTAGATATCAATTTCCTTTCCCGAAGGTAGAAAATAAGCTGACCCTTGAAAGATGAAGTACTACCCTGCCACTCTAAGATGGTTTATTTGGAAACTAGAACTGAACTATTCTATTTCTGTAGTCGACTATGGCATAGCAGGAATGAAGCCAATCCATGCCGAGAATGATATCGAAATTAGTCATCTTTAATTCAACTAAGTCTGCTGAGGTGACTTTCTAAAATATCATAATCGGGAAGTTCCTGTATACCCACTGGGATATGATAGTTTTATCCACTAGGGTAGAGACTGAAAAAGACTCTGCTAGAATTTTGGGCCTGATTCTGAAATCTCTTGCTATAAAGGAACTAACAAAAGACAAGGATGCGCCTGGATCTAGCAAACCGTAAACATGAACATGGAAAATCTGTAATGTACCAGTAACGACATCACGAGAATTTTCCTGATCCTGTCGAGTCTGAAGAGCATACAGTCTGTTTGGGCATTGCCCACTATTAGCACTGGAAGTGGCACTCTGTTGATTCGGCCGACCAGACTGAGCTGGGGAACAGAGATATTTCTATTGACCTGACTGAGGAAAATCCTTGATCCTATGGCCTGGATTGCCACATCTGAAAAAAATATCACTACCGGCTCTACAAATACCCTTGTGGTTCTTACCACAAGTCTGGCATAGGGGATTAGTTCAGGCACTGCTAACACTGCCTTGAGACTTAGAGCCTAAGGCTCTATCTTGGTTACTCTTTCTAAACTTAGAAACTGAAGAAATGGCTGTAGAATGAGCTGGAGCTGATGACTTGGGATGAAACTGTGAATGGTTTCCTCCCTCAAATTTGGGTGGAGAAAAACTGAAACTGCCTGATCTTACTCTCTTATTCTGCCTCTCCCTAGTCTTAACCTTCTGCTCCTCTATTTGCTGGGCATGGGGTCATGAGTCTAGCTAAAGTCATATCACTATTCAGCATCGCAGACCTACACTCATTTACCATACTATCATTCACCCCTGACACAAACTTGCTCATCTTAGCCCTATTGTCTGCAACCAAATGAGGGGCATATCTGGCTAGTTCAGTAAATCTAAGAGAATACTCCCTAACCATCATGTTTCCCTGCTTAATGTTGATGAATTCAATAACTTTGACTTCCCTCAGCTCTTGGGGAAAGAATCTGTCTAAGAAAGCCATGACAAATTTCTCCCACTCTATAGGACCTGCATCTGCTATCCTCTCGGACTTCCACTGCTTATACCAAGTATGAGCAACATCCTATAATTGGTATGTGGCTAACTCAGCACTCTGAACAAAAGTAAATCCCATGATATCTATGACCTTATAGACTTAGTTCATGAATTCCTGTGGGTCCTCATCAGACTTAAACCTTATGAAAGAAGAAAGGTTCATTCGGGTGAAGTCCCGAATCCTAGCTGCTGCTGAAGTAGCCACTAGGTTGTCTAGGACGGCTGCTGGCCGTTCATTCTGGGTGGTAACAGACTGGGAAAGAGCGGTGAATGCATCTCTGAACTACGCATGAGAAAAATGATCGCCCAAAGGATCTTCAGGCTGATGAGCTGGCTGATTTATTCTCTTTGGAGGCATACTCTGAGATAGAGAGAAAAATGGATTAAACTGAGAGTTTAACTTGTGATTATACTCACTAGCACGACTTGAATACTAAAATAAGGGAAACTGTTCCTAAAACATCTCATAGCCTCTTGCACATAAATGTGGCGCGCAACACACCTATGTACAAGACTCTACTAGATGCGTCTTTTAGACTTTCTAGGACTCTATTGAACCTTAGGCTCTGATACCAAGTTTGTAATGCCTTAATTTTCTAAATCGAAATGCTACACGGTGCTTATGACTCTAAAGGACCACAAGCTAACCCATGGATGATATCTGTACCTGTAAACTACATAATATACTTGTAAAATGCAGAAAATATGAACAATAGGCCATAAGGTTCAACTGTATAAGGAAACTGTCAAAACATGACATCCATGTGGGTAACAAATACCCAAAACAACTGAATCTGAACTGAATCTGAATACTAAATTTGAAAACCTCTAGGTACTTTCTGAATAAGGAGTTGAAGGAATATGTCTCCAACTAACTCCATAAACTGAAATCTAACTGAAATAATAAATGAATAAATCAAGTAATATCATCCTCGAATAAAGAGGACTCACTGCAATTCTGTGTGCTGAATGCGACTGCTACTGATGGTTTGGAACTCGTGTCTTTGAACCTATGGTGTAACATAAAAATAAAGCACCATAGCACAAATCCGTCTGTACAACTGGAGTACTGAGTATACGAGTAGGGGAGGCTGAACATAAATAGGGTTACATGCATGAACAATGCTAACTGACTGACTGATATGAACGTGAGAGTGCAAACATGCATGCATAGAAACTAAGATCGTAGTGATATGAGAAACTGATAACATGAAGAATGAATCTATATTCTGATAACATGGATTTATGATACCTGATTTAAATAATAACTAATAATCGTGATTGACTGTGTCTCACAGTCCAGATAATCTAAAATCTGAAGAACTAGTTGAGTTCTTTTACTGAGACTATGAATGAAACTATGGGAGGTAGTTATTTAACCGACATGTCCCATGTATGGTAAAATAGCTGAACTGGGGTCCAATCGCTACCCTGATTGGAAGGGTGTCAATACCGTGCCACGGGTAAAGACATGCTATGAGTGACCCTCAAATCTAGCAGTATCCCCAAAAGAGAACGGTGGATGTCCGCCCCATCAAACCTCAAGCTGGCAGTGTTGATGTCTCAACCTGTGCTAGATACATAGTTCTGGAATGCAAGGATTACTTCTAGGAATCACACCTTCATCTGAAGTAGGTGAGTTCCAATCTGTGGGTTCGCTCAGTGCTAACTCTTACTCCCATCTGAATAGACTGAACATGATTTAACTGACTATACATGAACTGGGTTTATTGAATTTTTGTTGACTGACGGAATTCTACTGATAACTGACTGAGATCATGAGATTTCTGAGGTTTCCTGAGTCACATGACTGATTGAATTCTATGGAACGTGGCTTGACCAATGATATCATGACAACATAACATGGCTCTAGGCACACAACTATAGTTTTTGGGTACGAATACCCCCAGAACTTGATTGAAGAAAACTGACACACATGACATGACTTGATCATAAGATTGGAGTTCATAATTCACAATATCATAAGTAAGGGATAGTGTACTTTATGAGTCTATTCAACATCTCAATCATGGTAAGGAAAGCGTGGATACATTTCGTGTACATGTTCTATAATTCCATTATCACACATGCTTCACACCACAACAATAGCAACACATAAATAGCATGGAATTCATATTGAGTGTATAGATAATATGGACTTGTCATTTAGATATCATAAAATCATGTAATATGAACTTCTACCATCCTAGGCATTTTAACAAACACATTGCATGCACACCTTGGGCATAGGTTTTCTCAATAAATGTTAATCATCTTGAACCACCCAATTTCATGGGGTTTAACCAAAAACATGCATGCTTCATGGAAATCATCTTAAAATAATATTCTAAAGTTTAAGTAATGGTCATTTATATGAACAACATCACATAGAAACAAGGAAATCAAAGTTTCTCATTTAAAAGCATGATTCTTGAACTCTATGAACGAAAGGGATCCATAGATAAACATTACGCATACCTGGTAATGAGGTTCTTAAATATCTGTGGTGATGAGTTTGAATTCTTGGCTTGGAATCAAGTACCTAGGGTTTCTTGTTCTTGGGGATTAATCTTAGAGAGAAAACCCTAATTTGTTTGTAGTAAAAGAATGATGAAAAGTAGCTAAAATCGGGTGTAATTGGGTTTATATAGATGGGTGGTAAGTTACCAAAATGCCCTGTTAAAAGACTTGGAAATAAGCTGAACGTGACATGCGACAGTCGGACTGACGGTCTGTCAGTCTGCTTGACGGTCCGTCGCTTAGCCCATCAGACGTGAACCGGATTGGGCTTCACTAGATAAAGATTGACGGTCTGAGTGATGGTCCGTTAAATATCTGGTGGTCTGTCAACTCGTCCGTCATAACTTATCCAGAATATGGCTCAACAGGCTTGACTTTGACGGTCCAAGTGGTGGTCCATCACTAAGTTGATGGTCTGTCAACTTGGCCGTCAGGCCTTGACCAGAATGGGGCCCTTCTTCCTTGGAAGTGATGGTCCAAGTGGTGGTTCGTCACTAATTTGATGGTCTACCAACTGGGCCGTCGCACCTGGGCGATTATGACAGTTCCGAGTAAAACGTCCATAATTCCTTCGTCTGATGTCAGATTTGGACGAAATTGGTATTGTTAGAAAGCTAACTCAATTTCACACTTGATATAAATTGAAAATATAAAAAATAATGCATGTACAAAAACAAATTTGCATTTCAAAGGAACTCCTAGCATTCTTGAGATGATTTCTAGCTAGGAAAAGGCACGGGTATTACAATATGCTTGTTCGGTCTTCTCCAAATCTGAATTTTTTTGAAAGGTTTCTTCGTAAACATTCATATGCGTAAACATAATTTTGGAAATGATATAGTTTGTGGATGTCTTGATATACTCAAATTTGTTACTACATATTTTCCAACAAAAGTTTTGGAGTTGGGGGGGGGGGGGTGTTGTCTTTTTTGCTTGAAAAAAGATGAGGGGATTTGTGATTTCACCAATTCAGTAGAGTAATCTTCAAACTTATGTTTCCGTAAACAATTATATTTCCAAGGGACTAGCAATGTGGCTTTGGTAATGACTTTCCCTTTCTATACAGTCTGCAAGTGCATTAATAAACATGGACTTTCTGGAACCTCTAGCACTAATACTAACATTTTCGTCGATGAGCTAAGCTTTTCTGTGTTACCTATTCTGCCAACTTTTATATTGCTTTTTCTTTAGTTTTTTCTTTTTTTTTTGGTAAAGGTACTATTAAAGTGTGGAATGAGGTAGAGTTATTGATTTTCTTTCACTTACTGTATGGCTTTGGTACGTAGTTTATGATTTCCATTAAATTTGCAAATAAATAATAATGATAAAGAGAAAAAAATATTAACAAGGTGTGTAAAGGATTAACACGTGTCAACAATTTTACTTCTATATTGAGATGACCTGTTGTTATCAGTTTTACTTTTAGTAGTTCACATGCAAATAGGAAACATGTCTCAAATGTCTGCATAATCTTGTTCGTATTTTTATAAGAAAAACATGCACAAAATTCATTTCTTAGTAATTAATTCACCAGGTTGTTGGGGATTTTTATTGGAATATATTTTATTGGAATATATTGTCAACTAGTTGTATTCTTGCAAAAGCAACTCAGAATCTAGCACAGACATGATTGAAATGGTATGGTTAAATTAAGAGACGATTGGTTAAATTATCATCAGATCTTTTTTTTGACATTTACATACAAATAGGTAGCACATGTCAAATGTCTGCATAATCTTATTCGTGTTTTTATAAATAAACATACAATGACTATAACAAAAACTGCTTAAAATCTAGCTTAGTCATGATACTATTTTAAAATGGTATGTTTTCTGTTAACAAGTGATTGGTTAAGTTACCTTCTATTTTTTCTTTAGTTTTTCTTTGAAAAGCATCTGAATTGCAACAATTACCAAGTGTTAAGAATATTGTTTGCTTATTAATTGAAGTTTCAGTCTAATTTTTTGTTAATTTGTTAGTGCGAAGACTCATTGTGTAACAGAAACTTGTATATCTATTCACAGGGTTGATTTTTCATACAAAGAAAGTGACGTGGAGTGGTGGCTGTTGTTATTAATGTGTTGCCTCCAATTCTTCAATTACTGGCACCTTTATCCCCTGCCCAATAATTATTGATGCAGAGTTGTTGGGGCATTTTTCCTCCCTATGTGGATAAATAAAGCTCAATTTGGATCAACCCACTTTTGCCCACAAGCCCATTACTATGAGACATATATAGAGATCTTTTTAGATCTTATTCACTATCCACAAATAGAGTTTTAACAGCCACAAAATCGAGAAAGTGTCCATATTTTCGTCCAAAATTTTCAGCCACAACTGTCAACTTCAAATTGCGATTTATGGTTCATTTCTTGTTTGATTGAGCTAATTTTTGGATAGATTGTTCCTCTCATCCCAATATTTGATTAGAAACTAACGGAGTTAGATTTGGTAGCCTGTAGCTCCTGTTTTTCATTCCCAAACAGCAACTTCATTTTTGATGTTTGTTCTCCTTTTTATTCTCTAGTTTTGGTGCTATCTTATTGTGTTGTTGCTCATTGTTTAAAGACACTTGTTTGATGGCCATTTTGGAGGATAATATTTTAACTCTTGGTATTTGTAGTGGGAGTTTTATTCCCATGATTTTTTTACTCTTCACATCGAAGAGTTTTCCACATAAATTTGGTATCTCGTGTGATTGCCTTTATTCTGCTCTTATCGTATTTGTGAGATTGATTTACTTGTTGCCATATTATTTGTTTTACTTGGATTTGCTTATCTTCTCCTGGTTCAAGTTGGAAGATAAAGTTTAGACTTGGGTATTCTTCCGCAGCTACTATGTCAGACATTTTGATTGTGCCTTTGACTTTCCCAGTAAAGTGGTATCAAAGCGTTGGTTCTTATTTATTATCGACTTGAATGATTGAGGAAAATAAAAGCAAAATGATGTATTTGAATGATAGTAATTACCATACTTGGAAAGGCAAGATGAAAGACCTTTTATTTGTCAAGAAAATATATCTATCTGTGTTTACGTCTACTAAACATCAATCCATGACAGATGAGGATTGAGAATTTGAGCACCTATAGGTTTGTGGCTATATTAGACAATAGGTTGAATATAATGTTAGAAACTATATTGTGAACGAGACAGATGCCAGGAGTTTATCGTACAAGCTCAAGACACTTTATGCTTCAAAAACTGGCAATAACAAGTTGTTCCTGCTTAAGCAATCGATGAATATAAGGTATAAAGAGGACAGTCCTATTTCTAATCATATAAATGATTTTTAGGATGTACTTGACCGGATTTCCAGAATGGCAGTAAAGTTCTATGAAGAAATTCAGGGACTTTGACTTCTTAATACTCTGCCTAACTGTTGGGAGGTTCTTATAATTGATATGTATACCATGTGAGCATCCATGGTGTCCCACGACTAGGTTAGAGCTGTTCTACCCTTGCCATTGGAATAGAATAATCTAATCTGTGTGATTACAATCTGAGTCATCCACATTGAAGTGGGCATAATCTGATAATCTGTACCTACGGTGGAACATAGTTTTGGGGTATGAAATTGTAGTAACTTACCCATCTCGGTGCTAAATACTACTCCCAATCTCATGCTCAAAATCTTAAGAAATCCACTTTAGGACTTATACGAAGGTTTACAGCAAAAAAACTATGCTTTGCTTTTTCTTTAAATCTCAAATCTTCTGAAATAAAGTGGATTCTTTATCTAAAATCTGAAAATAATATAGTCATGGGGTGCTTATAGCACGAACAATCTTAAAACAACAATCTTAAAATGAGATCCAATGACCCAAGAATCAATCTCAAGTTAAAACATCTCAAAATTCATACTTGGTAACGTAAACATTCATAAATCATCTTAAAATCTAGAAATTACTGCACAGGCATAAAAATATGAATAAAGTCATGTAATTCAACTTCTAAATCATGAAAAATCTCATAATCTTGCAAATAATGGTAATGGGTATAAGTGCTATCTTGAAATACATGGGAAATCATATAAATTGCAGTAAATTTGTAATAAAATTAAAGTTTTGGGCACAAGGATGAAAGATTTATCCTTATTCTAGCCCCATATACCTTAATTGATGATCTTTGATGAGAAACTTGAATCTTGGATTCCTATTGATGTTTTGGAGATGGCTTCTTAATGTTCTTGTATTGAGAATCCTTAAATTTGGACTATCTTGGAGAATTAATGGAGAAATTCTGAGTTTCTTGGAGAGGAAATATGATGAACTAGGGTTTTGCTTTGAGAAGAATGATGAATAGGGCATAAAGTGATTTGATATTTGAGTAATCTTATGTTTCCGGATGGATTGGGGGTTGGGGTATTTACCAAAATACCCCCTTTAAATTCTTAGACAAAACTGAAAAATAAAATTTTTTCAGATCTGGGTGGCCACAAAAAAAGGACGAGTGGGAATTGGGTTCCCTTCGCGATACACCACCATCGCGGAGCCCCTAAGTTTACCATTTCGACCACTGACGTGACGTGCCAGTATCATAGTGACACTGGAAATTTCCATACAGGAAATTGGGTTTCTCCGCGATGCACCAAAATCGCAGAGTCTCACTAGAAACTTACAATTATGATTTTATGTTTCTCCACTACGCTCTAAGGACCCAAATCATGGTGTTTTATGACTAGAACTTAAAATAGCCATAACTTCTTACCTGTTATCAAATTTTGGTGAATCTTATTTTTGTTGGAAAGCTAATTTAATTTCCTGCGCCATGGAAAGTCCAAATCTAAAGTATTTACATGAAATAAACATTACTCATACTAGAAGCTACTCTTTATCATTTCAGGAAAAGTTTTGGCTAGGAAAATCGTGGGGTATTACAATATCCGCCCCTTGGGAATATTTGTCCTTGAATGTGGATAGTTAAGCTAAAATTTCTGAGGAATCTGACAATGTAAGATAGCATGCACAACTGAAGTGAACTGAGCAACTGAATCTAAATCTTTCTAAGCTTCTGAGTAATTCTGTGTGTGCATGAACTTACATGAAAACGATTATATAGCTGAATCTATGATTCGAAAGGAACTAAGTTAAGGAAGAGTATTAAATTCATCTAAATTCGGGTCTACGGACAAAAGGTGAGGGTACTTGGATCGCATATCTGCTTCTGCTTCCCAAGTGGCGCCCTCAACCGACTGATTCCGCTAAAGAACTTTGACCAAGGGAACTTCTTTGTTCCTTAGTCTACGAATCTGGTAAGCTAAAATCTCCGCTGGAATTTCTTAGTATGAAAGGCTGTTCTAAATATATGAGATTTCTATAGGAACTACAATGGTAGAGTCACCGATACTCTTCTTAAGTATAGAGACGTGAAATACAGGATGAACGGCTTACATGTCTGCGGAAAACTCAAGCTCATAAGCTACATCCCCAACACGACTCAAAATTCTATAAGGGCCAATATACTGGGGACTAAGCTTCCTCTTCTTGCCAAATCTATTCACCCCTTTTATGGGTGAAATCTTTAAATACACAAAATCA
The DNA here is from genome assembly GCF_002878395.1 of Capsicum annuum. Lineage (NCBI taxonomy): Eukaryota > Viridiplantae > Streptophyta > Magnoliopsida > Solanales > Solanaceae > Capsicum > Capsicum annuum. Next base: position 201,474,514 of record NC_061120.1, read on the forward strand.
CCAACTTCAAATTCGAGGTCCCTTCTTCTCATATCTACATAGAATTCTGATGACTCTGGGCTATTTTTAATTTTTCTCTAATCGACTTAACTTTATCCATGGACTCATACACGACACCAGGCCCAAGCAAAGCGGCCTCACCTACTTCAAACCAACCTATGGGTGATCTACAACTCCTCCTATAAAGAGCCTCGAATGGAGCCATTCAAATTCTAGCATGGTAACTGTTATTATAAGCAAACTCAATTAACGACAGATGCTCATCCCAACTATCAAGAGCACATGCCCTCAACATATCTTCTAAAGTCTGAATGGTCCTCTCTGCTAGACCATCTGTCTGCCGATGAAAAGCAAAACTAAGATGGATCTGGGTACCAAGACCCCTTTGAAAGGCTTTTCAAATCTGGGAAGTAAACTGACTACCCCTATTCGAGATGATAGATAAGGGAACTCCATGCAGTTTGATTAACTCTCGGATATATAAATAGCATAATCTTCATCTGTATAGGACGTATGAACTAGAAATAAATGCATGGACTTAGTCAATCTATCTATAATAACCCATATCGAATCATAACGATGACATGATTGGGGTAAACCAATCACAAAATCCATATTCACCTCTTTCCACTTCCAGGTGGGGATACCAAACTCTTACAATGTACCACTAGGTCTTTTTTCCTCTACTTTAACCTATTGATAAGTTCCATATTTAGCTACAAACTCTGCTACATCTTTCTTTATACCATTTAACCAATAGATTTCCCGCAAGTTACGGTACATCTAGTAGTACTTGGATGAACAGAATACCGTGCACCATGCACTTATGCCATAATATGCTACCTCATATCATCAATATATGGCACACACAATCTACTCTGGTATATCAACACACCATCTCCCCTTGGGAGAAAGCCTCTACCTTTTGGTCTTTAACCTATTCCTTCAGGTTGACCAAACTATAATCCATGTCTTGTTTCTCTTTTACTTTCGAAACTAAGAAAGATTCAGAACTACTCTGAACCCAAACATTACCTTCAGCTTAATCAACTAACCTAACTCCCAATCTAGCCAAATAATGAACTTCTCAAGCTAACTCTTTGTTATCTTTCTCCACATGGGCAACACTGCCTATAGCCAATCTACTGAGGGCAGCTGCCACTACATTGGCCTTACCCGGATGATACAACACACTCATATCGTAGTCCTTTAATAACTCCAACCACCTTATCTGATGGAGATTCAACTCTCTCTGCTTAAACATATACTTTAAGCTTTTGTTGTTTGTGAACACATCAACATGCACACCATACAAATAATGTCTCCAAATTTTCAAAGAAAACACTATAACAGCTGATTTGAGATCATGGGTTAGGTATTTCTTTTCATGAGGCTTCAACTGTCTAGAGGCATAGGCTATGACCTTACCTATCTGTATTAACGCATAACCCAAACCAACTCTAGAGGCATCAAAATAAACAATAAAGTCATCTGTACTATCAGGTAATGCTAGAACTGGGGCTAAAGTAAGTCGAATCTTCAACTCCTAAAAACTCTTCTTGAAGGAATCTGACCATTGGAACTTAACTTTATTTTGGGTCAATTTAGACATAGGAGACACAATAGACGAGAAACCTTCAATAAAACGGTGGTAATAGCTAGCTAAACCCAAGAAACTCCTAATGTCTGATGAAGAGATAGGTCTAGGCCAATTTCTTACCGTTTTTGTCTATTGGGGATCAACTCAAATGCCATCAACGAAAATAATATGATCAAGAAAGGCTACTAACCTTAGACAAAATTCACACTTTCTGAATTTGACGAACAATTGATGCTTTCTAAGAGTTTGCAAGACAATTCTAAGGTGGTCTGCATGGTCATCCTCACTACGGGATTATACAAGGATATCATCTATGAATACTATGAAAAACATGTCTAGATACTATTTGAACACTCAATTCATGAGGTCTATAAAAGCTGATGGAGCATTGGTTAGACTGAAAGACATGACTAGAAACTCAAAATGACAATAACAGGTTCTAAAGACTGTCTTTGAAATATCACATTCCCTTACTCTAAGTTGATGATAGCCGGATCTAAGGTCTATCTTTGAAAACTAACTTGCACCTTAGAGTTGGTCAAATAAATCATCAATTCTAGGAAGAGGGTATTTGTTCTTGACTGTGACCTTATTTAGCTGACGATAGTCAATGAACATTTACAAAGAATAGTCTTTCTTTCACATAAATAGGACATGAGCACCCTATGGAGAAATACTAGGCCTTATGAACCCCTTATCTAAAAGATCTTTGAGTTGCTCGTTCAACTCTTTAAGCTCTGTGGGAGCCAAATAATATGAATGGATAGAAATAGGCTGAGTATCTGGAAGAAGGCCAATACCAAATTCTATTTCCCTATCGGGAGGTACCCCTAGGAGATCTTCTAGGAAAACATCAGGGAACTCATTCACTACATCAACTGACTGAACTATTGGAGTCTCAGACTTAGTGTCTTTAACTCGAACTAGATGATAGATGCAACCTTTGGAAATCAAATTTTTGGCCTTAAGGTAAGATATGAAATGACTCTTGGGAGACACTAAATTACTTGACTACTCAAAGAATGGCTCATCTAGAAACTGAAACTTCACCACTCGAGTGCGACAATCTATAGAAGTATAACAGGAATGGAGCCAATCCATACATAAAATAAAATCAAAATCAATCATGTCTAACTCTATCAGGTTTGCTAACATGACTTTATGAAGGATGATAATAGGACACTCTTTATAAATCTGTTTGGTAATAACTGACTCACCTACTAGAGTAGAAACCAAGAAAGTCTCAAGGATCTTTTCAGAACTTATCTCCAAATTTACTGTAACTAATCGGGTCACATAAGAGAAACTTGACCTAGGGTCTAACAACACATAAACATCAAAATGAAAGGCAAGAAGCATACTGATAACAACATCTGGAGAATCCTCCTGCTCTTGGTAAGATAGTAAAGCATAGAACCAATTCTGGCACTGACCGCCACTAGTACTGGATAAAGCGCTCTAATATAGGGCTGGGTGACGTAGAGGATCTGGTGAACTATTAGCCTGAGTCTGGGGATGTGCATCCCTATTTACCTTCCTAGCATGCGGGTACTCTTTGATTTTGTGACCCTCCTATACTCAACCATAATAACTTTCTAACCTCACAAACACCTATCTCTATGATTCTTACCATAATTAGCATATGAGGACTGATTAGGCTTATTACTATTAGAGAAGTTTGTCCTAGTGAGTCTACAAAGATGTGTCTATATAGGGTCTTGTTTATCGATGTGTCATGCACCGCATCTATAAACAGGAGGCTATGGACATTTAGGAATTGTTTCCTTTCTTCATGTCTTAGATCGTGCGATAGAGCCTATATTGTATATGAAGTCATAGTTGACCACTGAATCCATTTATTTCTCTTATTATAGTAATGATACCAGTTACCAGAAGAAAGAATACTGGTAAACAAGTAAATATGGCTACCGAAGAGGGGACTAGTAAGTCACCCACTATACTAGCTAATCAAAGTGAGGCTCCAGCTGAGCATGCGTCAGAAACTTCTTCCACTCCAGAAAAAATAAGGGTGAGGAGAACTATATACCTAGAGCCACCTATTAATGCTGCTGATCAAGATCTTAGAAATGCAGTGCAACTTTTGACTCATATAGTTGCTGGGCAGGCTCAAGGGCAAGCCATTCCTACCACAGGTCCTAGTGGCACAGATAGGGCGGCTAGCCTTCGAACACAAGATTTTCTTAAGATGGATCCTTCCACTTTTACTGAATCGGATCTTAACGAGGACCCATAGGACTTTATTGATCAAATTCAAAGGGCCTTATATGTTATGCATGTAACGGATAAAGAGACAGTGGAGTTAGCGGCGTATAGATTCAAAGGGGAGGCTATATATTGGTACGAGGACTAGAAACGATCTAGGGGTATTGATGCACCCCCAGCTACTTGGAAAGAGTTCAAAGAGGCATTTCTTGATCATTATCTTCCATTCGAGATTCATCAAGCCCGTGCAGATCAATTTTTAAATCTTCATCAGGGAAATATAAGCGTGAGAGAGTACAGTCTTCGATTTTATTCCTTGTCGAGATATGCTACTAATGTTATAGCTACTATGAATGACAGAGTTCATCAATATATGGATAGGCTGGATCTATATCTGGTTAGAGATTGTACTATTATTGCTTTGAACAAAGATATGGACATAGCGAGGATCCAAGCTTTTGCACAAAAAATGGAAGATCAGAGGCAGAGGAGAAGAACACAGGAATTAGAAGAGGATATTCCAAGAGGGCCAGATCTATAGGGCAGTTCATGGCATCCTAAGGAGGGTCCAGACCACAGTTTTCTGCTAGACCACCTAGGCTATTATCTTCTTATTCTGCAGCTAGTTCCCTACCACAGTTCCAAGGGTCCATAGGAAATCAATTTGGGCACAGAAGTGAGAGTCAGTGTTCGCGGACAGTAGGGTACCAAGGGCAAGGGAATATGAGCCAATCGAGACCTCCTTGAGAGCCATGCAATAAATGTGGAAGGTATCATTTGGGCGCATGCTGGATGGGACCAATGTTTGCTTTTGGTGCGGTATGTCGGGGTATATGATGAGAGAATGCCCACGAAGGGGCATAGGGGGTATGGCATGACCTACGAGGTCATTTATTGCATCATCATCATCGATGCCTTATTCAGGAAGGTGTGCACAACCAATGGGTCATGTTAGAGGTGATAGAGGAGCCACGAGTTCTAGCAGGGCTCAAAATAGTACGTATGCTCTAGCGGATCGACAGAATTTAGAGGTTTCTCCAGATATGGTTATGGGTACGTTGTCTATCTTTTTATTCGATGTATATACCTTAATTGATCTCGATTCTACATTATCTTATGTTACTCCATTGGTTGCTGGAAAGTTCAAAAGAATACTCGAACTATTAGTTAAGACATTTGAAGTATCCACACCGGTTGGGGAATCTATTATAGCTAGAAGGGTTTACCAAAACTACATAGTAACTATTTATGGTCGTGATGTGATGGCTGATCTTGTGGAGTTAGAAATGGTAGATTTTGATATTATAATGGGTATGGACTGGTTGGCATCCTGTTATGCCATAATTTATTACTGCACGAAAAAAGGTATATTTCCATTTTCCAAATGAATCAGTCCTTGAATGGAAAGGTGAAATTGGCGCGCCAAGAGGTAGATTTATTTCTTATTTTAAGAAAAGAAGAATGATTTCCAAGGGATACATATATCATTTAGTTAGAGTAAGCGATACAGAAGTGGAGCCACCAACTCTTCATGCTGTTCTGGTGGTAAATAAATTTTTTGATGTATTTCCTGAAGATCTTCCAGGTTTGCCTCCTGAACGAGAAGTAGAGTTTGGTATTGATGTAATACCAGGCACCCAACAAATCTCCATTCCTCTGTATATAATGGCCCCATTAGAATTACTAGAATTGAAAGAGCAATTGAAAGATTTGCTAGAGAAGGGATTCATAAGGCCTAGTATGTCCCCCTGGGGAGCACCAGTGTTATTTGTGCGCAAAAAGGATGGCTCGCTAAGAATGTGTATTGATTATCAGCAATTTAATAAGGTGACTATTAAGAATAAATATCCTCTCCCAAGAATTGATGATTTATTTGATCAGTTACAGGGAGCCAAGTGCTTTTCTAAGATTGATTTGAGGTCAGGTTACCACCAAATGGGGGTCAAAGAGAAGGATATACCCAAGATAGCTTTCTGAACACGGTATGGTCATTATGAGTTTCTAGTTATGTCATTTGGGCTAACAAATGCACCCACAACTTTTATGGATTTGATGAATAGGGTGTTTAAGCCATTCCTGGATGTATTTGTGGTAGTTTTTATAGATGATATTCTAGTTTATTCTAGATCAGAAGAGGACCATTCCAATCACTTACGACAGGCATTGTAAACTCTTCGTGATTGTAAACTTTATGCAAAATTCTCTAAATGTGAGTTTTGGTTAAAGTCGGTGGCATTTTTGGGTCATATTGTATCTAGTAAAGGGATAAAGGTTGATGCTCAAAAGATAAAAGCTGTGAAGAACTGGCCAAGGCCCACAACGCCTATGAAGATTCATAGTTTTTTCGGGTTGGCCGATTATTATAGAAGGTTTGTTGAAGGCTTTTCTTCCATTTCATCACCTTTAACCAAGCTAACCCATAAAGCATCCAAATTCCAATGAAATGATGCCTGTGAGAAGAGTTTTCAAGATTTAAAGAACAAGTTAATTTGTACACCCGTGTTGGTACTTCCAGAAGGTACCGAAGGGTATACAGTGTATTGTGATGCTTTCAGAATTGGTTTAGGATATGTATTGATATAGCACGGTAAGGTAATAGCATATGCTTCTAGACAATTGCGGCCACATTAGAAAAATTATCCTACACACAATATTGAGCTGGCAGCAGTTATTTTTGCTTTAAAAATATGGTGCCACTACTTATATGGAGTTCATATTGATATATATACTGACCATAAGCGCTAGCAATATATTTTTAATCAGAAGAATCTAAATTTAAGGCAGCGGAGATGGCTTGAACTATTAAAGGACTACGATGTTGATATCTTGTACCATCTAGGGAAAGCAAATATGGTAGCTGATGTGTTAAGTCGTAAGGCTATGATGGTGCCTATAGAAAGGCAAGGGATGATTAAAGATCTTCACCAGTTAGCTAGTTTGGGAGTTCACCTTCTTGAAACTCCGGATAAAGAGCTTATCGTACATAATGCTGCGGAATCTTCATTAGTAGCTGAAGTGAAAGAGAAGCAATATGCAGATCCTATTTTATTATAGATTAAGGAGAATGTTCAGAGTGGTGCGACCAAGGCATTTGAGCTTACACGAGAAGAAGTACTTCAGTGCCAAAACCAATTATGTGTGCCGGATATAGACGGGCTAAGAAATAAGATTATGACAAAGGTACATTGTTCAAGGTATTCCATTCATCCAGGATCAACCAAAATGTATCAAGATTTGAAAGATATGTATTGGTAGAATGACATGAAGAAGAGAATTGCATAATTTGTAGCTGAATGTCCAAATTGTCAAAGAGTTAAAGTTGAGCACCAAAAACCCGAAGGTTATATACAATGCATTGATTTTGTTATTGGTTTGCCTCGTACATCTCGAAAGTTTGATTCTATATGGGTGATTATTGATACGCTTACCAAATCCGCACATTTCCTACCAGTTAGGACCACTTATACAGTTGAAGAGTATGCGAAGCTGTACATTAAAGAGATAGTCCGATTACATAGAGTGCCAATCTCTATTATATTAGACCGGGGAACCCAATTTACCAAAAAATTTTGGAAGTCTTTTTAGAGGTGTTTAGGAACACAAGTGAAGTTGAGTACAACTTTTCACCCTAAAAGAGATGGACAAGCAGAACGTACCATCCAAACACTTGAAGATATGCTACGAGCTTGTGTAATAGATTTTAAGGGAAATTGGGATGATCATTTACCTCTTATTGAGTTTGCCTACAATAATAGCTATCATTCAAGTATCAAAATGGCACCATATGAAGCTTTATATGAAAGGAAGTGTAGATCACCAATAGGATGGTTCGAAGTGGGTGAAACTCTTTTGTTCGTACCGAATCTTGTTTATCAAGCCATAGAGAAGGTTAAAGTAATTCAGCAACAACTGAAAACAGCCTAAAGTCGACACAAGTCATATGCGGATAGTAGAAGGAGAGGGCTAGAGTTTTCTATAGGTGATTGGGTATTTTTGAAGGTATCACCAATGAAAGGGGTAATGAGATTTGGCAAGAAAGGGAATTTGAGTCCACGTTATATAGGCTCGTATAAGATCACTTGAAGGTTTGGACAAGTTTCATATGAATTAGAGCTACCCCAAGAGCTCTCATCAGTACATCTGGTATTTCATGTGTCAATGCTTCGAAAGTGCATCGGAGATCCATCACATATCACTTCTACTGAGGATATGCAAGTTGCAAAAGATCTTACCTATGAGGAAGTGCCTATTGCTATTCTAGATCGCCAAGTTAAGAAGATGAGAAATAAAGAGATAGCATCTGTGAAAGTACGTTGAAGAAATCATCAAAGGGAAGAGATTACACGGGAAACTGAGGAAAAAATGAAATCTAAGTACCCTCATTTGTTCAAATATGAAGATAAAGTTTAAGAAACGGAGTTAGAACATTAACAAGTAAGTTTTTTTTATAGATGCATAGTATTTATGTGATGATGTGAATATTAATGATGGACTTGAACTTGTTTCGGTTGAATAACTACACTAAAATTTGAGGACGAATGTCCTAAAGGGGGGAAGGATGTAACACCCCATATTCAAGTACGTGTATTGGTCTTATTTATATGGAATTAATTTTTTTTATTTATACCAGAATTTTCCCGTCGATGGTTCCATGCGAAGGTTATTGAATAAGCTTTCCAATGATATACAGATTTCCAAAAACGGATAGGTTTCGGATATAATCGAGCACGTTCAAAACTATAAAATGGTGGCCGGGATATTTGGGAATAGTAAATGTGCAGGAAAATTTCCTGTACACAAACTACTGAGGCCAGCCGAATTTTTGGGTCAAATTCGAATGATCATAACTACCTTAATATAATGAAATAGGAGAGATATGACCTATGAAAAGAAATATCTTTGAGTATTCTTTCTAATGCAACTGGTTTCATCCAAATCCAACGTCTCAGTAAGGAGTTATACTCGTTTTACTTCAGCCTATCAAAACAGATTTTTAGGGTCAACTTCAAACGACCATAACTCCTTGTACAGGACGAACTGGGTGGCCTAATTTATATGAAATGAAATCCCTTTGAATTATCCTTCTAAATATACCAATTTCACCCAAATATGATATCACAGCAAAGAGTTATGGTCGATCTACTTTAGCTTATCAAAACAGTCCACCAAAGGACAAATTTGACATTATTTAAATTTTAAGGGCATTTTGGTCTTTTCCTATTATATTATGGATGGGAATATGTGTATATATACATATTAGATTCAACCGTAGAAATTCTAAAGTAATCCGATAACTGCGTTTGTCATCTCGAGAGCTTTGAACAACACTTATTATTTGTGCAAACAGGATTTCATAATCAATAGGTGAATTCTAAGGTATGAATATTGTTTGCCTTTATTCTTTTCCATATGTATATGTGTGATAGAGGATTATATGTATTGGTTGTTATTGAAAGGTGATGGAAATAGGGTTATGGACTATTTTGCATAGTTTGGTTGTATTGAATTGTGGAAGATGGCTATGGTAATTGAGTTATGGAAGGTGGATATGGTGATATACTATTGAATTGATGATTATTTATGTCTATGGCTCAATTTGGTTTAATGGATTGATTGAAAGGATAAATGAATCCAAACTTGATATTGGAGGATATTGTATGAATATGCATGACATGTAAATGTAATCGGAGTATAAGAGGGTTAAAGTGACACCCTTTATGGTGTAATTAAGGCTTACTACTTAACCACTAGTTTGGTGAATTCAAATAATTGAATTGTGACGTTTAGTTGCTAATACTAGATTGCTATATATGTTCATTGTAGATAAGTAATCCGAAAAGACGGGAAGTCCATTTGGGACTAGTATTGAAGGTTGACAGTCAGGTATGTAAAGCATACTCTATACCATATATTTGGCATAAAAGTGAACAATTGTTCTATTAAGAAAGTTTCCAAAGTTATTCAATAACATGTGATCCATAATGGTTTTTTATGATGTCCTACGTTACCAATGAACTTGTTTCCACCCTACAAGATGTCAAGACATTCCAATACTTACTTGTTTTTCAAATCTTACATGTTTATTGCACTAATGAATGTCAAAAGGTATTGGTTACTCAAACAAGATCCATGTGCTATTAATGACTCCAAAATATTTCATTGATATACCAATAAGTTCCTACTTCATTGTTATGGCATTGATGACTCCAAAACACTTCATTGATGTACCAATGAGTTCTTACTTCATCGTTATTGCATTGATGGTCTATTTATATGTCTCTTATTGATGTATCATTATTTCAAAGTATCAAAAATGCGGTGGCGACCGAAATAACAATCTCAAAGAATAATTGAACTAAATGATGAAAGTTCTCTCTTATTGGGTGGTATCCCAGGGGCATAAGCCTATCATGGGTCGATCCCAGCTGATATGTACTGAAGGCAGCCTAATGGTCACAGTACACTACAATAATGATTACAAAGATGATAAGAACGAAGGTAAAGTGATTGAATAAATACAATGTACAGGTTGTCACAAGTTCTAATAAGTGTGGTCCACCCCTATTATGATTTATTCACTTGTTTCTAATTTCTATTGAGCTCCTATATCATATGTGATTATCTACAACTTTACATTCTCAGTACATATTTCGTACTGATATCCCCCACGGGGGACCTGCATTTTATGTTGCAGGCACAGGTACCTCAGCTCATACACCGCAAAAGTAGGAGCCAGGATATCTAGCTGCTTTTGGTGAGCTCCAGTTTGCTTTGGGGATTTTCATGTCATATCCAGTCACTTTTGGTATTGTATAGAAGTTAGTTATATGGTGGGGTGTGTCCCGACCTTAGTTAAACTCTGTGTATTGTCTAGAGGCTTTGTAGACATAATGTACAATCAAGGTGGTGTTTTGTTAATAGACGTTATGACTCCAACGGCCAAGTATTGTATATATATATGTGTGTTCTCGAGCTTATACAGGTGATTATTTCCTTTTATATGCGACATGATGCTGTCCGAATTTTGGGTTATCATAGAGGTATGCATGGGAAGTATAAGGTTATGAGCTGGTTCTCCCGAGCCTCCTCGGTTACGGGTGCCAGTTCGCCCCAATAGGATTTGAGGCGTGATAATTACTCACACTACTTTGAGATTTGGACATAGAAGACTTACCCTACTGTTCTTGCCTATTTCTGGGTGAAAAGCACTAGCTGAAAAAGGTGAAAGCATGAATGAATAATTCTGAAACTGTGAATGATTTCCTCCTCCAGACCTATTCTGACCATAATCAAACTGTCCTATTCTAGACCTCTTATTCACTCCCTCTTTCCTTCATCTTTTCTACCTCAATCTGCTGAGCATGCATCATCAATCTAGGAAGGTCCATATCCCTATTAAGCATAACAGTCCTACACTCCTTAACTACCATCCCAGACACACCGATCACAAACTTACTCATGCTTGACCTAGGGTCAGCCATCTGGTCAAGGGCATACTTAGACAACTGGTTGAACTTGAGGCAATACTCCTTCACTGTCATAGAGCCCTGCCTCAGGTTCTTAAACTCTTCTATCTTAGCTTCCTTCATATCAAGTGGGAAAATTTTTTCCAAGAACGCATCCTGAAATATCTGGCAAGTCATAGGAGCTGCATTCTCCCCTCTACTCTTCTTACACATCACTACCCGATCATAAGCAAAATCCAGCCTATAGGATTCTAATTCTACACTTTACTTCTCAGAAACATGCATAATTCGAGTGATCTTCTTCACCTCATCTAGATAAAGCTATGGGTCCTCACCTGCCTTCGACCCAAAGAATTTTGGTGGGTTCATTCTCATAAAGTATTAAATTTTAGCTGTGGCTAAGTCCCCATCTTGATGAGGTGGGGCTGCAGCCTGACAGTTACCCTGAACATTTGCTGTCTCTACTTGGGCTAGCGCCTAAAAGGCAACCCGAAACTCCGCATATGACATATTCTCATTCAAAGAATGTGCAGGCTGAAGTGGCTGGTTATCATTTTTGTGGGTTTTAGCTCGACGAGGAGGCATATTTTGTCATAAAAGAGCATGAGTTAATAGCATATAGAGACAACTATAAACATGATGGATTGTGAAAGAAGAGATGGTTTCCTAAAATGCTTCATAGCCTCTGGCTCATAAATATGGTGTGCTTCACACCGATGATCGAAACTCTGTGTAACGTGGCTTGTCTGACTCCCTAGGACTCTCTAAACATTAGGCTCTTTGATACCAATTTTGTAACGCCCCAAAATCTAGTTCCCGGGATGCCACACAGTGCTCCAAACTACAAGTAGTCCTGAGCTAACCCTGACTGCCTTTTCTAGATCTGAATCTTAAAATTGGGAAATATAGATGAAAAATCATAACATATGCAGAAAACTTTCTAAAATCTTCTAAGTATATTGAATCATACTAAATCTCAAAATTCTGATAAAATAAATGCTGAAAATCTGAATACTAGCTCAAAGTTCTAAATTTGAATCTAATAGTCCGACAAACTTCTACTATCTAAATCTAGAAAGTCACTGGGATAGGCCCCAACTGACTCAAATGTGAAATGAGTAAAGACATATCTACTAGTAACTTGGAAATCTGAATAACTAAGCCCTCAAAACTATGAGGACTCACCAACTACACGGATGTAGGTAAGATAGTCAAATATCAATCACGCTGCTGAGACTGAGAAACTGTATCTACATTATGAGATAATGTAGCACATAGACATATATGTGGATCGGTACTTTGATGATGTATTGAGTATATGGTGGTGTATGCAATAATTAAATAATATCATCACATTTTACAAAATTATGCATGCTAAATGTAAATGACTCGTGTAAGCTTGAGTAATCTGAAATCTGGAAGTAAAGCATGAATAATAAAATATGTAATCTAAATCTTGTGAGTCATCATACTTAGTTCTGAAATCTGTAGTTCTACTCTATTTTCTCAAATCACATAGGCTAAGTAAAGTATGAAAACTTATTCTGTGCAGCTAAAGGCTTCAAATCAAACAAAACTCTTTAAGAGTAGGGGACATCTTTTGGGAGGTTCTTCTAACTGACATGTACACCATGTGAGCATCCATGGTGTCCAACAACTAGCCCCCATAAGGTTAGGTCTGTTCTGAGTTTCTTGGAGAGGAAGTATGATGAACTAGGGTTTTGCTTTGACGAGAATGATGAAGCGGGCATAAAGTGCTTTGATATTTGAGTAATCTTATGTTTCTGGATGGATTGGGGGTTGAGGGATTTACCAAAATACCCCCTTTAAATTCTTAAACGAAACTGAAAAACAAAATTTTTCCCGATCTGGGTGGCCACCACGACACGCCACAATCGCTCACTGTAAAAAGGATGAGTGGGAATTGGGTTCCCTTCATGACGCACCACTATCGCGGAGCCCCTAAATTTGCCATTTCGACCACTGGCGCAATGTGTCAGTATCGCGTAGTGACACTGAAAATTGCCAAATGATAAATTGGGCCTCTCCACGATGCGCCAAAATCGTAAAGTCTTACTGAAAACTGATAATTATGATTTTACGCTTCTCCGTGACGCGCTAAGGACCCAAATCGTGGTATTTTATGAATGGAAATTAAAATAGCCATAACTTCTTACTCGGTTATCGAATTTACGCGAATCTTATATCATGGGAGAGTTAATTCAATTTCCTACGCCATGGAAAGTCTAAATCAAAAGAATTTCATACAAAATAAACATCACTCATTCTAGAAGCTAATCCTTGTCATTTTCGGGATGAGTTTAGGCTAGAAAAATCGCAGGGTAATACACAAAAACAGGAAAAGAAAAACAAAAATATGCGAAAGTAAAAAAAAACAAAATGAAACAAATTAAAGAAAACAAAAAAGGAAAAAAAAAAGAGAAATAGAAGAAAAAAATAAAATGGAAAGAAAAATAAAAAAGAAAAGAAAATATAATACACAACAAAAACAACAACATACCCACTGTATTCTCACCAAGTGGGGTCTGGGGAGGGTAGAGTGTACGCAGACCATACCACTACGTCAAGGGATGTAGACAGGCTGTTTTCGATAGACCCCCGGCTTAGGACCAATAACAGTATAACAAATACAAAAAGTAAACGCATATAAACTAGTATGGTACACAAAACAAACTAACAGTATAACAAACACAAAAGATAAGTGCATAATAAACTAGTTCGGGATGCAAAAAATCCAACACCACTAGCCCCAAACTACAGCCACAACACTACGAACAAGAAACTCTAGACCCAGAGGAGCACTCCCCTATTACTACCTCCACGCTCTCACCCTCTAACCCTCTACCCTAATCCGCATCCTCCATACCTTTCTATCAAGGGTCATGTCCTCTGTAAGCTGTAATTGCTCCATATCATGCCTAATCACCTCCCTCCAATATTTCTTTGGTCTACCTCTAGCCCGCCTAAAACCATCCCTAGACAGAGTCTCACACCTCCACACTGGATTATCAGGGCCCCTCCTCATCATATGCCTGAACTACCGTAGCGTCACTTCTTGCAACTTATCCTTCACCAAGGAAACTCCCACCTTCTCCCGAATAATCTCATTCCTCACCCTATCTTTCCTAGTATGTCCACACATCCATCGCAACATTCGCATCTCTGCCACCTTTACCTTTTGGATGTGGGAGTTCTTAATTGTCCAACACTCTGCTTCATACAACATATCCGTTCGGACTACCATTCTGTAGAACTTACCTTTAATCTTCGGGGGTACCTTCTTATCACAAAGGACTCTTGAAGCGAGCCTCCACTTCAACCACCCTTCCCCAATACGATGCATGACATCCTCATCAATCTCACCATTACCCTAATTATAGACCCTATATACTTGAAACTTTCCCTCTTCTGGATGGCCTGAGATTCTAGCTTCACAACCACTCCATCTTTTTATGACATATCACGGAACTTACACTCCAAGTACTCTATCTTGGTTCTACTTAACCAAAAACCTTTAGATTCAAGCCTCTGTCTCCAAATTTCCAACTTATCATTAACTCCACCGTGAGTCTCGTCGATCAGAACCACATCATCTGCAAATAACATACACCAAGGCACCTCTCCTTGAATATGTCACGTCAAAACATCCATCACCAAGAAAATAGAAATGGGCTAAGAGTCGATCCCTAGTGCAACCCTATCAAAACTGTGAAGTGCTCCGAATCTCCACTTACCATCCTCACATGAGTCTTCGGACCATTATACATATCCTAAATCGACCTAGAGTACGACATGGGCACCCCTCTAGCCTCCAAGCACCTCCATATAATCTCCCTAGGAACTCTGTCATATGTTTTTTCTATATCAATAAACACCATGTGCAAGTCCTTCTTCCTCTTTTGAAATTGCTCCACTAACCTTCTCATAATGTGAATGGCCTCAGTAGTCGAGCGACCAAGCATGAAACTGAAATAATTCTCAGAGATCGTCATGATCCTTCTCATCCTCAACTCTACCACCCTTTCCCAAACCTTCATAATAGGACTCAACAACTTAATATCTTTATAGTTGTTACAACTTTGAATGTCCCCCTTGTTTTTATACACTGGAATCATCGTGCTCTACCTCCATGCTTTAGGAATCTTAGAAGCTCTAAAAATAATGTTAAACAACCTTGTCAACCACTCTAGACCTAACCCGCTAGTGCTCTTCCAAAAATTTACTGGAATCTCATCTGGCCCCGTCGCCCTACCCCGCTGCATCCTGTGAATAGCCCCCTTGACCTCCATAACCTCAATACGCCTACAGTAACTATAATATAGACCCTCCTCAGATATCTCTAAGTCTTCTAAGTGTATAAAAATAGGGCTGCCACCTCTCCCTAATGAGGGCATCCTCAACCAACACTATACCATCCTCTCCTTTGATGTACTTTACTTGGTAAAGGTCACGATCCCTTCGCTCCCTGTCCTTGGCCATCCTATACAACTTTTTATCTCCATATTTCTCCTCTAAAGCCGCATACAAACTCTCAAAAGCTGTTATCTTAGCCGTAGTAACCGCAAACTTAGCCTCTCTTCTAGATACCTTATACTCTTCCTTATTCTTCTTCCTTTCCTCATCATTCTTTCTCCCAACCAACTTAGCATAAGCCATCATCTTAGACTCTACCTTTTTCTTGACCTCTTCGTTTCACCACCAGTCTCCTTGATATTTGCCAGATCAACCTCTTGACACATCCAACACCTCTCTAGTGGTCTCCCTAATACAACTGGAAGTCGTCTCCCACATATTGTCCATAACCCCTCTACTCTCCCACGCCCCCTACTCTTTAACTTCTCTTCCATCTTCAAAGCACTAGCCAAATTCAAGCTGCCCCACTTAATCCTGGGTCGTGCCTCCCCACTTCTCTTCTTTTTGCTCTTATTGATAACCAAGTCCATCACCAACAACCAATGTTGAGTCAAGAGATTCTCGCTAGGTATGACTTTATGGTCTTTACATAACACCCTATCCCTTTTTCTAAGAAGCAAAAAGTCTATCTCAGTCTTGACCACTGAACTATGAAATATAATAAGGTGATCTTCTTTCTTCAAAAAGCTCGAATTCGCTATCCATAACCAAAAAGCCCTAGAAAAATCCAACAGAAAAGTTCCTTCTTCATTTCGCTCACCAAAACCAAAACTGCTATGCACATCATCGTACCCTATCGACAAAGACCCAATATGAAATCCCCTCCCACGAAAAGTTTCTTAGTGCTCGGGATGCTCCTCACCACCTCATCTATAACCTCCCAGGATTCTTTCTTCTCCTCTTCATCCAAACCTACTTGTGGGGTGTAAGAACTAATAACATTCACCATATACCCTCCCATGACCAACTTAATAGACATCAGTCTATCACTAACTTTCTTTACCTTTACCACCTGCTCCCTAAGATCTTCATCTACTAAGATACCTACCCTATTTCTATGTCTCATGCTACCCGATTACCACAACTTATATCCATCCACATCTCTCACTTTAGTGCCTACCCATTTAGTTTCCTGGAGATACACTACACTAACACTCCTTTTTCTAAGAATCTTCACCAGCTTTATAGACTTACCCTACAAAGTACCGATGTTCCAAGACCCAACTCGCAACCTAGAAGCTCTCTTATCCCACCTAACCTTACTACCCCTATCCCCTAACCCTAAACACGATCCTAGACCCGACCCAGACCAAACCCCCCAAACCTCGACCCAGACCCAACACCTCCTGACCCTGATCCCGACCTCGATCGATGATATGACCCTTGTCTACCATCTCTAATCATAGCCACTATGCAACAAAGGGGAAATGGATGAAAAGAAAAAGGGAAGAAAGATAACAAAGGGGGATCAAGATAAGGTAAAAGGGAACACTAGTTACAATGAAGTCAATAAAGGAGCGAGGGACACAGACAACAATTTATAATAGATAGAGAGCAACAAAACCAATAATATAACACAAATTTTGATACACAATAGTCAATAACGGGAACTAATACTACCGTAATTAATGGATAAGCTAGTAAATCAAGTAACAATAATCAGACACGGTAACAAACTCCAAAACTACTAAAAACAATAAAAAGATTCACATGTAAAACACTATTACAAAGTAGCCAATCAACAAAAAATTTGACACCCACAACCAGATAATCAACTAAAAACAGTACAGAACACTAATAGTCTCAAGAAAGCGATACACAACTAGAAAAAATGGCTCGAGTGCACCTGATCAAACCTGGGTTGTGTCCATATACTTGGTTGATTCACTGGATTCCAGCAATTTGTGGTAGAAATTGATCGCCAAAATAGTATCGTCGGAATAGTTTCACTAGAATAGTGTCGCTGAAATTGTATTCTTGTCACCTGAATGTCACAGGGTAGAGTCGCTGAAGCATCTTTTGAGCATTGTTCGATGTAATTTATGAAAAATAATTTACTGCTTCAAATACATGGGTAATTATTCCTTCTTTAACTCAACTGATTTGAGTAAAAGAAGGAAAGTAAATCTCGTTTGTATATATATTTATATAACAAACTTTACCTAAAATACAAAATACAACTTGCTATTATTCGTAATTATTAAATAATTGCTATGAAAATTCTAATTATGAGCTTAAGTTTGCTACTTATGAAATTTTTTCAAAAAAAACTGAAACATTTTGAAGGAACCAAATTGAAAAAAATACTGAAAAGGGCAAAATGGCCCAACAGAAAAAAGGAGAGCTGAAGTAGCCCATGGCCATTATATGACAATACTTTGACCGAGTGACCATTTATTGTCAACTACCCCAAACTTAGGTCATTTGTTTTGAAAAAGGCTGTGGTGTCTTTTTTGCTTTTAAAAATTGGGGATACAAAATTATATTTATAAAAATCTTTTCAAAAATCTAATTTTTTTTTTTTCAAAAAGACATGGCCAAACACAACTCCAACTTCAACTCCAATTCTAACTCTAACTTCAAAAAAATTCAGTTTTCATGGCCAAATGCCTACTAAAACAAATATAAAACTATTCGCAGAAAAAGAAGCAGAGAAATGGGTTCATTAGGGACTAACTCCTTGGAGTTAAATAGAAAATTTTGGACTCTAATGCTTAATAAATATGAATTTAGCAAATTCGTTGAAAATGGAATTGTATTAGTGATAGAATATCACATGAATTTCAACTACAATCACGTTAAAGATTTTTTTAAAAAAAAGGAAAAATAATGATCCTAAATTATTTATGTATGTAGATTCCAAAATAGTAAGTTTATTCTAGATTATGAATTAATATAGATTAAAAAATACATTGACAATACATATAAATCTATATTTCCTAGTATCTTATTTCAATTTTTAAAAAGCATAACATTCATTCATAAAAAAAAAAGATAATAGGGCTTCAAAGATAGCTTTATTTGTTGTTGTTATTATTCCACTTTTGATTGTCATTCACAATGATTTTTTTATATATATGCTTTACTTTTGTATTTTATTTTTAAATTTGCTTTTAAATGCGTTACTTGAGCCAAGGATCATTTGGAAAAAATCCTTCTACCTTCTCGAAATAGGGTTGAAATATGGGTACACTATAGTATTCTCCCCAAATCTTACCTTTGAAATTACAATTGGTATGTTATTGTTGTTAAGTAGTGAATTAGTTGAACAAGGAATCCTACTATATATTGATTGTTTACCACACAAATTTTTACTAAAAACATGTTAAAAATCTTTTATTATATTAATAAAAAGTACCGTTCCGTGTTATTATACATATAGCTTCAAAAATGATAAATAAAAATATAAAAATTATCAAATAAATGTCACACAAAAAATTAGATTCATCAAGTCTTGTAATTTGAATTTGTGTGTGGGGATGGGGGTGGGTGGGTGGGTGCAGGGTGGGGGTGGGGGAGGGAAGAAACAATATTTTTAAAGAAAGATTAATGACTAATCTAGAAAATCACTAAAATCCACTTATCACCTAATAAATGTAACATTTTAGTGAAAGAAGTTGTATGACTAATCTAGAGAATTATTAAAATTTGCTTATCTCCTAATTAATATTACTTTTTAGCCAAAGAGATTATATGACTAATCTAGAAAATCATTAAAATTTACTTACCACCTAATTAATATTACTTTTTAATAGTCAAAGAGATTATAGGACGACTCTAGAAAAGCATTAAAACCCACTTATCACGTAATTAATATTCCTTTTTACAGCAAAGAGATTAGATGACTAAACAAAGAAATTGTTAAAATTGACTTATTACCTAATTAATATTCTTTTTAGAGCAACTAGATTATATGACTAATCTAAAAAATCATTAAAATCCACTTATCTACTAATTAATATTCATTTTTATCCAAAGAAATTATACGAGTAATTAAGAAAATTATTAAAATTCACTTATTGCTTAATTAATTTTTTTTAGCCCTTTTGACTGCTATATATCTCCATAATCTACCTAACAAACACACACACATTGTGTATCTAATTTTAGTGTTCATCAGATCACTCAACATCTTCTTCCTCCTTTTCACCTCGAAATGAAAGAAAATTCTCCTTCATCGTTTTATTGTATTTGATACAATCAAACTCAAACAGGAAAAAGAAAATCCTCTTTGCTGCGTAAAAGATGTAAATGCTAGACTATTGGGAGCTGTTGGACTAGAGCTAATATTTGTGTTTTGATAAGGGACTCACAGTTCATTGTTAAGGATATTTCTTACTTGCAAATTAACAAAGTTGTAAGTCTAGCTTTGGATTGTTTGCAATTTGAAAACGATCCATGTGTAAAATATGAGAAGCGACGGTGTCGCAAATCAGAAAATTTTCCCTTAGGACCATTCATCTTCATTATTACCTTCTTCCTAAATAGTACTAGAGCATATAAACATGTTCTTCAAACAATAGCTACTTTTTTAAAAAAAAAAAATTGAAACCCGACGAATTAAGAATGACTTATATCCTTTTGTTCTTCCTCCTTCAAAGTTTGTATGTCTCTACCATGGCTTCACCACTGAGGCTAGTTTATTATCCAGAAACTTGTTGGAAAGTTCAATATATAGTCAAAGAAGTTAAGAAAAAAGCAATGAAAAGAGAAGCATGCCTATATTTTTGCTTTATGTGGTTAATTCACGAAACACTTTTTGACCATGTGAAAGAAAAATTACATGGTCCTTTCACGTGGTCAAATAGTATTTAATGGACAATCTACATCAAGCAACATTACAACCATGATTCTTTTCTCGTTACTCTTTTCAGAGCATCTTTGACTATAAATTCAGCTTTTGGATACCTCTTCGAATAAAAAATTGACCTCAATATTGCAGCCATGGCTGAAAGATTTAAACTTTGAAGGTGAAAGATGAACAAAAGGGTATAAATCTATTTTTTATTCTTGGGGGTTCATTTTTATTGTTTCAAATAAAAAAAAGCTAGTGTTTAAAGAACTTGTAGTTTGTTCTAGTAGTATTTGGGAAGAATGTGCAAAGGGAGATGAGTGATCCTAACAAAAGATTTGTTGATTCACATGTAGTAATCCGTACATGCCACCACTTCTCATATTTTAAACACAA
>NC_061120.1:201498424-201511494 GCF_002878395.1 Capsicum annuum
AAAATAATTGTGAGTCCCTTACCAAAACATACTTATCAGCTCTAGTTCCAACACCTCCCGGCAATCTAGCAGCTGCATCTCTTACCAAATAAAGGATAGTAAAATGAAGCGGTTTGTCGTGCTTAAGAATGTTGTAATGCGAACCTTTTTCAACGGTTTTCCTCTATTCATTTTCAGTGGAGCAACAACAGATCTCTGAGCATCAATGGCCATATGTGAGAAAGTATTTTATACCGTTGAGCTTTTTCTCTACTGAAATAAGCTCTAATTTTCTCGCAGCAGGTGCAAATTATTTTGAGGCTTTTCACGACTTTTGAATTCTTGAAACCTTCTACCAATACTGAATGTGCATGATATACCTTTTGCCATTTATTTCAGAATCATCGCTGCACGAATCACTCTCTTTTCTATCCTGTAATCAGAGAATCTTTCTTTCACCCTTGATGCAGTTAGTGAGCCCAATAGAATCTTTTTCAGACATAGAAAATCCAAAATTATTGTAAGCACACGTCGTAGTCCAAAAATCACATCTGCTTCTTCAGCAAAGTTGCTTGTACTCTTTCCCACAAGTATTGATCAGTAAGACAAAATAGTGATTCTTGTGCCCTGTTCTACAGGTAACTTATCATTGTCTGTTATGCTTTACTAAGGGAAAAGGGGTCTTAGCCACTTAAAAATGTAGTTCTTTGGTGTTATGGTGTAAATTAGTTGTACATGCATGTCATATGCTTGTCCGATCTTCTCCAAATCTAGATTTATTTAAAGGTTTCTTCTTAAACATGCATAAGCATAAACATAATATTAGAAATGATATAGTGTATGGATGGCTTGATATACTTAAATTTGTTACTACTTATTTCCCAACAAAAGTTTTGGGGTTGGGGGGTTGGGGGTGTTATCTTGTTAGCTTGAAAAAGTGCGAAGGGATTTGTGATTTCACCAATTCAGTAGAATAATCTTCAAGCTCATGTTTTCGTAAACAATTATATTTCCAGGGGACTAGCAATGTGGCTTTGATAATAATAATATTTACAGTGCCTTTTGTGACTTTTTCTTTCTATACAGTCTACAAGTGCATTGATAAACATGGACTTTCTGGAACCACTAGAACTAAACATTTTCGTCGATAAGCTAAGCTTTTCTGTGTTACCTATTCTGCCAACTTTGATATTGATGTTTCTTCAGTTTTTTCTCTATTTTTGGTAAAGGTACTATGTAAAGTGTGGAACGAGGTAGAGTTATTGATTTTATTTCACTTACTGTGTGGCTTTGGTACGTAGTTTGGATTTCCCTTAAATTTTCAAATAAATAAGAATGATAAAGAGAAAAGAATATTAACAAGGTGTGTAAAGGATTAGCATGTGTCAACAATTTTACTTCTATATTGAGATGACCTGTTGTCATCAGTTTTACTTTTAGTAGTTCACATGCAAATAGGTAGCATGTATCAAATGTCTACATAATCTTATTCGTATTTTTATATGAAAAACATACACAAAATTCATTTCTTAGTAATTAATTAACCAGGTTGTTGGGGAGTTTTATTGGTATATATTGTCAACAAGTTGTATTCTTGCCAAAGTAGCTCAGAATCTAGCACAGGCATGATTGAAATGGTATGGTTAAATTAAGAGGCGATTGGTTAAATTATCATCAGATCTTTTTTTGAGTATTACATACAAATAGGTTACACATGTCAAATATTTGCATAATCTTATTCGTATTTTTATAAATAAACATACAAGGACTATAATAAACATTGCTCAAAATCTAGCTTAGTGATGATACTGTTTTAAAATGGTATGTTCTCTGTTAACAGGCGATTGGTTAAGTTACCTTTTTTTTTCTTTAGTTTTTCTTTGAAAATCATCTGAATTGCAGCAATTACCTAGTGTTGAGATTATTGTTTGCTTATTAATTGATGTTTTAGTCTATTTTTTTGTTAATTTGTTAGTGCGAAGATCCATTGTGTAACAAAAACTTGTATATCTTATCACAGGGTTGAATTTTCATGCGAAAAAAATTACGTGGAGTCATGGATGTTGTTATTAATGTGTTTCCTCCTATTTCTTCAATTACTGACACCTTTATCCCCTGCCCATTAATTACTGAAGCAGAGATGTTGGGGCCTTTTTTCTCTCTATGTGGATAAATAAAGCCTAATTTAGATCAATCCACTTTTGCCCACAGGCCCATTACTATGAGGCATATATAGAGATATTTTTAGGTCTTATTCACTATCTACAAAGAGAGTTTTAATAACCACAAAAGAGAGAAAGTGTGCAGATTTTTGTCCAAATTTTTCAGCCACACTGTCAACTTCAAATTTCAATTTTTGCTTCATTTCTTGTCTGATTGAGCTAATTATTGATATCTTGTTCCTCTAATCTCAATATTTGATTAGAAACTAACGGAGTTAGATTTGGTATCCTGTAGCTTCTGTTTTTCATTCCCGAACAACAACTTTATTTTTTGTGTTTGTTCTCCTTTTTATTCTCTAGTTTTAATGCTATCTTGTTGTGTTATTACTCATTGTTTGACACATGTTTGGTGGCCATTTTGGAGGATAATATTGTTACTCTTGGTAATAATAGTGGGAGTTTTGTTCTCATGATTTTTTTACTCTTCACACCAAAGGGTTTTCCACGTAAATTTGGTGTCTCATGTGATTTCCTTTATTCTTATCTTATCGTATTTGTGAGATTGATTTATTTTCTGCCATATTATTTGTTTTACTTGGATTTGCTTATCTCCTCTTTGTTCAAGTTAAAAGAGAAAGTTTAGACTTGGATATTCTTCCGCTGCTACCCTATTAGATATTTTGATTGTGCCTTTGCCTTTCCTAACAAAGTGGTATCAGAGCGTTGGTTCTTATTGATTATCGATTTGAATGATTGGGGAAAATAAAATCAAAATAGTGTGTTTGAATAGTAGTAATTATCATACTTGGAAAGGCAAGATGAAAGATCTTGTATTTGTCAAGAAAATACATCTATCTATGTTTGCGTCTACTAAACCTCAATCCATGCAGATGAGGATTGAGAATGTGAGAATCTATAGGTTTTTGGCTATATTAGACAATAGATTGAATATAATGTTAGAAACCATATTGTGAATGAGACACATGCTGGGAGTGTATGGTCAAGCTCGAGACACTTTATGATTCAAAGACTGGCAATAACAAGTTGTTCCTTCTTAAGCAATTGATGAATATTATGTATAAAGAGGACAATCCTATTTTTGATCATATAAATAATTTTAAGGATGTCCTTGACCGGCTGTCCAGAATGGGTTTAAAGTTCGATGAAGAAATTCAGGGACTTTGACTTCTTAATATTCTCCCTGACTCTTGAGAGGTTCTTCTAACCGACATGTGTACCATGTGAGCATCCATGGTGTCCCAAGACTAAGTTAGGGTTATTCTACCCTTGCCATCGGAATAGAATAATCTAATCTGTGTGATCACAATCTGAGTCATCCACGTTGAAGTGGGAATAATCTAATAATCTGTACCTACGGTGGCACATAGTTTTGGGGTATGAAACCGTAGTAACTTACTCATCTCGGTTCAAAATACTACTCCCAATCTCATGCTCAAAATCTTAAAAAATTCACTTTAGAACTTATACAAAGGTTTACAGAAAACCAACTATGCTTTGCTTTTTCTTTAAATCTCAAATCTTCTGAAATAAAGTGGATTCTTTATCTAAAATCTAAAAATAATCTAGTCATGGGGTGCTTATAGCATGAACAATCTTAAAACAACAATCTTAAAATAAGATCCAATGACCCAAGAATCAATCCCATGTTAAAACATCTCAAAATTCATACTTGGTAACGTAAACATTCATAAATCATCTTAAAATCTAGAAATTACTGCACAAGGTGTAGAAATATGAATAAAGTCATGTAATTCAACTTCTAAATCATGGAAAATCTCATAATCTTGCAAATAATGTTAATGGGTATAAACCCTAACTTGAAATACATGGGAAATCATATAATTTGCAGTAAATTTGTAATAAAATTAAAGTTTTGGGCACAAGGATGAAAGATTTATCCTTGTTCAAACCTCACATACCTTAATTAATGTCCTTTGATAAGAAACTCGAATCTTGGATTCTTATTGATGTTTTGGAGATGGCTATTTAATGTTCTTGTATTGAGAATCCTTAAATTTGGACTATCTTGGAGAATTAATGGAGAAATTCTGAGTTTTTGGAGAGGAAATATGATGAACTAGGGTTTTGCTTTGAGGAGAATGATGAATAGGGCATAAAGTGCTTTGATATTTGATTAATCTTATGTTTCTGGATGGATTGGCGGTTGGGGAATTTACCAAAATACTCCTTTAAAATCTTAGACGAAACGGAAAATTGAAAATTTTCCCAATCTGGTTAGCCACCGTGACACGCCACAATCGCTCACTGGAAAAAGGACGAGTGGGAATTGGTTTCCCTTCGCGATGCACCACCATCGTGGAGCCCCTAAGTTTGTCGTTTCAACCGCTGGTGCGACGTGCCAGTATCGTGGAGTAACACTGGAAATTTCTATAAGGGAAATTAGGCTTCTCTGCGATGCACCAAAATCACAGAGTCTCATTGGAAACTGAAAATTATGATTTTACGCTTCTCCACTACGCACTAAGGACCGAAATCATAGTGTTTTACGACTGGAACTTAAAATAGCCATAACTTCTTACCCGGTTATCGAGTTTAGGTGAATCTTATATCGTTGGAAAGATAATTCAATTTCCTACTCCATGGAAAATCCAAATCTAAAGTATTTTCTGCAAAATAAACATCACTTATTCTAGAAGCTACTCCTTGTCATTTTCAGTATAGGTTTAGGCTTGGAAAATTTTAGGGTATTATAATATCTCCCCATTGGGAACATTCATCCTTGAATATGGATAGTTAATCTGAAATTTCTGAGGAATCTGACAATCTAAGATAGCATGCAACTGAAGTGAACTGAGCAACTGAATCTAAATCTTTCTAAGACTCTGAGTAATTCTGTGTGTGCATAAACTTACATAAAAATGATTATATAGCTGAATCTGTGATTAAAAAGGAACTAAGTTAAGGAAGAGTATTACCTTCATTTAAATCTGAGTCTGCGGAGAAAAGGTGAGGGTACTTGGCTCACATATCTGGCTCTGCTTCCCAAGTGGCACCATCAACCGACTGATTCTACCAAAGAACTTTGACCAAGGGAACTTCTTTGTTCCTTAGTCTACGAATCTGGTAATCTAAAATCTCCACTGGAATCTCTTCGTATTAAAGGCTGTTCTGAATATCTGAACTTTCTATAGGAACTACAACGGTAGAGTCACCGATACTCTTCTTAAGTATAGAGACGTGGAATACAGGATGAATGGCTTACAAGTCTACGGTCAACTCAAGCTCATAAGATACATGCCCAACACGACTCAAAATTCTATAAGGGCCAATATACCGGGGACTAAGCTTTCCCTTCTTGCCAAATCTATTCTCCCCTTTAATGGGTGAAATCTTCAAATACAAAAAATTACCAACTTCAAATTCGAGGTCCCTTCTTCTCACATCTACATAGGATTTTTGACAACTCTGGGCTATTTTTAATCTTTCTCTAATCGACTTAACTTTCTCCATGGCCTCATATATTGGATTAGGCCCAAGAAAAGTGGCCTCACCCACTTCAAACCAACCTATGGGTGATCTACATCTCCTCCTATAAAGAGCCTCGAATAGAGCTATTCGAATTCTAGCATGGTGACTGTTATTATAAGAAAACTCAATCAATGGCAGATGCTCATCCCAACTTCCCTTGAAATCAAGAGTACATGCCATCAATATATCTTTTAAAGTCTGAATGGTCCTCTCTATCAGACCATCTGTCTGCAGATGAAAAGATGAACTAAGATGGATTTGGGTACTAAGACCCCTCTGAAAGGCTTTTGAAAACTGGGAAGTAAACCGAGTACCCCTATCCGAGATGATAGACATAGGAACTCCATGTAGTCTGACTAACTCTAGGATATACAACCTAGCATAATCTTCAGTTGTATAGGATGTATGAACTAGTAAGAAATACACGGACTTACTCAATCTATCTACAATAACCCATATCGAATCACGACGATAGCATGATTAGGGTAAACCAGTCACAAAATCTATATTCACCTCGTCCCACTTCCAGGTGAGGATACCAAACTCTTGGAACGTACCACCAGGTCTTTTATGCTCTACCTTAAACTATTGACAAGTTGAACATTTAGCTATGAACTCTACTACATCCTTCTTCATACCATTCCACCAAAAGATTTCCCGCAAGTTATGGTACATCTTGGTAGCACCTGGATGAATAGAATATACCGCGCATCATATGCTTCAGCCATAATCTCCTACCTCAAATCATCAACACATAGCACACACGATCTACTCTGGTATCTCAACACACCATCTCCCCCTTGGGAGAAAACCTCTACCTTTTGGTCTTTAACCGATTTCTTCAATTTGACCAAACTAGAATCCATGTCTTGTTTCTCCTTTACTTCAAAACTAAGGAAGATTCAAAACTACTCTGAACCAAACATTACCCTCAACTGAATTAACTAACCTAATACCCAATCTAGCCAAACGATGAACTTCTCAAGCTAACTCTTTCTTATCTTTGTCCACATAGGCAACACTATCCATAGACAATCTACTGAGTGTGTCTGCCACTACATTGGCCTTACCCGGATGATACAACATACTCATATCGTAGTCTTTCAATAACTCCAACCACCTTCTCTGACGAAGATTCAACTCCCTTTGCGTAAATACATACTGCAAGCTATTGTGTTCTATGAACACATCAACGTGCACACCGTATAGATAATGTCTCCAAATTCTCAAAGCAAACACCATAACTGCTAGTTCGAGATCATGGGTTGGGTAATTCTTTTCATGAGGCTTCAACTGTCAAGAGGCATAGGCTATGACCTTACCTATATGCATCCACACATAACCCAAACCAACTCTAGAGGCATCACAATAAACAACAAAGCCTTCTGTACCATCAAGCAATGCTAGAACTAGAGCTAAAGTGAGTTGAGTCTTCAAATCCTAAAAAGTCTTTTTGTAGGAATCTGACCATTGGAACTTAACTTTTTTTTGGGTCAATTTATACATAGGAGATATAATAGATGAGAAAGCTTCAAAAAAACGGTGGTAATAATTAGCTAAACATAAAAAACTCCTAATGTCTGATAGAGAGATAGGTCTAGACCAATTTCTTAATGCTTTTGTCTTTTGGGGATAAACTCTAATGCCATCAGTGGAAATAATATGATTGAGAAAGGCTACTGTCCTTAGAAGAAATTCACACTTGCTGAATTTGGCAAATAATTGATGCTCTCTAAGAGTTTGCAAGACAATTCTAAGGTGGTCTGCATGGTCATCCTCACTACGGGATTATACAAGGATATCATCAATGAATACTATGACAAACATGTATAGATACTATTTGAACACTCGATTCATGAGGTCCATGAAAGCTGTTGGAGCATTGGTTAGCCCAAAAGACATGACTAGAAACTGAAAATAACCATAACGGGTTCTAAAAACTGTCTTTGGAATATCACATTCCCTTAATCTAAGCTAATAATAGCCGGATCTAAGGTCTATCTTTGAAAAATAACTTGCACCTTAGAGTTGGTCAAACAAATCATCAATTCTAGGAAGAAGGTATTTGTTCTTGACTGTGACCTTATTTAGTTGACGATAGTTAATGCACATTCGCAAAGAACTGTCTTTCTTTCACACGAATAGGACCGGAGCACCCCATGGAGAACTACTAGGCCTTATGAAACCCTTATCTAAAAGATCTTTGAGCTGCTATTTCAACTCTATAAGCTCCGTAGGAGCCATATGATATGGAAGGATAGAGATAGGCTGAGTATTTGGAAGAAGGTCAATACCAAATTCTATTTCCCTATTGGGAGGTACCCCTAGGAGATCTTCTAGGAAAACATCAGTAAACTCATTCACTATTTCAACTGACTAAATTATTGGAGTCTCAGACTTAATGTCTTTAACTTAAACTAGATGATAGATACAACCTTTGGAAATTAACTTTCTGGCCTTAAGGTAAGATATGAAATGACTCTTGGGAGACACTGAATTACTTGACCACTCAAAGACTGACTCATCTAGAAATTAAAACTACACCACTCGAGTGCAACAATCTATAGAAGCATAACAGGAATGAAACCAATCCATATCCATAATAAGATCAAAATTAACCATGTCTAACTCTATCAGGTCTGCTAAAATGAATTTAAGAAGGACGGTAATAGGACACTTTTTATAAATATGTTTGGAAATAACTGACTCATCTACTGGAGTAGAAACCAAGAAAGGCTCAGGGATCTTTTCAAAACTTATCTCACAATTTACTGCAACTAACAGGGTCACATAAGAGAAACTTGACCCAGGGTCTAACAACACATAAACATCAAAATGAAAGATACAAAGCATACCGGTAAAAACATCTGGAGAATTCTCTTGCTTCTACTGAGATGGTAAAGCATAGAACCAATTCTGGCACTGACCGCCACCGATACTGGATGAAGCACCCTAAGGAGGGGCTGGGCGACCTAGAGTAGCTGGTGAACTATTAGCCTGAGTCTGGGGATGTGCATCCCTATTTCCCCGCCTAGCATGCGGGCACTTTTTGATTTTGTGACCCTCCTGGACACAACCATAACAACCTTTCTAATCTCACAAACACTTACCTCCATGATTCTTACCGCAAGTAGCACATGAGGATTGATTAGTCTTATTACTCATACTATTCTGAGATCTGGACATAGAAGACTTACCCCACTGTTCTTGCCTATTTCTTGGTGCAGGAGCGCTGGCTGAAGAAGGTGAAGGCATGGATGAATGATTCTGAAACTGTGAATGATTTCCTCCTCTAGACCTATTCTGACCATGATCAAACTGCCCTATTCTAGCCCTCTTATTCACTCCCTCTTTCCTTCATCTTTTCTGCCTCAATTTGCAGAGCATGCATTATCAATCTAGGAAGGTCCATATCCCTATTGAGCATAGCAGTCCTACACTCCTTAACTACCATCCCAGGCATATCGGTCACAAACTTACTCATGCTTGACCTAGGGTCAGCCATCTGGTCAGGGGCATACTTAGACAACTGGTTGAACTTAAGGTAATACTCCTTTACTGTCATAGAGCCCTGCCTCAGGTTCTTAAACTCTTCTATCTTAGCTTTCTTCATATCAAGTGGGAGAAAATTTTCCAAGAACACATCCTAAAATATCTGGCAAGTCATGGGAGCTGCATTCTCCTCTCTACTCTTCTTACACATCACTACCCGATCATAAGCAACATCCTTCAGCCTATAGGATTCTAATTCTACACTCTACTTCTCAGAAACATGTATAATTCGAGTGATCTTCTTCACTTCATCTAGATAAAGCTATGGGTCCTCACCTGCCTTCGACCCAAAGAATTCTGGTGGGTTCATTCTCATAAAGTATCAAACTTTATCTATGGCTAAGTCCTTATCTTACTGAGGTGGGGCTGAAGCCTGACGGTTACCTTGAATATTTGTTGTCACCACTTAGGCTAGCACCTAAAAGGCAGCCTGAAACTCTATATGTGACACATTCTTATTTAAAGGATCTGTAGGCTGAAGTGGCTGGTTATCATTTTTATGGGTGTTAGCTTGATGAGGAGGCATATTCTATCATAAAAAAGCATAAGTTAATAGCAGATAGAGACATCTGTAAGCATAATGGATTATGAAAGAAGAGATGGTTTCCTAAAATACTTCATAGCCTTTGTCTCATAAATGTGATGCGCTTCACACTGATGATCAAGAATCTGCGTAACGCAGCTTTGTTGACTCCTTAGAACTCTCTAAACCTTTGGATCTTTGATATCAAGTTTGTAACACCCCAAAATCTAGTTCCTGGGACGCCACATGGTGCTCCAAACTACAAGTAGTCCTGAGCTAACCCTAACTGTCTTTTCTAGATCTGAATATCAAAATAGGGAAATATAGATAAAAATCATAACATATGCAGAAAAATGTCTGAAATCTTCTGAGTATATCTGAATCATACTAAATCTAAAAAGTCTGATAAAACAAATACTGAAAATTTGAATACTAACTCAAAGTTCTAAATTTGAATCTAATAGTCTGACAAACCTCTACTATCGAATCTAGAGAGTCACTGGGATAGGCCCCAACTGACTCAACTATCTAAAATGAGTAAAGACATATCTACTAGTAACTTGGAAATCTGAATAACTAAGCGTTCGAAACTATAAGGACTCACTAACTGCAGGGATGTAGGTAAGATGGTCAAAGATCAATCATGCTGCTGAGACTGAGCACCTGTACCTATATTATGAGAAAATGTAGCACATGGACATATATGTGGATCGGTACTTTGATGATATACTGAGTATATGGGGGTGTATGCAATAATTAAATAGTATCATCACAGTTTACAAAATCACTCATGCTAAATGTAAATAACTCACGTAAGCTTGAGTAATTTGAAATCTGGAAGTAAAGCATGAATAATAAAACATGTAATCTAAATCCTTGTGAGTCATCATACTTAGTTCCGAAATCTGTAGTTCTGCTTTATTTTCTCAAATTACATAGGCTAAGTGAAGTCTGAAAACTTATTTTGTGCATCTAAAGGCTTCAAATAAAAAAAAACTATTTAAGAGTAGGGGACCACTTTTGGGAGGTTCTTTTAACCGACATGTACACCATGTGAGCATCCATGGTGTCCCACGACTATCCCCTGTAAGGTTCGAACAGTTTTACCCTTACCATCAGAATAAAATAATCTAATCTGTATGATCACAATCTGAGTCATCCATGTTGAAGTGGGAATAATCTGATAATTTGTACCTATGGTGGCACGTAGATCTAGGTATGAAA
The DNA here is from genome assembly GCF_002878395.1 of Capsicum annuum. Taxonomy (NCBI): domain Eukaryota; kingdom Viridiplantae; phylum Streptophyta; class Magnoliopsida; order Solanales; family Solanaceae; genus Capsicum; species Capsicum annuum. Next base: position 201,509,375 of record NC_061120.1, read on the forward strand.
TTGTAGTAACTTACCCATATCGGTGCTAAATACTACTCCAAATCTCATGCTTAAAATCTTAAGAAATCCACTTTAGAACTTATACAAAGGTTTCCAGAAAACCAACAATGCTTTGCTTTTTTTTTTAAATCTCAAATCTTCTGAAATAAAGTGGATTCTTTATCTAAAATCTAAAAATAATCTAGTCATGGGATACTTATAGCACGAACAATCTTAAAACAACAATCTTAAAATGAGGTCCAATGACCCAAGCATCAATCTCATGTTAAAACATCTCAAAATTCATACTTGGTAACGTAAACGTTCATAAATCATCTTAAAATCTGGAAGTTACTGCACAAGGCATAGAAATATGAATAAAGTCATGTAATTCAACTTCTAAATCTTGTAAGGCTCACAATCTTGCAAATAATGGTAATGGGTATAAACCCTAACTTGACATACATGGAAAATCATATAAATTGCAGTAAAATTGTAATAAAATTAAAGTTTTGGGCACAAGGATGAAAGATTTATCCTTGTTCAAACCCCACATACCTTAACTGATGATCTTTGATGAGAAACTCGAATCTTGAATTCCTATTGATGTTTTGGAGATGTCTTCTTAACGTTCTTGTATTAGGAATCCTTAAATTTGGATCATCTTGGAGAATTAATGGAGAAATTCTGAGTTTCTTGGAGAGGAAGTATAATGAACTAGGATTTTGCTTTGAGGATAATGATGAATAGGGCATAAAGTTCTTTGATATTTGAGTAATCTTATGTTTCTGGACAGATTGGGGGATTTACCAATATACCCCCTTTAAATTCTTAAACGAAACTAGAAAATGAAAATTTTCTCGATTTGGGTGGCCACTACGACACACCACAATCGCTCACTAGAAAAAGGACGAGTGAGAATTGGGTTCCCTTCACGAAGTGCCACCATCGCGGAGCCCCTAAGTTTGCCATTTCGACCACTGGCGCGACGCGTCAGTATCGTGGAGTGATACTAAAAACTGCCAAATGAGAAATTGGGCTTCTCTGCGACGTGCCAAAATCATGGGGTCTTACTGAAAACTGACAATTATTATTTTACGCTTCTCCGCGACACGCTAAGGACCCAAATCGTGGTGTTTTACGACTGAAACTTAAAATAGCCATAACTTCTTACTCGGTTATCGAATCTAGGCGAATCTTATATCATTGAAAATTTAATTTAATTTTCTACGCCATGAAAAGTCCAAATCTAAAGAATTTCACACGAAATAAACATCACTCATTCTAGAAGATATTCCTTGTCATTTTCAGGATGAGTTTAGGCTAGAAAAATCGAGGGGTATTACACGAAAATAGGAAAAAAAAGTTAAAAAAATGAAAAAAATTTAAAGAAAATGAAAAAGGAAAAAAAAGAAGAGAAATAGAAGAAAAAAATAAAATGGAAAGAAAAATGAAAAGAAAAGGAAATATAATAAAAAATAAAAAGATAAAAAAAAAAGATAAAAAAAAACTTGAAGATCGTTAAGGTAATAATCTTCAGACTTGAGTTTGATTTGGAAAAGGAATCTACTAGTTAAAGAAAAATATGAGAAAGGAAAAAAAATGAAAAAGAAAAAAAATAAAGAAAAAACCAAAAAAGGAAAAAAAAACAGAAATAGAAGAGAAAAAATACAGTGGAAAGTAAAAAATAAAAAAGAAATTAAAATAAAAATAAAATAATTAAAAAATAAGATTGAGAAAAACTAATAACAAAAGTTAGAGATATACAAGAGTGAAAGAGAAAAATAAAACAGTAATAATGCTTTATTTGAAATTCAATAATAATCTTTTGAGTTTGATTTGGAAAAGGAATCTACTAGTTTAAGTAAGAGTAATTTATGGAAAAAGAATCTATTGCTTTAAATTCTTTAAAAAAGAAGAGTAATTTATGAAAAAAGAATTTACTGCTTTAAATACCTGGGTAATTATTCCTTCTTTAACTCAATTGATTTGAGTAAAAGAATGAAAGTAAATCTTGTTTGTATATGTATTTATACAGCAAACTTTACCTAAAATACAAAATACAACTTACTATTATTCGTGATTATGAAATAGTTGCTATGAAATTTCTAATTATGAGTTTAAATTTTCTACTTATGAAA
>NC_061120.1:201511594-201537044 GCF_002878395.1 Capsicum annuum
AAAAAAAAAAGATGAAACATTTTAAAAGAAGGGTCGAATGACCCAAATTAAAAAAAATACTCAAAAGGGCAAAATGACCCAACAGAAAAATGGAGAGATGAAGCAGCCCATGACCATTATATGACAATACTTTGACCGAGTGACCATTTATTGTCAACTACACCAAACTTAGGTCATTTGTTTTGAAAAGGGCTATGTGGTGTCTTTTTTTCTTTTAAAAATTGGGATATAAAATTATATTTATAAAAATCTTTTGAAAAGTCTAATTTTTTTTTTTAAAAAAGACATGGCCAAACACAACTCCAACTTCAACTCCAATTCCAACTCTAACTTTAAAAAAATTCAATTTTCATGGCCAAACGCCTCCTAAAATAAATATAAAACTATTCGCGAAAAAGAAGCAGAGCAATGGGGTTCATTAGGGAGCAACTCGTTGGAGTTAAATAGAAAATTTTGGACTCTAATTCTTAATAAATATGAATTTAGCAAATTCTTTGAAAAAGGAATTGTATTAGTGATAGTATATCACATGAATTTCAACTACAATCACGTTAAAGATTTTTTTTTAAAAGGAAATATAATGATCCTAAATTATTTATGTATATAGCTTCCAAAATAGTAAGTTTATTCTAGATTATGAATTAATATATATTAAAAAATACATCAACAATACATATAAATCTATAATTCCTAATAACTCATTTCAATTTTAAAAAGCATAACATTCATTCTTAAAAAAAGATAATAAGGCTTCAAAGATAGCTTTATTTGTTGCTGTTACTATTCCACTTCTGATTGCTATTCAAAATGATTTTTTTTAATGTATGCTTTACTTTTGTATTTCATCTTTAAATTGCTTTTATATGTGTTACTTGAGCCGAGGATCATTTGGAAAAACACCTTTCTACCTCCTACTATTTATTGATTGTTTACCATACAAATTTTAACTAAAAACATGTTAAAAATCTTTTATTATATTAATGAAAAGTACCGTTCCGTGTTATTATACATATAGCTTCAAAAATTATAAATTAAAATATAAAAATCATCATATAAGTGACACACAAAAAATTAGATTCATCAAGTCTTGTAATTTGAATTTGTGTGTGGGGGTGGGGTGGGCGGTGGGGGTAGTGGAGGGAAGAAACAATATTTTTAAAGAAGAGATTAAATGACTAATCTAGAAAACCACTAAAATCCACTTTATCACCTAATAAATGTAACATTTTAGTGAAAGAAGTTGTATGACTAATCTAGAGAATTATTAAAATTTGCTTTATCTCCTAATTAATATTACTTTTTAGCCAAAGAGATTATATGTCTAATCTAGAAAATCATTAAAATTTACTTACCACCTAATTAATATTACTTTTTAATAGTCAAAGAGATTATACGACTCTAGAAAAGCATTAAAATCCACTTATCACGTAATTAATATTCCTTTTTACAGCAAAGAGATTAGATGATAAAACTAAGAAATTGTTAAAATTGACTTATCACCTAATTAATATTCTTTTTAGAGCAACTAGATTATGTGACTAATCTATAAAATCATTAAAATCCACTTATCTACTAATTAATATTCATTTTTAGCCAAAGAAATTATACGAGTAATTAATAAAATTATTAAAATTCACTTATTGCCTAATTAATTTTTCTTAGCCCTTTTGACTGCTATATATCTCCATAATCTACATAATAAACACACAAACATTGTGTATCTGATTTTAGTCTTCATCAGATCACTCAACATCGTCTTTCTCCTTTTCACCTCAAAATGAAGGAAACTCTTCCTTCATCGTTTTATTGTATTTGATACAATCAAAATCAAACAGGAAAAAAAATCCTCTTTGTTACGTAAGAGATGCAATTGCTAGACTATCGGGAGCTGTTGGACTTGAGCTAATATTTGTGTTTTGATAAGGGACTCACAGTTCATTGTTGAGGATATTTCTTATTTGCAAATTAACAAACTTATAAGTCTAGCTTTGGATTGTTTGCTATTTGAAAACGATCCATGTGTAAAATATGAGAAGCGACGGTATCGCAAATCAGAAAATTTTTCCTTAGGACCATTCTTCTCTCTTTTCACCTTTTTCCTAAAAAGTACTAGAGCATATAAACATGTTCTTCAAACAATAGTTTCTTTTTTAAAAAAATAAATAAATAAATTGAAACTCCACGAATCAAGAATGGCTTATATCCTTTTGTTATTCCTCCAAAGTTTGTATGTTTCTACCATGGCTTCACCACTGAGGCTAGTTTTTTATCCAAAAACTTGTTGAAAAGTTCAATTTATAGTCAAAGAAGTTAAGAAAAAAGTAATGAAAAGAGAAGCATGCCTGTATTTTTGCTTAATGTGGATAATCCACGAAACACTTTTTGACCATGTGAAAGGAAAATTACATGGACCTTTCACATGGTCAAATAGTATTTAGTGGACAATCTACATCAAGCAACATTACAACCATGATTCTTTTCTCATTACTTTTTTCATAACATCTTTGACTATAAATTCAGCTTTTGGACAACTCTTCGAATAAAAAATTAGCGTCAATATTGCAGCCATGGTTGAAAGATTCAAACTTTGGAGGTGGAAGACGAACAAAAGGGTAAAAATCCATTTTTTATTCTTGGAGGTTTAGTCTTTTTCTTTCAAATAAAAAAAAGCTAGTGTTTGAAGAACTTGTAGTTTGTTCTAGCAGTATTTGGGAAGAATGTGATAACAGAAATGAGTGGTCCTAATGAAAGATTTCTTGATTTGCATGTAGTACTCCATACATGCCACCACTTCTCATATTTTACACACAAATCCTTTTCATGATACAAATGGTCCAATGCTCCATTACAACTTTGTTAATTTACGAATCAAAAACATCCTTAACAATAATTATGAGTCCCTTGGAAAAACATACTTATTAGCTCTAGTTCCAACACCTCCCGGCAATCTAGCAGCTGCATCTCTTACCAAAGAAAGGATAGTAAAATGAGGCAGTTTGCTGTGCTTAAGAATGTTGTGATGCAAACCTTTTTAAACGATTTTCCTCTATTCATTTTCAGTGGAGCAAAAACAGATCTCTGAGCATCAATGGTCATATATGAGAAAGTATTTTATACCGTTGAGCTTCTTCTCTATTGAAATAAGCTCTTATTTTCTCGCAGCAAGTGCGAATCATTCCGAGGCTCTTCACGACTCTTGATTCCTTGAAACCGTCCACCAAGATTGAATGTGCATGATCTACCTTTTTCCATTTATTTTAGAATCACTGCTACATGAATCACTTTCTTTTCTAGCCTGTAATCAAAGAATCTTTCTTTCACCCTTGATGCGGTTAGTGAGCCCAAGAGAATTTCTTTCAGACATAGCAAATCTAAAATTATTGTAAGCATACTGTCTTAGTCCAAAAAGCACATCTGCTTCTTCAACAATGTTGCTTGTACTCTTTCCCACAGGTATTGATTAGTAAGACAAAATAGTGATTCTTGTTCCCTGTTCCACATGTACCTTGTCATTGTCTGTTATGCTTTACTAAGAGAAAATCGGTTTTAGCCACTGAAAAATATAGTTCTTTGGTGTTATGGGGTAAACTAGCTATACATGCATGTCATATTATAGTTCTTTGGTTTCTTCGTAAATATGCATAATCGTAAACATAATATTAGAAATGATATAGTGTAAGGATGGCTTGATATACTCAAATTTTTTACTATATATTTCCCAATAAAAGGTTTGGCGGGGGGAGGGGGGGTGTTGTCTTGTTAACTTGCAAAGGGACGAAGTAATTTATGATTTCACCAATTCAGTAGATTTCTAGGGGACTAGCAATGTCGCTTTGGTAATACTAATATTTATAGGGCCTTTTGAGACTTTTCCTTTCTATACAATCTTCAAGTGCATTGATAAACATGGACTTTCTGAAATCACTAGCACTAATACTAACGTTTTCGTCGATGAGCTAAGCTTTCTTGTGTTACCTATTCTGCTAACTTTGATATTGTTTTTTCTTCAGTTTTTTATCTTCTTTTGGTAAAGGTACTATGTAAAGTGTGGAATGAGGTAGAGTTATTGATTTTCTTTCACTTAATGTCTGGCTTTGATACGTAGTTTAGGATTTCCCTTAATTTGAAAATAAATAAGAATGATAAAGAAAAAAGAATATTAACAAGGAGTGTAAAGGATTAGCACGTGTCAACAGTTTTACTTCTTTATTGAGATGACATGTTGTAATCAGTTTTACTTTTACGAGTTCACATGCAAATAGGTAGCATGTTTCAAATGTCTTCATAATCTTATTCGTATTTTTATAAGAAAAACATACACAAATTTATTTCTTAGTAATTAATTCACCAGGTTGTTAGGGAGTTTTATTAGTTTATATAGTCAAATAGTTGTATTCTTGCCAAAGTAGCTCAGAATCTAGCATAGGCATAATTGAAATGGTATGGTTAAATTAAGAGGCGATTGGTTAAATTATCATCAGATCTTTTTTTTTTTAATTTTACATACAAATAGGTAGCATATGTCAAATGTTTGCATAATCTTATTCATATTTTTATAAATAAACATACAAGGACTACAACAAAAACTGCTCTAAATCTAGCTTAGTCATAATACTATTTTGAAATGGTATGTTCTCTGTTAACAGGTGATCGTTAAGTTACCTTCTTTTGTTTCTTTAGTTTTTATTTGAAAAGCATCTGAATTGCAGCAATTACCAAGTGTTGAGATTATTGTTTGCTTATTAATTGATGTTTCAGTCTAAATTTTTGTTAATTTGTTAGTGTGAAGATCTATTGTGTAACAGAAACTTGTATATCTTATCACAGGGTTGATTTTTCATGCAAAGAAAGCGATGTGGAGTAGTGGCTGTTGTTATTAATGTGTTGCATTCCATTTCTTCAATTGCTGACTCCTTTATCCCCTGCCCATTAATTACTGAAGCAGAGATGTTGGGGTCTTTTTCCTCTCTATGTGGATAAATAAAGCCTAATTTAGATCAATCCACTTTTGCCCACTAGTCCATTAATATGAGACACACACACACACACACACACACACACACACACACACACACACATATATATATATATATCTTTTCAGGTCTTATTTGCCACCCACAATTAAGAGTTTTAACAGCCACAAAAGGGAGAAAGTGTGCAGATTTTTGCCTAAATTTTCAGCCACAATTATCAACTTCAAATTATAATTTTTGCTTCATTTCTTGTTTGATTGAGATGATTTTTGGATAGCTTGTTCCACTAATCTCAATATTTGATTAGAAACTAACGAAGTTAGATTTGGTGGCCTGTAACTCCTATTTTTCATTCCCAAATAGTAGTTGTATTTTGTATGTTTGTTCTACTTTTTTATTCTCTAGTTTTGGTGCTATCTTGTTGTGTTGTTTTTTGTTGTTTGACACTTATTTGGTGGCCATTTTGGAGGATAATATTGTAACTCCTGGTAATTGTAGTGGGAGTTTTGTTCCCTTGATTTTTTTACTCTTCACACCGAAGGGTTTTCCACGTAAATTTAGTTATAGTGTGATTGCCTTTATTCTTATCTTATCGTATTTATGAGATTGATTTATTTGTTTTACTTTTATTTGCTTATCTCCTCTTGGTTAAAGTTGGAAGAGAAAGTTTAGACTTGGGTATTCTTCTGCTGCTATCCTGTCAGATATTTTGATTATGCCTTTGCCTTTCTCAATAAAGTGGTATCAGAGCATTAGTTCTTATTGATTATCGATTTGAATGATTAAGGAAAATATAAGAAAAATAGTGTGTTTGAATGGTAGTAATTATCATCTTGAAAAGGTAATATGAAAGATCTTATATTTGTCAAGAAAATGCATCTATTTATTTTTGCGTCTACTAAACCTCAATCCATGACATATGAGGATTGAGAATTTGAGCACCTATAAGTTTGTGTCTATATTAGACAATAGGTTGAAGATAATGTTAGAAACCATATTGTGAATGAGACACATGCCAGGAGTTTGTGGGACAAGCCGGAGACCCTTTATGCTTCAAAGACTGGCAATAACAAGTTGTTCCTACTTAAGAAATTGATGAATATCAGTTATAAAGAGGACAGTCCTATTTCTGATCATATAAATAATTTTAAGGATGTCCTTGACCAGCTGTCCAGAATGGGTGTAAAGTTCAATGAAGAAATTTAGAGACTTTGACTTCTTAATACTCTACCTGACTCTTGAGAAACTCTTCGAGTTTCTTTGACTAATTCTGCTCCCGGTGGTGTTGTAACTATAAAATATATTAAGAGTGGTATCTTGAATGAAGAGATGAGAAAAAGATCCTAGGCCTCATCTTCTTCATCTTTGCACTCTGATATTTTAGTTACTAAAGAGATGGAGAGAAATAAGTCCAGAGGTTTGAATGATAGAGATAAAAGTAAAAGCAAGTTGAGGTCCAAATTCAAGAATGTTACATGTGACTATTACAACAAAAAGAGGTATATCATGAAATATTATTACAAGCATAAAAGAGATATGAGATGATAAAAAAATAAAGGCAATAATGAAAATCGTGTATCTATTATTGATAATGATGATATTCTTGTTGCTTGTTGTGAGAATGTCATTAATCTTATTCATGATAAGTCTAGCTGGTTTGTGGATTCTGGTGCTACTTCTCATGTTACTCCAAAGAAGGAATTATTTTCTTTTTACACTCTAGGTAATTTTGGGATGTTGAAAATGGGCAATAATGATGAAGTTAAAGTACTTGGCATTGTCACTGTTTGTTTGGAAAGTAACAATGATTCTAAACCAGTTCTCAATAATGTCAAGCATGCTTTAGATGTTTGCCTGAATTTGATTTTCGTAAGGAATCTTGATAATGAGGGTTATGTTAACACCCTTGGTGCTAGCCAATGGAATATTACTAGAGTTTCGATGATTGTGGCTCGAGGTGATAAGTTGTCTAACTTGTACATATTTTAGGGCTTTGCTTCTAGAAGCTTGATAAACTTGGTGGAAAATGATACTTCATTAGAGTTATGGCATAGAGGATTGAGTCATATGAGTGAGAAGGGTATTGATAGTTTGGCTAAGAATATCTTTTTGGAGTGAAACAAGCAAAGTTGAAGAAGTATGTTCAGCGCTTAGCCGATAAACAGAAAAGAGTTTTTTTTTCAGAGTCATCCGCCTTCAAGAAAGCTTGATTTGCTGGATTTGATACATTCTAATTTGTGTGGTCCTTTTAAAGAAGTTCTCATGGTGGTTTACTTTACTTTGTGACTTTTATTGATGATCATTCTCACAAACTCTAGGTATTTCCTTTTAAGTCCAAGGATTAAGTACTTGATGTGCTCAAGGGATTTCAGGCCTTAGTTGAGAGATAGATAGGGAAAAAATTGAAATGCATCCGCTTAGATAATTGTGGATATTATATTGGTCCTTTTGATAGATATTACAGAGAGCAGGATATTCAGCATCAGAAAACTCCTCCAAAAACTCCTCAGTTGAATGATTTAGCAGAAAGGATTAACAGATCTCTAGTTGAGAGAGTTAGCTGTATGCTTTTAGATGCTAAGCTACCAGATTCCTTCTAGGTAGAAGCACTTAATACATTTTCTTATGTTATTAATTTATCTCCTACTATTACTATAGATGGTGATGTCCCTGACAGAGTTTGGTCTGGTAAGAATGTTAATTATGATCATCTTAGAGTCTTTGGGTGTAAACTTTTTGTGCATGTTCCTGAGGATGAAAGGTCAAACTTGGATGTTAAAACTAGGTAGTGTATCTTTATTAGTTATGGTGAAGATGAATTTAGAGATCATTTCTATGATCCAGTTGAGAAGAAAGTTGTTAAAAGCCACGATGTTGTGTTCTTTGAAGATCAAGCAACTGAAGATTTTGACAAAGCTGAGGAGGTTGATTCTCAGAGTAGTGAGAGCCTAGTTAATGTTGATCCAGTTTCTTTGACTACTGCTCCTAAAAAAAAACCTTCATGATGATGAAAATCAAATTAATAATGAAGATGATGATCATATATTCAGAATGGCCAGCATGATGCTATTGATGCTCCAGTACAAGTTAATATGGATAATCAACAACCAGTTGTTGATGCTCTAAAGAGTTCTCTCAGACGATCTACTAGAGTGAGAATACCTTTATCTCATTATTCTCCTAATGAGTATGTACTCTTGACTGACGGGGGAGAACCTGAGAGTCTTGACGAGGCCATAGAAAGTGAAGAAAAAGAAAAACGGTTTGATATTATAGAAGATGAGCTTAAATATTTAATAATAATCATACCTTTGATTTGGTTAAGCTGCCCAAAAAATAGAAAAGCTTTGAAAACAAGTGGAATTTTGGGTGAAACATGAAGATGGTAACTCAGTTCCATGGTACAAGGCTAGTTGGTTATGAAGGGATTTAACCAGAAAAAGGGAGTTGATTTTGATGAGATATTTTCTTCAGTTGTGAAGATGTCATCCATTCGTGTTGTTCTGGGCTTAGCTGCAAGTCTAGATCTAGAGGTTGAGTAAATGGATGTTAAAACTGTTTTTCTCCATGGTGACTTAGATGAAAAAATTTATATGGAGCAGCACAAAGGTTTTAAATTCAAGAGAAAAGAAAATTATGTTTGTAAATTGAATAAGAGCTTGTATGGTTTGAAACAAGCTCCCAGGAAGTGGTACAAGAAGTTTGGTTATGAGTCAGCAGGGCTTCAAGAAGACTATTTCAGACCATTGTATTTTTGTTTAAAAACTCTTTAATGGTGACTTTATTATTGTGTTGCTTTATGTTAATGACATGCTTGTTGTTGGTCATAATGCTTGCAAGATTCAAAAGTTAAAGCAAGAATTGAGTAAGTCTTTTTCTATGAAAGACTTAGGACCAGTAAGGTAGATTCTTGGCATGCAGATTGTCTCTGACAAAAAGGCTAAAAATTTATGGTTATCACAAGAGAAGTGCATTCATAAAGTACTTCGAAGGTTCAATACGGATAAGGATAAGGTTATTTGTACACCTTTAACTATGCACTTTAAATTGAGCACGAAGCAGTGTCCTTCCAGTGATCATCAGAAGGACGATATGAAGAAAGTTCCTTATGCTTCAGTCGTTGGTAGTTTGATGTATGCAATGATTTTTACAAGATCGGATATTGCTCATGCTATTGGTATTGTTAGCCGTTTTTTTTAATTCGGGAATAGAACATTGGAATACTGTGAAGTAGATTATGAGATATCTTTGTGGCACTTCTAGTTTGAGTTTGTGTTTTGGTAGAGGGAAGACTATTCTTTGTGGTTATATTGATTCAAACATGGTTGGTGATATTGATACTCTCAAGTCTACTTCAGGGTATTTGGTTATTTTTGTAGGGGGAGTTGTATCTTGGCAATCCAGGTTGCAAGAATATGTTGCTCTATTTACAACAGAAGCTGAACTTATTGTTGTCGTTGAAGCTTGTAAAGATTGCTTTGAATGAAGAGATTCTTGGGGAAACTTGGTGTTTCTCAAGAGAGGTATGTACTTTATTGCGATAGTCAAAGTGCTATACATCTTGGCAAGAATTCTGTATTTCATGGTCGGTCTAAACACATTGATATGAGATACCATTAGATTCGGGATGTGTTGGATTCTTAGGTGCTTGAACTTAAGAAGATTCATATGAATGATAATGGTTCCGACATGGTGACTAAAACTTTTCCAAGAGGGAAGTTTGAAGATTGTTGCATGATGGCCGAGATGGTGGTCTCCTCCATATAGTCGGGAGGGTGAGAACTATTGGGATATGGGCATTTTCCCTTGTGGATAAATAAAACCCAATTCGGACCAACCTACTTTTGTCCATAGGCCCGTTACTATGGGGCATATATATAGATCTTTTTTAGGTATTATTCATCATCCACAAAGAGAGTTTTAGCAGCCACAAAAGAGAAAAAGTGTGCACATTTTAGCCCAAAATATTTAGCCACAACTTCAAATGGTGATTCCCACTTTGTTTCTTGTCCGATTGAGCTGATTTTTATACATCTTGTTTCTATCATCTCAATCTTTGATTAAAAATTGACGGAGTTGGATTTGGTGGCCTATAGCTCCTGTTTTTTATTCCTGAATAACAACTGCATTTTTTATGTTTGTGCTCCTTTTTTATTCCCTAGTTTAGGTGCTATCTTGCTGTGTTGTTGCTCTTTGATGGACACTTGTTTAGTGGCCTTTTTGGAGGACAATATTGTAACTCCTGGTGATTATAGTGGAGACTTTGGTCCCGTAATTTTTTACTCTTCATACCAAAAGGTTTTCCACGTAAATTTGGTGTCTTGTGTGATTGTCATTATTCTTATCTTATCGTATTTGTGTGATTGATTTTTTTGCTGCCATATTCTTTGTTTTTCTTGAATTTGCTTATCTCCTCTTGGTTCAAATTGGAAGGGAAAGTTTAGACTTGAATATTCTTCCACTGCTACCTTGTCAGACATTTTGATTGTGCCCTTGCCTTTTCCAACAAAGGCAGAACCGCATAAGAATGCTGGTTTTGATTAATGGCTTTAAGGAAGAGAAGTTTGCAAGTTGTTTGGGGGCAGTATTGCTGTGGGAAGGTTACTGGATTTGATGAGGAAGTTGGTTGGTTCAAGGTGAAGTATGAAAATGACGATGTAGAAGATTTTGAGTGGAATGAGCTGGAACAAGTTCTTAGGCTTTTGGACTTTACTATTCCATTGAAAACAATAGCCACAAAAATCATTAAAAGCAGAGATCCATTCAGAAATCCGGGGGTTGAACTAGAAATTATGGTGTAAAAAATCACAGACATAGTGAAGAAAAATGTCATTTTTATGTAGAACTCTATACATGTCAACGACGCCACAGAGTACTTTAAGCTTGATCCTATGAATAAAAGAGTACATTAATCCAGCTTCATGAGCAAGATATGAGAATTCTGAGACATCTTGTGGAGCATGGTAGGTAAATGCAGTATGGCGAGTTGAATCGTTGTAGGTAAAAATCATTTGGAATATTATTTATGTTTGAATGTGATTAAGTAGAGTGAAAAAGTATTATATAAAAAAAAAGTGAATATTTTTTATGATAAACGAGTTCTTAGTTGAAGCACCAAAAGAAAGTTCATAAAAGATAGGTGCAGTATGGATTCAAGATCTACACATTGTTGATGTTAATAATCATTTATGTCATCAATGTAATTTAACATATAATAATATATCATTTAACATTTGTTCTAGGTTATTTATCATTACATATTAAAAATAATTACATTTTAATACATATAATTGTATACTTTTCAATGACTCATTTCAATCTAAAACAAACATAACATTAACCCCAAAAAAGAGAACCAGGCACAATGAGTTCGCGAGGTTAAAGCTCAAAGGAGTCGAATAAAAATATTTAGACTTTAATTTTAATTAATATGAATTTGTTGAATTCGTTGAAAAAGAATTGTACTATTAATCGCATCTGGCGCGAACTTCAAGGAAAAAAATAGTGATGTATAAATTTTTTTATCTAGCTTCCAAAATAGCAATTTTATCATAGGTTACTAATTAACACATATTAAACATATTACATCATGAATATATATATATAATCTTACACCTTTTTAATGATTCATAAATCTAATACAAACATAAGAAATCAATTGCAAAAGAGAATGAGGTGCGATGAATTCGTTAGGGTGCAACTCGGTAGTCATCAAGTATATATTTTTGGACACTAATTCTTAATTAACATGTAGTTGGTGAAATCTTCAAAAAAGAATTGTATTATGAACCGCACATCTCCTGAATTTTAATTATAATTATGTTAGAGATTTTGTATTATAAAAAAAAAAATAGCGGTTCGTAGGGGCGGATCTACAGTAGCAGGTGGAGTTTCCGGGAACCCCCACCCGCTACCGTAAGTCTTATAGTTATATTTTTTTTTCAGTAGGTTTAAATATTAACAGGTGGGCATCCAAAACTAAGTAATTGGATGACTCAGTGGTAGGAGGGGCACACTTGAGACGCATGCCATGCTGTTGCTGATCATGAGTTTGAACCATTGTGGAGGTTCCTTCTTTGTTCCAACTTTATTTATTTTAGGAAAAAGACTCAAATATGCCATCAAACTTTGAGAAAAGGCTCATCCATGTCATCTATTTAAAGTTTGGCTCATTCATGCAATTGTCGTTACAAGAAAAACTTATTCATGTCATTTTTTTAACAGTCTAGTGTGGTGATTTTTGGCAAAAACATTTTCTACATGTGGTCAACAATCATTTGTCCACATCATTAATTAATTGAGCCAAAAATTTTTTAAGGAAAAATGCTCAAATATGCTACTGAACTATCAGAAATAATTCATTGTAACACCCCATACTTTAATTGCTCGAATAATGCATAAAAATAATCTTTAGGACCCCTATATCGATGGTAAACCATGTCTAGTTGGGATGGTGAGTGTTGGGGGTGCTTTTAGGCTTTGGAAAAGGGTTGGCATCGCAAAAAGGATGCTCCACAAAGGCCCCCCACCGCAGAGACATTGGAAAACGCCACTGGAAAGGGTTTGCCTAGGCCTTGCGCCGCAAACCCTGAGGTTTGCTTTGGCTTGGCGCCGCAAACCTTGTGGTTTTCTTTGGCCTTGCGCCGTAAAATCAAAGCTAAGCATCAAAAGTTTCTCCATTTTGATCTAATTTAAGGACGCTAAGGTCTTTTCACACCCTATAACCGTCCGTAATCCCTTATGAACAAAATTTAGGTCTTTAAACACATCTTATCATTCACAAAATTCCCAAATCATCTTTACATAAGTAAGAGAGGAAAAATCACCTAGGGTTTAAAGATTTTAATCTCCAAGGATCAAATTTCTATGCATTCTCTTCGATTTCAAGGTATGTGGGACTATCCAAAATTTTATGGGCATAAGTTTAATGCTTTTAAATTTTTTTAACGTATATGATTATGTATATATAATGGTTTTTGAAAATCGTTTGAAGAGCATGCATCATGAATTCATGTTTAATGAAATTATGAAATTTATAGGGGTTTTTTCATGAACTTTAATTATAGTCATGTGCATATATGGTATGAGTTTTGAAAAGTGATTTGTGAGTATGATTTGTGAAATTTTCCTTTACCATGATGAAATTATGGTCTTAAAATATTATTGATTATGAAACGGGTTTGAGAGCATAAATTATAAGCCCCTTTTTGACCATGAGATTTACTTATAACTAATGTTGGGGCTGTTTTATGAATTAGGATAATTCTGGAGTTTTAAATGCCTCTTTATATATTATGAACAATTGTTTTACATGTTTTTTCAAAGAGGAGATTATTATTCTAAATGCTATTGTTTCTTAATGAAGAATTGCATATGTTTTATGTAGGAATTGACTACCAAGTATTAAAGTATTGAAAAGAGAGTATTTTGCATAATTTAATCTGATATTTAATATAAGAACTCTCCAAAGTAATATTTAAATCTTTTGGGTGGTCATTAACACTCTTTGAATAAAAAGGGTTATGGATATGATGTGGTAAGATATGAATGACTTACAAGTCTAGCTATGATGATACCCCGTTATGATATGCCCTTAACAAAATAAGAAATGAATTTTTTTCATAAGCATGAAGTATGATTTTAAGAAGGTTAAAAATAGTCTTAAAAGAGAGTTATATGATTACTCGAAGAAGGCAAGAGTTCAGATAACTCATTGTCCGAAATCTTATTTTGCCAATGCGGGGTTTATGATATGTGATCCTAAATGGGGGATAATTGAGACATCTCACATGGGGGGATTCCTACTGTATACTCATATGGGATGTATACTAGCTTATGAAACTCCAATCCTTGTAGCAAACTCGGATTGAAGACTTGGCCTTCAAATCAAGGGCGGACCCATATAGTCCGTGGCTATTTAAAATTGTAGGGTGTACCATGTAGCTTAGAACCAAAGCATAGAGTTGAGTCAATATTTTACAAACATGAATTGAAGCGTTTTACTTTATGTCCATGTGTTTTTGTATATACATTATGATAAATTATTTTCACAAAGCTCTCGATTATTTTTATATATTATTTTTGGCTTGTTCTACATACCAACACTCTCCAAGTATTGACCTCCCCATATTTTAGATTCTGTGGCATAGTTTCATGATCCATCACATCAATAGAATATTTAGGATATGACAAAATTAAAAAACCATTCATCTTTCGAAAGACATTTACTCATATGTTGAGTCTTTCAGTTTATGGTCCAGTTAGGGGCCTTGTCCCATCCTAGACAGTTAGTATTTATTAGAGGTTTCGTGGATGAGTTTTTGTTATTGTATTGTCATAATATTATTGACATAATTTGATTTTCAGATTTCCTTAGTTTCATTATATCTTCCATACTTTGATTTTTGTATGAATTATGCTTATGATGGTATACTAAGGGGTCTCTCGGGTCTTCTTCATTCGGATGCCCGTTGCATTTAGGGTATCAACTCGAATCGTGACACTCATTTATGCCATCAGTTAAAAGTTCGATTCATTTGTGCTATCGATGTTATAAAACTAGCTCATGTATGTGATTACATTTTAACAGTGGATTTTCAAAAGCAGCTTTGCCACATGATCTTTTATTAGAGGTACATGTTATTAATTAAAACAAATCAATATTAATTTCAAAATATCTTAGACCCATTAAAAGAACCAATACATTTAACATAACCTAATTCACACCCATTAAAGTATTTTTTTCTATAACAACTATTTTTCTGATCAGAAAAATTGTGATTAGTGTATATCCTTTGTCTGTTTCTTGTAGATTCTATATCATTATAAATGTTACGCTTAATAAAAGCCTCAAAAGTTTTATTCCACAATAACTTTTTTCAATCCTATTGTAACTGATTAGTTGTAATTCCAGTGACTTCAATATATACTCCGAAGTTGCAAGAAAAGAAGCTAATAAACGATTAGGGCAAGCAAGAAAAAGAAGGAGGTGTACCAATTGAACTTCTCCATTCTTTGATTAAGAATCAGGGGAGCATACATTGTTGAAGAATCATTTCCAAATAATGGCTTAAAAGAAGTCTGCTATTCTAATTATTTCGCCATTTATATGGAATAACTTATTCCATCACTATGGTATAAATGGTGGGACAAATAACCCCGATACTAATTAATTTTAGATATTTTAAAATTAATATAGATTTATTTTAATTAATGAAGTGAACCTCTAATAAAAGGTCATGTGACAAAACTATTTTTGAAAATCCACCATTAAAATAATCGTAAGGATGAGCTGATTTTATAATGGCGATGACACAAATAAGTCGACCCTTTAAATGATGGCATAAATGAGACATTTATGATAGTTCAATGGCATATTTGAGCCTTTTCTCTTATTTTAATTAATGGTATGGATATTTAATAAAAGGCCACATGACAAAGCCGTTTTAAAAAATTCACCGTTAAAAAGTAATGATATGGATGAGCTGGTTTTATAACAACAATGACATAAATGAGCCAAACTTTTAACTGATGTTATAAATGAGCTATTTCTGATAGTTCAATGGCATATTTGAGCTTTTTTACTTTATTTTATTAGAAATTCACAAGTTTAAAATCTTGGATCCGTATCTGGTAGTACGTAAGTTATTTATATAGCTTCCAAAATAGTAATTTTATTCTAGGTTATTACTTAATACATACTAAAAAAAATTAAGTAGTCAACGTGTATAAGTCTACACGTTTTATCGACTCATTTTAACCTAAGACAAACATAAACGTCATTTACAAAAAGAAAATCATCGCGATGGATTTGCTACGGTGTAACTCATTGGAGTCGAATAAAATTTTTGGAGTCTATTTCTTAATAAATATGAATTTACTTAATTCTTCAAAACATAAATTGTACTATTGATAGCACATCCTGTCAATTTTAACTATAATAATATTGAAGATCTTTTATTGTTAAGGAAAAATGGTGATTCATAACTTATTTATATAGCTTCTAAAATAGTAAATTTATTCTAGGTGTTATGAACGGACAGAAAATAAGTAAACCACAAGAAAAAAAAAAGAACATACAGATTTACATAAAAATCTTTGCAGAAAAAATCATGGGTAGAGGCAAAGGAGGCTTCCCTATAATGAAGAGAAAGTAAAATGTTGGAGACAATAGTATCAATTTTGTGTATTTAAAAATAATCTGAAACATCCCACTAAATTGCACTTATATAATACTTGTGTACAAATAGGTCCTAATCCTAAAAACATAAAGGTCCATACCTATCGGCTTGATCCCTACGCTACCACCACTGTAATACCCCGATTTTTTGAATCGGAGTGCTACATGGTGTTTATGACCCTGAAGGACCACAAGCTAACCCATGACTGATATCTGTAGCTGTATACTGCAATATATGACGTAATAATGCGGAAAACATGAACAACAAGCCATAAGGTTCAACTGAATAAAATATCTGACAAATCATAACATCCATATAGGGTAAGCAAATACCCAAAACAACTGAAGTCTGAATCAAATCTAAACTAAATCTGAAAGCCTCTAAATACTATCTGAGTAAGGAGTTGAAGGAACATGTCTCCAACTAACTCCGTCTAGCAAAAGTGAACTGAAATAATAAATGAAATAAAATAAAATCATCCTCGAATGGATGAGGACTCACTGCAAATCTGCGTACTGGAACGCTACTGCTACTACTGATCTGGAACTCGTGTCTTTGAATCTATGGTGTAACAAAAAAAAAAAAGCACCATAGCGCAAATACGTCAATACAAGTAAGAGTACTGAGTATACGAGTGAGGTAGGCTAAACATACATACATGAGAGTGCAAATATACATACATAGTAAGTAGAGTCAATACAACTAAAAACAATGTTAATTGACTGACTGATATGAACGTGAGAGTGAAAACATACATGCATAGTAACTGAGATGATAATACATGATAACTGATAGCATGAGCGATCGTGTCTAACAGTCCTAAATCTGATGGAACTATCTGAGTTTCATACTATAACTGAATTGACTGTATCTGATAGTCTTGATATACTGAAAAAATATCTGAGTTCTTTTACTGAGACTGGTACTGAAACTGTGGGAGGTAACCATCTAACCGACATGCCCTAATGACACATACAACTAAGTTGGGGTCAAATCTCTGCCCCAACTGAAAGGGTGTCAATACCGCGCCACTGGTAAGGATAAGCTATGGGCGATCCCTATCTGTCAGTTACTCAAATGAGAATGGTGGGAACCCTAAACTGGCAAGTTAAGCCACCTCATCAACCCTAAGCTGACAGGTTGAAATGTCTTAACCTACGCTGGTTACGGAGTTCTGGAACGCAAGGATGACTGCTAACAATCACACCCTAAACTGATAGGTGAGTTTCCATCCTTGGGTTCGCTCACTGCTAATTACTACTCCCATCTGAATGGACACTGAACATGGTCAGACTAGACTGAATTAAACTGAATTAACTGGGTTCCGATGACTGACAGAATAGTACTGAGGTTACTAAGTTACAGAGCTTTCCTGAGTCACTTGACTGACTGAGTTCTATGGATCAGGGCTTGACTGCGGATATCGTGAAAACATGACTCTGCTCTAGGCACACAACTATATTTTTTGGGTACAAGTACCCCCAAGACTCGATGGAAGGAAACTGACACAACATGGCTTACATGATCATGAGAACAGAGTTCATAATTCATAACACTATAAATAGGGGACTTCATACCAAAAATAGTTCTCAACATCTTGTACATAGAAGAGGAATGCATAAAACATGTATTTAATTGCATATCTTCAATATCATGCACATTCCATATCACAACAACAACACATAACAACAACGTGAAATTCATGTGGAATCATAAAGCATAGAGCATGGACTTGTCAATTAAGAACTATCAAATCATGGGACATGAATCTTATTACGCTAGGCATTTTATCAAACACTTTTCATGCATTATTTTGGATTAAGTGTTTTCATGAATCTATAATGCCCCAAAATCGGGTCCCGAGACGTCACATAGTGCTTAGGGTCACAAGTGATCCCAAGTTAACCCTTCTACTGGCATAACTCATAAGCAATTGAATAAAAATACAAATCCATACAAATCAACAGAAATTACCTCTTTTCTGAATGTGATAGATACAAAAATGGAATTTTACAGGATTACAATTCTGCCTTTACAACCAGAATTGAAACAAAATACATCAACTTCTACTGACTGTCTATGAAGCCTCTACTAGTACTGACTGTAGGTAGCCGGGTCATGACTCCCGACTACCCCAACTCAATACGACTGAATAAAGAAAATACAACACTATAAACTATGCATAACTAACCCAAGCCCTTGAATCAAAAGGACTCATCACCTGCTGACTGGATACCACGAACTGACTGGATTCGAAGGTGCAACTATACCTTGTACCTACATTCTGAGAAAATGTAGCCCATATACGAATATGTGGGTCAGTACCATGGAAAAATACCGAGCATATGGGGGTGTATGCAATTGTATAAACATCATTATCATAAATATTTTTTAGAAATATTCAGGATGTATGAAAGACTCACATAGCCCAAAGAAAATAATCATCATCATTAGAGGATGAAATAAGTATAATAACACATGTGAGTCATCATATAATTTGTCAATCACTTTCAGTTCATCAAGAATATCAATTCACATAATGTAAACATCATTTAAATCTTTCGAAAGAATAACTTTCACAATTCCACTTTCAAATCACTTCACCGTTCACCATAGACACAAGGAAACACACACACACTTTGGGAGATCCTATAACCGACATAAACCATGTGAGCTACATGGAGTCCAATGTACAACCCACATTGGGGAGAGCCATCCTATCCTTGCCATCAGAGTAGGACTTCCAATATCAATCCAAAAACACTAGCGATCACTATATAAATCAGCCTCAGGATCACATCCTATGGGGGCACGTAGTTTTAGGGAAGTAAGATCACTTTGTACCTTCCACTCGGTGTTAAAGATTACTCTCGGATATAGCTCAAAAATTTAAATCAGTATCAGGCTCACATTAAAGAAAATCCACAATAAACGCTTCAACAATTTTTATCGGGAGCCAATTTACTACCCCTTTATCATAATCAATAAAAACGTGGATTTCTTTCACAGTCGAGTTTAAAATAACTCATTCACGACTAAAAGGTCAAATCATTCAAAACATCTCAAATATTCAACATCAATGTGCTTATAACACACATTTTCTCAAGAACACAATTTCAAATGGGGTTCACGACCCAAATATTAAAATCATGATAAATATCGTTCAAGATTCATGCTTTATATCACCATACATGTAAATTCATCTTTCAAAATCATAAACATCAAGATTTCATAATAATCATCATAAGATATGGGTTCATGCTTTAAATTCATAAAAATCAAATAAAAATCATGCCTTTGTAAAGAAAATTACTTTTGGGCAGAAGAACGAAAGAGAGTTCTTGTTGAAAACCCCCACATACCTTGAATGATGAACTTTAGATTGACACTCATTTTTGGGATGTTAATTTTGCGTTTGAATGATGGTTCTTGGAGTTTTTGAACTAGCAACTTGAAATCTTGAATAAATTTGCAGAATTAATGGTGAACTTTGGAGGTTCTTAAAGTTGGATATAGGAGTTTAGGATTTTCTTTTTGAGGGAATTTGATGAAATATAACATATAATGCTTCTAATAAGCTTTAATATAGGGTTTGGATGGATTTTGGGTGAGGAGGAATGACCAATATGCCCCTAAAAATTAAATAATTCTCGCATATGTCCTTTGGTGGACTGTTTTGATAGTCTGAAGTAGATCAACCATAACATTTTACTCCAATATCCAAATTGGATAAAACCAATTTCATTAGAAAGAGAACTCTCATATCTTTCTGTTGATATATAGTATCTCACCCAGATCATTGTGTACGAGGAGTTATGATCATTTGAAATTGACCCAAAAATTCACTTTTGATAGGTTGAAGTAGATCGACCATAACTTTTTGCTACGATAGACAAATTGGATAAAACCAATTTCATTAGAAAGAGGACTCACAGAGATTTCCGTTGATATATTATAGATCACCCAGATAATTATGTACAAGGAGTTATGATCGTTTAAAGTTGGAGCAAAAATACACTATGCCTCAGTATTTTTTTTCCTGCATGTTTTACTGTTCACTACTATTCACGGTTTGATCGAAATGTTCATAACTCGTCGCTCGGGTGTCTGTTTTGGATGATCCACATATATTTGGAAATCTTATTCGATACTATATGCAATGGTGGGTCATAATCTAATACATTCCATACGAAAAATTTATGATTCATTCTAGAAGATAGAACCTAACACGTTTACGCACAAAATTTCAACGAAAAATTTCCCGGGGTATTACATCATCTCCCCCTTGGAAACATTCATCCTTGAATGTCGATGAACAAGTACAGAATACCATGGAAATGATGACAAAAGGCTGGGATAACGAAGTCAATCCACTTACTTCACTCCAAACTTTCGAATACTTCATAGAACATGCAATTCATAATGAGAATGGTCACATAGTTGGATCTTAAACAAAGGAGACTGATTTTAAGGAATCGATATCTTTGGTTTATTCAGAGACTGAGAATCAAAGGTCTCGAAGGGGATCTAGTCAAAAGAAGGAACACTTGCGCCCAAAAGAAATGTCCTTCAACATTCCCTCCAAAAGATTCAAATGACATTGTTCAGGGAGAAAATGAACCATAATTTGATACAATCCTATCGTATGGGAACAAGGACCCATATGGCATAAATTAAGATAGGAATTTCTAGGTCTTGGGAAACATAACTCCCTGCTTCCAAACTTAGCAACACTTCCCAACTACTCCCTCGACTATGTTCAAGCCTAACTCCAAGTACTCATGAGATACGCCACATAACACTATAATATTAATCTATATCATGAACCTCAATACACACTGAGCCTTATAACTCCTCACTTCAAACATAACTCTTATTGCTACTCCAACAACCACATACAATCTTATACTGGGGATCCGCTAACTTGCGGTGCATTCTTTTAGATATACAACCATAACATTCAAGCCTATACTCATAACCACATAAGCACTTCGGACATGCACCTCTAAACGAACACTCATAAAGCATCTTCCTCGCTTTCTCTAAGATTCCATCAACTACATCATTCACACATACTGGTCAATTCTTTAAACGGCACACATAACATTTTCTCAACCAATTAAACTATACACAAAAACTCTGTATTACTATTCCTACAACCTCATAGAAGTGCATAAAACCAACGGACAACAATCTTTCCAAATAAACATTTAAAACTTCAACTAACCACGGCATGTATCAAGGACTTAGCCTTAATCTAACTTCACTTCACCACCGTGAGCACACCACCTTCTATCATAGATAAGGAAGTATCTTCTCTCCCTTCTAGACAACTGCTCACCACCATTAGCTTGACTTAATGAAAAGGTCAAAAAATTTTAAAACATGAAGACCTGAAACATGAAGGGATAATGTAAATAAATTGACTGTCTCTATTGAGGCCTTAGGAATAAAATATCAAATAGAATGGGTTCATTAAGGTATCAACACTGAAGACACCCATAACGAAAACTGAATCTCACTGATCAATAAGAGTATTGCCTGAGTATTGAACTGAACATACTGTAAAACTTGAGTATATGAGTCATGGGCGGCATGCCCTGAATTTAGAGCTCATAACTTATGGAATGTGATTCCAACTGCTAGAAGAACTGAAATTTCTCATTTTTGGAAACTAGGAGAGTATGTCATTCTCCATCACGTGTATGAACATGAATTAAGATCAGGGAACTGAAATGTAAAGCATGAGTAGGTTTTGGGGCAGCTGAAAATAGTGAAATAACATTGGGTCAAGCACCGATCTTTTTCACAGCAAATTTATAACTTACTGGTACTTCTACTAAAATGTAAAAGCTTGACTTGACTACTTGTTCTATCATCTCCCCCTTAGCTTTAAGCCACCACTCAAATTCTCAAATGCTTACTAATTTCAAATCTCCATGAACATCTCTGTCGCCGGAATGTACACCATCTAGTGCTTCAACTCTTATTTCTATTAGCTCAACTTGAATACTTTCTAACTTTTTAATAGACCATGCTACTTCTGTCTTCTCCCTCTAATACCATGCCTATGAACTTAAGTTTCTAAACCATAAGAATCAAAATCACACTTAAGAGGCTCAACATTTCCAATCATATGCCTCGCCTTAACTTAGCCATCAAAACATCATCCTTCGTCTAACTAGTATTTATCCATCTAACAATCCCATGGCACGACTCACTACACCACATACATTAATCCTCGAAATTAAAGCAGTCCCATAATATCTTGGGTGAACTTTCTCATCATAATATAATATTAAACTTAATTACAAGTCAACTACACTTAAACTCTTATGTACACTATTCAACCCTATTAGGTCACTTCCGGAAACTAATACCATTAATCCGAAAACCGTCACATTCCACTTCATGATCACCAATCTTTCAAACTTAAGGTCTCACACTTCACATAATTTACAACTCCATCTCACGCATAACTCCCACGTGAAGATTATAAAATAACACATCCATGAACACTAGCCCACTTAAACTTTATAACAATAATAATTGGTCCTAATCATATAACCTATCTTATTCACAATCCATTGACACATCCTTCTTTCACCCGTCACTAGTATCTATCCTTCATACATAACTTAACATAGTTCATAGCTCTCTACGTCTTAACTAAACTTCCTCTTGCAATCTGGAGAGTGCCTAGATTAACAACACTTACCCACCGAGTACTTCCATCACTAACCTATACTCTCTTTCATACAAATACCGTCAACACCCGTTTCATACCTCGAACAAACTATATCACTTTCTATTAACCCAATTGCATGCAAAAAGGGATTTCGCTATACTTATGCTCAACAAATCACACTTACCATCCTTCTTACTACTACACCTCCACATCCCACATTTTCAGCCAGCACAAGGAACAAGATGAACTACAAGTTGCTAGTGGATCAAAATAGGCCTCACACGGCTTCACTAGACTTTGGTTTTGTGTTTTGATCAAGAAAGTTATATGAATAACAAAGTAACTATGCTGGTGAATCGAAATAGACCCCACACGACTTCACTAGACTTTGGTTTGTATTTTGAACAAGAAAATAAGATGAATAACAAAGAAACTATGCTAGTGAATCGAAAGAGCCCCATACGGCTTCACTAGACTTTGATTTTTCACAAACATAATGATAACAAGATTACATAATACAAGAGATAGAAACTTGACACACAACATTCAATGATCTAAGAATGCACCTTACTCTATCTTAATTAAATAACTCATAAGAATGAGGGCATAACTTTCAACTTAAGGAACTTAACACACTAGAGAGCTCCTCTCAAGCCCTTTGTGTAACTTTTGAAATTTCTTCTAGAAAATATAGAAGCATTACCTGGGGAAGAACTAGAT
Source organism: Capsicum annuum (assembly GCF_002878395.1). Classification (NCBI taxonomy): domain Eukaryota; kingdom Viridiplantae; phylum Streptophyta; class Magnoliopsida; order Solanales; family Solanaceae; genus Capsicum; species Capsicum annuum. The sequence continues at coordinate 201,535,156 of NC_061120.1, forward strand.
CTTACGAATCATGTTACCTCAAAAATAATACATAGATGGAGAAGTATAGATTAACATTGTAGATTCTAAGGAGGAATCTGAAAGCACATCTAGCCTAGGCTTAGTTCACGACTTTTATGAACATGAATAAAGTACTTCAATCTTTGGAACTTAAAAAGCACTGAAAGGATACTTTCTAGCTCTCTTACAATCCCATAACTATCTATGGAGAATTAAGCTTAACTGTTTCTGATACCTTAAAAATGAGGCAGAGTTGGCCGGAATAGAGTAAGATGAGAATCAATATAAGCTTCTTGGAGAAACTTTTTATAGCACGATCTTAGACTTGAAAGAAGGGAAACATTTCCTAAATGCCCTGTAGCCTCTCGAAGAAAAGTACAAACGTCTCCGTACCGTTTCGTAAGAATCTACTAGACACAACTTCATAGACACCCTAGGACACTTAAACTCTGTGCTCTGATACCAAGTTTGTAACGCCCCAAAATCGGGTCCCGAGATGTCACACGGTGCTTAGGGTCACAAGTGACCCCAAGCTAACCCTTCTACTGGCATAACTCATAAGCAATTGAATAAAAATACAAATCCATACAAATCAATAGAAATTAACTCTTTTCTAAATCTGATTGATACAAAACTAGAATTTTACAGGATTACAATTCTTTCTTTACAACCAGAATTGAAACAAAATATATCAACTTCTACTGACTGTCTATGAAGCCTCTACTAGTACTGACTGTAGGTAGCCGGGTCAAGACTCCTGACTACCCCAACTCAATACGACTGAATAAAGAAAATACAACACTATAAACTATGCATAACTAACCTAAGCCCTTGAATCAAAAGGACTCATCACCTGCTGACTGGATACCACGAACTGACTGGATCCGAAGGTGCAACTATACCTTGTACCTGTAGTTCGAGAAAATGTATCCCATATACGAATATGTGGGTTAGTACCATGGAAAAATACCGAGCATATGAGGGTGTATGCAGTTGTATAAACATCATCATCATAAATATTTTTTAAAAATATACAGGATGTATGAAAGACTCACATAGCCCGAAGAAAATGATCATAATCATAAGAGGATGAAATAAGTATAATAACAAATGTGAGTCATCATATAATTTGTCAATCACTTTCAGTTCATCAAGAATATCAATTCTCATAATGTAAATATCATTTAAATCTTTTGAAAGAATAAATTTCACAATTCCACTTTCAAATCACTTCACCGTGCACCATAGACATAAGGAAACACACACACACTTTGGGAGATCCTATAACTGACATAAACCATGTGAGCTACATGGAGTCCAACGTACAACCCACGTTGGGGAGATCCGTCCTATCCTTGCCATCGGAGTAGGACTTCCAATATCAATCCAAAAATACTAGTGATCACTATATAAATCAGCCTCAGACTTACATCCTATGGGGGCACGTAGTTCTAGGGAAGTAAGGTCACTTTATACCTCCCACTCGGTGCTAAAGATTACTCCCGGACTTAGCTCAGAAATTTAAATCAGCCTCAGGCTCACATTAAAAAAAATCCACAATAAATACTTCAACAATTTTCATCAGGAGCCAATTTACTACCTCTTTATCATAATCAATAAAAACGTGGATTTCTTTCATAATCGAATTCAAAATAACTGTCACGCCCCAAAATCCCATCGGGCCGGACTGGCACCCGAAGCCGAGAAGGCCCGGGAGAACCCGTTCAAATACTTGTACTTTCACTTACATGTCACCAAAAATTTGGACAGCACTTCGTTGCATATAGAAGGGTCTAATTACCTGTATCAGCACAACACACACAAATATAAATATATATAATACTTGGCCGTCGGGGCCACCACATATACAAATATAACATCACTATATC
>NC_061120.1:201537144-201537949 GCF_002878395.1 Capsicum annuum
AGGGCCGGACTGGCACCCGAAGCCGAGAAGGCCCGGGAGAACCCGTTCAAATACTTGTACTTTCACTTACATGTCACCAAAAATTTGGACAGCACTTCGTTGCATATAGAAGGGTCTAATTACCTGTATCAGCACAACACACACAAATATAAATATATATAATACTTGGCCGTCGGGGCCACCACATATACAAATATAACATCACTATATTAACTTCCATGACTTTACCCTTCCTTATGTCTACAAAGCCTCTAGGATATACATGACATAACTAGGGTCGGGACAAACCCCCGCTCACACATGACTCCTGTACAATAACAAAACATATGGGACCGACTCGGAAAGCTCCGAAGCAAACTGGAGCTCACCAACAATAGCTGTATGACCTGGCTCCTATCTATGCTGTGAATGAGCTGAGGTACCTGTGCCTGCAGCATGAAATGCAGGTCCCCGTGGGGGACGTTAGTACGAAATATGTACTGAGTATGTAAAGCTGTACATAATCACATATGATATAGGAGCTCAATAGAAATCAGAAACAAGTGAATAAGTCGTAATAGGAGTGGACCACACTTACTAGAACTTGTGACAACCTGTACATTGTATTTATTCAGTCACTTTACCTTCGTTTTTATCGTCTTTGTAATCATTATTGTACTGTACTGTGACCATTAGACTGCCTCCAGTACATATCAACTGGGATCGACCCATGCTAGGCTTATGCCCCTGGGATAACACCCATCAACACATAAATAGGGATCGACCCATGCTAGGCTTATGCCCCTGGGATACCACCCGATAAGAT
>NC_061120.1:201540949-201745241 GCF_002878395.1 Capsicum annuum
GTGCTCGATTATATCCGAAACCTATCCGTTTTTGGAAATCTTTATATCGTTGGAAAGCTTATTCAATAACCTTCGTATGGAACTATCGACGGGCAAATTCCGGTATACATAAAATAAGAAAATTAATTCCATATAAATAAGACCAATACACGTACTTGAATACGCCAATACATGTACTTGAATACGGGGTGTTACAATAACTCATTCACGACCAAAAGGTCAAATCATTCAAAACATCTTAAATATTCAACATCAACGTGCTTATAACACACATTTTCTCAAGAACACAATTTCAAATGGGGTTCACGACCCAAATAGCAAAATCATGATAAATATCGTTCAAGATTCATGCTTTATATCACCAAACATGTAAATTCATCTTTCAAAATCATAAACATCAAGATTTCATAATAATCATCATAAGATATGGGTTTATGCTTCAAATTCATAAAAATCAAATAAAAATCATGCCTTTGTACAGAAAATTACTTTTGGGCACAAGAACGAAAGTGAATTCTTGTTGAAAAACCCCACATACCTTGAATGATGAACTTTAGATTGACACTCATTTTTGAGATGTTAATCGTGCCTTTGAATGATGGTTCTTGGAGTTCTTGAACTAGGAACTTGGATTCTTGAATAAATTTGCAGAATTAATGGTGAACTTTGGAGGTTCTTGAAGTTCGATGTAGGAGTTTAGGATTTTCTTTTTGAGGGAATTTGATGAAATATAACATATAATGCTTCTAATAGGCTTTAATATAGGGTTTGGATGGATTTTGGGTGAGGGATGATGACCAAAATGCCCCTAAAAATCAAATAATTCTCGCATCTGTCCTTTGGAGGACTGTTTTGATAGTCTGAAGTAGATCAACCATAACGTTTTACTCCAATATTTAAATTGGATGAAACTAATTTAATTAGAAAGAGGACTCTCATATCTTTCTGTTGATATATAGTAACTCACCCAGATCATTGTGTACGAGGAGTTATGATCATTTGAATTTGACCCAAAAATTCACTTTTGATAGGCTGAAGTAGATAGACCATAACTTTTTGCTCTAATAGACAAATTAGATGAAACTAATTTCATCGAAAAGAGAACTCATAGAGCTTTCCGTTGATATATAGTATATTACCCAGATCATTATGTACGAAGAGTTATGATTGTTTAAAGTTGGAGCAAAAATACGCCAGGCCTCAGTATTTTTTTTCTTGCACGTTTTACTGTTCACCACTATTCATGGTTCGATCGAAATGTTTATAACTCGTTGCTCGGGTGTCCGTTTCGGATGATCCATATATCGTTGGAAAGATCATTCGATACTCTACGCAATGGTGGGTCATAATCTAAGACATTTTGTACGAAAAATTTATAATTCATTCTAGTAGAAAGAACCCAACACGTTTACGCACAAAATTTTAATAAAAAATTTCCTGGGGTATTACAGAATATCACCATGTTAAAACACCTAAAATTCATGGGTTTCAACTAACAAATATGTATACTTCATGAAAACACCTTTAGATATCATCTTGCAATTTAAACAACAGTCATCAACATGTACATACTCATATCACAACAAGAAAATCACAAAATAATATTTAAAATATGGTTCTTGAGCTCTATGAATGAAATGGATCCACAGATATCATCTAAATGGATCCACAGATATCATCTAAATAATATTTAAAATATGGTTCTTGAGCTCTATGAATGAAATGGATCCACAAATAATATTTAAAATATGTTCTTTATGGTTCTTGATAGAATTTCAACAAAAGTAGTGTATTTTGGTGTTTTGGAGCCTTAATTCCGTGTTTTTGAGCTTATATAGTGTGGGGAAATTTTCCATTTTACCCTTAAAAATGCGGAGTTGGAAGATGGAATTTTTTGATAGCGTGCGATGGAGCATGTGTCATATGCTATATTCCACCGCACTAGAGCATGCATCGCATGCTATATCGTATGATAGGACCATGCGATTGAGCATGCGTCGTATACTAATCGCATGTCGCTGCTGTTTTGAAATTCAAAAATGCTCTAAATGGATTCTAAAAATTTTGAAACTCACCCGGTATATACTACGACCTTGCCCCATCGCAACACAACTTATAAATCCAAAAACGAAAATCGTTAAGGTCGTCAAATAAATCCCCAAAGTTTGGAGGTCTAAAATGAGACTAAGTGTTGAACACTTATCAAAATTTTCTAAGTCTTGAGGCTTGTAAAGACAAATGAGTTGAAATTCAAACTTAGGATTTTACAGGGTATTACAACCACAGACCCCATTGAAAATTACAAACATGGGTCACACAGCAAAACTTTCAGAGCCAGATCAACAAACTTTGGGGCATAACTCTAACAATCTCCACCTTGACACGAATTCTAATTTAGAAATCAAATTCATTTTAAGACAAACTCTCCATCTTTTCCACAAAATCCCCTAAGGCCACATCTTAACAGCTAACACCAACCAAGTTAAAAAAAAACAACCAAGTTCAAGTAATGCTCAAACTTGGCACGTAGTAGTTTCTTGGTCATCATATCAATAGGGTTATCATGGGTACTAATCTTGTTAGGGATCTCTTTTATCAAGGCCTCCTGCAATATTAGAATCAACATACCTAATCACTCCATCTCTATTTCGCCCAAACTGCTAACAAATTGTTAGCAGGTCCATGCAGGTATCTGAAAATCCACTAAAATGCTTTCGCATGTTCTTTACCAGGATTTTCTATGTATCTGCTAACTGCACTGATTGCAAATGATAAATATGATTGGGAACACACCATCACATACATAAGAGAACCAATAGCACTAGAGTATAGAACTCAAGATATATAGTCATGCTCATCATCTGTATTTGGAGATAACATGCCCAAGAGTTTGAAATGAGATGCCAATGGAGTACTGATAGGTTTGTCATTTTGCATATTGAACCTGTGAAGCACTTTCTCAATATACCTTTTCTGACTCAAGTATAACTTACATTTCTTTCTATCCCTCAGAATTTCCATGCCAAGGATATTTTTTACTTCTCCTATATCCTTTATGTCAAACTCCTTATCGAGTTGGGATATGAATTTTATTGTTTCTCACATAACCTTTGCAACTATCAATATATCATCAACATACAAGAGAAGATACATGAACAAACCATCACTTACCTCCTTGAAATAGACACATCTATTATAACTACTCCTCCTAAACATATGAGAAGTCATAAATGAGTCAAACCTATTATACCACTATCTGGGTAACTATTTTAAGCCATAAAGAGACTTTTTCAGCAAGCATACATAGTCCTTTTTTTCTGAGACTACAAAACCCTCTAGTTGTTGCATATAGATGTCCTCCTAAAGTTCTCCATGTAAGAATGTAGTTTGACTTTCAACTGCTCAAGCTCAAGATTGTGCACGGCCACAATACCAAGCAATGCTCAAATCAAACTATTCTTTACAACTAGAGAAAACACATCCGTGAAGTTAACACCTGGAACCTGATTATAACCTTTAACAACTAGTCTTTCTTTGTACCTAGCATCTTCAACTCTCAATGTTCCTTGTTTATTTTTAAATTCCCACTTGAAATGAATAACGTTCTTATCTTTAGGCAATTTAACCTAATCCCATATGCCATTATTATGAAGTTATTCTATCTCTTCCTGCATAGAAATCATCGATCAGCCAGAATTATCATAACTAACTGCCTTTGAGTAAGAAAAGGTTCTTCACCAAAATTAATACCTGTTGCTATATTCAATACATAAGCAACCAATTCATCTTCACCATACATTTGAGGAGGTCTACTATCTCTTCTAGGCCTAGCTTTAGCAAAAGAATATTGTGGCTCCACTGGTAGTGAAGAATAAATAGTATAATTCTATATCTCCTGGATAGACTGAGAAGTAGGCACTAGTGTGAACTCTTATCCAATCTATAATTCAACGTGGGTGCTTGACTTTTGCTGATTCAAGACACTAGGCTCATTTGGGGACGAAGCACAAAGCATGGTAGTTTCATCGAACAAAACATATCTGTTACTCATAACTTTTCTATTTTCTGGACACCAAAGCTTATATACTCTAACACCATACTTATAACCCATAAATAAGCACTTGATAGATCTAGGTTCAAACTTTCCATTATCAACATGAGCATAAGCAAGATATCTAAATATCTTCAAATCAGAGTAATTAGCAGGGGTACCGGACTATACCACTTGTGGAGTCTTTTGTTCAATCTCGACTGAAAGAGAGTGATTAATAATAAGGCAAGCTGTGGAAGCAGTTTTGTCCCCAAAAGACTTGGGTAAACCAGAATTAGAGAGCATACAATGCTCCTTCTCCATTAGATTCCTATTCATTCGTCCAGCCATACCAATCTGATGCAGAGTATGATGAAATGTTAAGTGCCTCACCATTCCTTCTGACTTATACAAAACATTAAATTCATTAGAACAAAACTGTAAACCATTATAAGTCTGAAGTCGTTATACCTGCTTCCCTATTTGCTTTTTAATCATAGTCTTCTATTCCATGAAAGTTGGCAACAAATCATTCTTTTGCTTCAGGAAGAAAATCAAAACTTTTCTAGAATAGTCATCAATAATAGTAAACATGTAATTAGCACTTTTTCTAGAAGGCACCCTAGAAGGACCCCAAAGATCAGAATGAATGTAATCAAGTATGCCTTTAGCTGAGTGGATACCTTTAGTGAATCTGAATCTCTTCTGCATCCCAAAAATACAGTGCTAACAAAACTCCAATTTGATATTACTCTGGCCATCAAGAAGTCCTCTCCTACTTAGTTCAGCCATCCCATTTTCAGTCATATGTCCCAAAAGCATATGCCAAAGTTTAGCAACATCACTATCTGATAGAGAAAAAGTATAAATATTTGCATCACCTATAATTGTAGAGCCTTGCAAGACGTACAAATTAGTAATCTTTCTCTTTCCCTCCATCACAAGAAGATCACTTTTACTAACCTTTAGGACTCTACCTTCACCAGTGTACTTATTTCCGTTCAAATCAAGGTTACTCAAGGAAATAAGATTTCTTTTCAGGTCTAGGACATATTGCACATCACCAATTGTCCTCACAACCTATCAAATATCTTGATCCTGATTGTTCCAATACCAGCTATCTTATAGGGTGTGTTATATCCCATCAACACAGAACCTTTAGAGACCATTTTATAGGTTGTAAACCAATCCCAATTGTGACCCAAATAAAACGTGCAACTTGAATCAAGAACCCAATCCTCATAGGGTTTGGAGTTACCATTAGAAATTACCAAGAGTTCTCCATCACTACCACCATCTAAAAAAAAACTGGCTTCACTAGACTTCTCTGGTTATTTTCCTTTCTGGTTTTCAGCTTTCCTTTTATTTTTATTCAGTAACTTATAAAACTTAGATTTGATATGTCCCTTCTTCTTGCAGTAATTACAGGTTTTGTTTTTGTTTCTAGATTTTAACCTATTCCTATTATCGCCTCCATAGTTGTTTTTAAGAGTCTTTCCTCGAATAATGAGACCAGGTCCTTGATTCACCAACCCATTCACAAGATGCTCCAACTTCTCCTTAGAGAACAACACATCACAAATTTCATCTAGAGTTAGGGTATCAAGACTATATAAAATCGTATCCCTAAAGGTAGAATATGATGCAGGCAGCGATCACAGAAAAATCAACCCTAGATCTTCCTCATCATACTTAAACTTCAGAGTTCTTAAATCAGAGATGATTTTCTTAAATAAAGTTAGGTAATTCTCCAAATACACACCCTCAGACATGTGATGGGAATAAACGCACCCTCAGATATGCGGTGGGAATAAAGTCATTATTTGAGATGTAACTTACTATTTAGGATCTTCATCATACATAATGATTCCAGTTTTAACCAAAACGCAACGACAGTAGTTTCGTTCAAAACATCCTATAGAATCTGATTGGAAGATAAATGTGTATTTGAGATAGAGCCTTTAGATCCTTACACCGTTTATCCTCTTCTATACATGATGAGGGTATCTTATCAATCCCTAATAAAGCATCGTCCTAATCCATCTGTGCAAGCACAACCCGTATCTTAACCTGCCATAATGAAAATTTGGTGTTGTGATCTAATAAAGGAATATCATACTTCATGGTTGCCATTCCCGAGAAAAAATCTCTCTAATACCAATTTTTTATATTTGGGTAGTACCACAAAGCAAAAGAAAACAAGAAGAAGACACATAAATTTACATGAAAAACCCTTGCGGGAATAACCACGGGCAGAGGAGGAGGAATTTCACTATAATGGAGAGAAGTACAATAATGAGATGAAAATCCCAATGATGTTTTTTTAAACCATCCAAAATAACCCACTAAATGACACTTATATAATACATGTGTACAAATAAATCCTAGGCCCAAATCCTGTCAGCCCAATCCCTACGCTACCACCACAGACCCCATAAAAAATCACAAACATGGGTCATACTGTGAACTTTTCAGGACCGCATCAACTGAATTTGGGTCACAAACTCTAAAACCATTAGCACTAATACTAATATTTTTGTTGATGAGTGTTATGAAATGGACAGGAATAACCAATACCACAAAATGAAAGAAAATAATAAGAACCCACAGATTTTATGTGGAAACCTTTGATAAGAAAAATCATGGGCAGAGAAGGAGGAAATTCACTATAATGGAGAGAAATACAAGGATGAGATGTAAATCTCAATGATGCATGTGAACAACCCAAAAACAACCTACTAAATCGCACTTATATAATACGTGCATTCAAATAAATCCTAAGCCCAAAAACATACAGGTTTATACCCCTAAAAAAATCTCAAACATAGGTCGCATTGCGAACTTTTTAGGTCTGGATCAACAAAATTTGGGTCACAAGGGTTGGCATTGTCAAAGTCTCATTACATTGAAAAGGTACTTGACAAGTTCAAGTATTTGAATTTTCAAATTGCCAAGACTCCATAAGATGTGAGCTTTGCACTTCAAAAGAATGGAGGTAAAAGTGACTCACATTTGGACTATGCAAGAGTGTTGAAAAGTTTGATGTATATCATGAGTTGTATGCGATCAGTATAGCATGTGCTATTAGTCAATTGAGTCGGTATATGAGTAATCCCAATCAAACTCATTAGATGACAATAAAAAGAGTTTTGGGGTATTTAAAATTTACTCTAGACTATGCTTTGTATTATAATAAATATCTAGATCATAGAGAATCAGGTGCAATGGTTTCACTAAGGTGAAGCTCATAGGAGTAAAAACAGTGTTAAAACTTTAAATTCTTTGTTAGTATGTATTTGGTGAATCCATCGAGAAAAAAATTATTCTATGGATCACATATCACATGAATTTTTCTACAATTATATTAGAAATATTTTATTACCAAGGTAAATTTATGCAGCTTCCAAAATAGTAAATTTATTTTAGATTATAAAAAAATTTAAATTATTAATGCATATAATTCTACACTTTCATTCACTCATTTGAATCTAAAAAATATATATAAGTATTCGCAAAACGAGAACTAGACGCAATGGGTTCATTATGAAGCAACTCCTTGGAGTTAGATTGAAAATTTTGAACTCTAATCTTATCAAATATGGATTTAGCGAATTTGTTGTAAAAGAAATTGTATTAGTGATAGTATATCACATGAATTTCAACTACAATCAGGTTAAAAATCTTTTTTTTTTTTAAAAGGAAAAATATCGATCCTAAATTATTTATGTATGTAACTTCCAAAGTAGTAAGTTTTTTCTAGATTATTAATTAATATATTTTTAATAATACATCATCAATGCATATAAATCTATAATTCCTAATAACTAATTTCAATCTTTAAAAAACATAACATTCATTAGAAAAAAACATAATTAGGTGTGGACTTTGTAAGTGCTTGTTGTTTCTTTGCTTAGAAGATAGCTTTATTTTTTCGATTTATTATTCCTCTTCTGATTGCTATTTGCAATGACTTTTTCTATGTCTGTTTTATTTGTGTATTTTATCCTTAAACTACTATTATATGCATTACTTGTGTCGAGGGTCATTTGCAAACAACCTCTCTATCTTCTAGAGGTAGGATTAAAATAGAAAAAAATACATAAAGTAGCATTCTTAAGTATTAAATTACAAAATATAACAATACTTTTATTAAATTACATTTTGTAGCATATATATTTTTATGTATTTGTATTTTTGTATCAACAATTTACAAAAATACAAATACATATCAATTATAAGGGCAGTAAAAATCACATGTATTTATATTTTTGTACCAACAGTTTACAAAAATACAAAATACAACTTGTTATATTATGTAATTATAAAACTGTTCCTATGAAACTCATAATTAAGGAGATAAATATGCTATTCTGAATTTTGCCCATCAAAATATGTGTACACAAGCATTATCTGCAGCCCTTACTTTTTTTTTTTTTTTTTTTTTTATGGGGGTTTAACTAGGGATTTTATTAATTTATAAAAAAGAGTACCCCACAAGGCCAAGCGGCCCAAATAAAAAGCAAACACAAACAAATAATAAAAGCCCTAAATGGCAGCCCAAGTCTGCCCTAACCCAAAATTTCTTATTACATATAAAATTGTGTAGGGTTTCTTAATTCTCTCTCATTCCTCTTCTTTCCTAAACCATTAGACACCTGAGAAATACTGCCTCCGTGCTTCAATCTCCGCCTTCTCATCCTTCTGCTCTGGATTATCAATGTTGTACCTGCTCGTCCTTTATTTTTGGTCTCATAAGATTTCAAGAGTAAGGATGCTTTTAAATTCCTTCGTTTCTTTCTTTTTTGCTCCTCTCTCTTACATGTATTTTTCCCAGCTGTGTTCTCTGGTAGATGGTTGTGGATGTGATGTTTTGTCGAGAGTGCTCGTACTCCCTTTTTCTAGATTTCCTTTTATTGTCGCCCCCTCGGACCTTTAATCTTCTGCAGGTGGAACTGTGGTGAAGTGCACGAGAAGCTTCGCCCTTCTGCCACATAGTGATGGGTTTCATATTCAGGTTAACCATTTCTGATTCGACCCTAGACCCTCCCAATTTGCCACGTCCCCTTACTTTTGAAATTACATTATTGTTGTTAATTAGTGAATTCATTGAATAAGGAATCCTATTATGTATTGATTGTTTACCACACAAATTTTAACTAGAAACTAGTTAAAAATCTTTTATTACTTTAAGAAAACGTAGTGTTCTAAAAGTCAACAGATAAATGTCACAGAAATTGATTCATCAAGTTTTGTAATTTGAATTTGATTTTTTTAAGGGGAGGGAAGAAGTAATATTTTTAGAGAAGCGACTAAATGACTAATCTAGAAAATTACTAAAATACAATTATCAACTAATAAATATTACATTTTAGTCAAATTAGATGTCTAATCTAGAAAATTATTAAAATTCATTCATCTCCTAATTAATATTCCTTTTTAGCCAAAGAGATTATATGACTAATCTAGAAAATCATTAAAATTCACTCATCACCTAATTAATATTACTTTTTAATAGTCAAAGAGATTATATGATTAATCTAGAAAATCATTAAAATTTATCACTTAATTAATATTCTTTTCTACAGTAAAGTAAAGAGATTAAATGACTAATCCAAAAAAATAATTAAAATTCACTTAGCACCGAATTAATATTCTTTTTGAGCAAAGAGATTATATGACTAATCTAAAAAGTCACTAAATCCACTTATCTCCCAATTAATATTCATTTATAACCAAAGAGATTATATGAGTACTCTAGAAAATCATTAAAATTCACTAATCTCTTAATTGATATTCCTTTCTATCTCTTTTGACTGCTATATATCTCCATAATTGTCATGATCCGAGTCGAAGTCTTGGTCGCGACGGACATTCCGAACCACAAAGGCTCGAGAGACGCCTTAGCATACTATCATAAGCTTAATCCATACATAAATCAAAGTGCAGAAGATTTGATAATGTTCAATGGAAACTTATAATCCAAAACGTGTCAATGAAATTATGACAAAACAAAACTAAAATTCTATCTATGAAGCATCTAATGAAAACTAACTGTCTAGGTCGGGACAAAGCCCTCGGATAGACCATATACTGAAAGACTCAACATATGAGTAAATGACTTTCGAAAGATGGATGGTTCACCAATTCTGTCATATCCCAAGTGTTCTACTGATGTGATGGATCATGAGGCTATACTGCAGAACCTGAAATATGGGGGAGGAGGGTCAATACTCGAAAGTATTAGTATGTAGAACAATCCAAAAATAACACATACTTTATGTAAAATAAGTGAGAGCTTTATGAAAATAATTTATCATAATATATATATAGAAACACAGGGACATAATCAATGAGCTTCAAACATTCTTGTAAGTCATCACTCGACTCTATGTTTTACTTTTGAGCTAGATGGTACACCCTACAAGTCTACAATCCCATAGGCTATACGAAATCCGTCTTTAACTCATTGGTCAAGCCCCCAACCTAAGTTTTCCGCAAGGGCTATAGTTCTAATCTCTACTATGCCAAACGGTCGTCGCCAGTGTACATTTCCCTGTTTCAGGGCAAAATAAAACCCTTGTCGCCAAAATGTGGATTTAGACAATAATTTATCTAAACTCGTGCCTTCTTCGGGTAACCACCTAACTCTCTTTAAGTCCAATTTTATCCTCTTAAAAACATACTTCATGCTTATAAGCAATTCTTCTTTTATTCTGTTAAGTGCATATCACAACAGGGTATCATCATACCCAGACTTGCAAGACAAATCATATCATATCAAATCCATAGCCCTTCTTTTTCAAAAACATGCAAAGGACCACCAATAGATTTACCAAATCACATAAGAGTTCTTATTTTCAAAAGCATATGAAACTTATGCAAATAGACTCTCTTTTTAAGACTTTAAATGGTGGTCAACTCTTTCATTAATTTTATGCAGTTTCTTCATTAGGAAACCCTAGCGTTTAGAATATAAATCACCTCTTTGAAAAACATGTGAAAAAAACATGTATAATAATCAAGAGGAATTTAAAACTCAAGAATTATCATCAATCATAAAGCAGCCCCAACATTAGTTATACACAAATCTCATGATCAGAAAAAGGTATATAATTCATGCTCTCAATCCTAATTCACAACATGCTAAGACCATAAATTTTATCATGGGAAAAGAAATTTTGCAAGTCATTTTCATAATCACTTTTTGAACTCAAATCATGTATGCACAAGATTATAAATCAATCTTATGTAAAACCCCTTTTGGTAATTATGTACTTTCATTAAAACGGGTTTATGACGCATGCCCTTTAAATGATTTTCGAAACCCATTACATATATATATATATATATATTTATATTTAAAACTTATTTTAAAAAGTAAAATTTACGCTCATGAGATTTATGATAGTCCCACATATTTTTTGACGAAGAAAAATCGAAGAGAACGTAGAGAGATTTGCCCTTGGAGATTAAAATTCTTAAACCCAAGGTGGTTTATCCTATATTGTTTCAGGGAATATGATTTGGAGATTTGAGAAGTGAAATAACGTGTGTTAAGACCTTAATTTTTTCCATATATAATTAAAAATGATTATAGGATGTGAAAAGACCCTAGCACCCTTAAAATAGAATAAAATAGAGCACTTTATGATGCTTGGATTTTGCTTGGCGGTGCATGGACAAATACAACCTAAGGTTTGGTGGTGCACATCCAAAGCCAACCTCAAGGTTGGCAGCACACAATTAAAGATAACCCATTTCATTGGCGTTTGGCGATTCCCTTGCGAACGCGGGCATAACGCAAACCCTGTATAGTGTCTTACTAAAACACTCATAACTCGTGACTCCAAACTTTGATTAACAAACCGTTAGTTGAATTAGAAATAAGACTCAAATATATTTAATTTGATATATTATGGTCCACATAACTCCTCATATTCTAGGATTAAAGATCACTAGAAGTTGACCCAAGAAAAATAATTGATGAAAACTCAACCGATAAGAAAAAGATCAACTAAACTTTGATCTAGGAGACTTTTATAATGTATACTTATCTCGAAAGATGTTCTCACACTAAATAATTATTATTCACACTTATTTCTAACTAGAAACCACTACATTCAAATCTAGTTTGAAAAAGCGGTGTGTAATGACCCTTCTGGTCATTTTTCATGTTATCACTTATCATCCCTATTAGGGCTTATCCATATCTTATCCAAGTAATCTATGACTTGATGGGACTAATAGTTTAATTATCGGGCAGTTTGTTTGGTTTTTAAAGCCAATTTTCTATTTTGAAGTCTTCATTGGTTCTAAAGGGCCACTGGCAAAAACTTTAATTAAACAATCCCATATGCCAATTTCAACTGTGGTAGCAGATATAAAATATCAATTTTAGTCTAGGTGGACCTTTGATTTGAGTTTCAATGCACCCAAGCTCATTTCGGCCTATTGGTCGGAAAGTTGAAAAATTAAAATATGAGGGTGGGACCTATATTTGGTCGAAACGGCCTCAAATTTAAAATCCAACTTATTCAATGCATTCAGAATGTCTCTTTTAGACTAGGGGGACCCTTGGTTCAAGTTCCAAGGCTTTCGAACTTATTTTGGGCTATTGAGCGGACTTTTATGAAAAAGGAAACTATAGGCGTGGGCCTCACATTTTGCCTAAATGATCTTGGATGAAAGTTTTGATGATTCTAATGTATTTGAAATGTGGTTTAAACTCAAATTTAACTATTGGATCATATTATTTGGGTTTTGAATGAATTTCAAGGGTTTAAAATAAGTTATTGACTTTGCTGAGGGTTGCCGCATCTGTTTGCTTAGGGATCTATAAATTAGACCCCAAGGACGCGAATTTGAGCATTTTCTTTTCATATTTGAGAGCCTAAAAACCTAAGTGGGTATAATAACTCAAAATTTAGTCTTGTGGGTGTCTAGGGAACTTGGTAAACATTTTTATCATAATTATTATCCGAATTAAGGTAAGATTTTATCACTTTATTGGTGGATTTCTTAATTCTTGATTCAAAACCCTAATTTAGCTTCGGGCTTGATTAACTCCAAATTTGGTTTGTTTGCACAATTAATTGAGGTTTATGATTCCTTGATGATGTATGAGCATTGGGTTGACCTCAAAAACACAATTTTCGTACGTGGGATTCACTTTGGGTTTTTGGTATTATTTTTGGACTGAAGTATTATAGTGCAATATGGGTATCGTTAGACTCGTATTGATGAGTAGATTATGTTTTTGACAGTGTGATGGAATTTTGGGGATTTTGAAGTGAAGACAAGCATGTGGTGCTTGAAGTGTGATTTTGCAGTTTGGCATTGAGGTAGGCTCTTGTCCACTTTATTTCATAGATGATGTATGATATATATTGTGTGTGGATATGAATGTTAGGATTAATTATGAGTAAGATAGCTTAGCATTGATTATTGATGTTTTGGTAAATTAGATGAGGGTCTTGGACCCGTAAGATAATGTGTTTATAACCTTGTAGACTCATATTTCCTTTTCCCTAGTTTAGATTGAATTGTAGCATAATGGTATTAGTGTTGAAGCACGATTAGTATATTTGATCTTATTGGGCCAGTGTGGTATTCTTGGAATCGTAATTTGAGTGGAATTGACTTAAGTGACCTTATTTCTAGCCGAAGTTGCTATATTAGGCTTGTATGTGACTTACTTGACATCTAGAAGTTGAACTAGATATCTTAGACTAGTTTGGGGCATAATTTACCTAATTAAGGAAATTGAGGTTTAGAAGACTGCCCATTTAGGCCTAGACTTGTGTTAGTCATTGTAGAATTAGCTGCAGATGTTAGACAAAGTTGAGACTAGTAAACCTTAGTATAAGGTTACTTCGTGACTCGATATATCATAATAATGTTCCTCAGATTGTGACTTCTGAGTTCTAGCTATGCTATTGCTTATAGAAATAAGATAATAATGAGCCCATAGAGATGCTTTTTCCTCCTAGACTTGATACTTGACCTATAAAGATGTAATTTCTCTTAGACTTGATACTTGACCTATAAAGATGTAATTTCTCTTAGACTTAATACTTGGCCCATAGAGATGCCCATTTTCTCTTAGATTTTATACTTGGCCTATAGAGATGCCATTTCCTCTTAGACTTGATCTTTATCCTATAGAGATGTTGTTTCTTCTTAGAAATAATGTTGGGTCCTTAGAGATAATTCTTCTCTTAGATATTGTGTTAGGCTTATAAAGATGCTATCTCCTTTTAGATATGATAGTTGGCCTAGAGAGGTAATATTCCTCACTGTCATAACGAATGACCTTTATATATGAAATAACTTGTAGTCACGTCATGCTTATTAATATTATGCCTTCTATGTGAGAGATGATTATACGCTTATTGATAGTATGCAAGGTATATGGGATGAAAGGTGTGATGGTGATATTGTGATTATTTTTTTCATATTATTGGGTTGAGTTCTGATAGATGATATCGATTGAACATCCGGGAATTGTTTATCCTTGTAGAGGATGCGGTTATAGTTCATGAATATATATGTGTGTGTGCGCGTATATACATCTGTTCGGTATAGGTCTGAGGAAGGTGTGGTATGATGCTTATGATTTCAGTGATTGAATACTGGTGATGACATGAATAGATTCGATACATTCGTGATTATTATATCGCTTATTAATGTTATTCTATTTAAAATGCGATCTTATGACTGTTCTTCCTAATTATGGTATAAGCTACGTGGTAACTAGTTGTCTATTAGGTGACTATAGCACTTGATGCTTAGAATTCTAAATATGTTAGTTAATGAACCTTTCTTAGTAATATGGTATCTAACGACTAGGAATGATACGTCGCTATGAAGATGGATTTATCGATGGTAATGATATGTGGCTATTGATAATAAGTTATAATGTTGATTAGTTGTTAAATGGGGATAACGTGGTTAAAATTGCTAGGTGATAAAGGATGTTGGAGATAATGATGCCTAATTACTAATACTGACTAGCTAATAATGAGGACTAGTTAATAATGAGGATTATTTGGTAAACAGTTATTAGATATTGATTGATGTTAGTTAATAAAAGATGTTTAGTTGATAAATGATGAATAGTGAATAGACGACAATTATGGTTTAATGGTGAACCTTGACTAGAGGTTAGGTTTGGCTAATTATTGATTAATGGTTAGTTGCTATTCCATAATTAATGATTATGTGAAGAATCAGTTAGATTGATAACTAGAGATGATGTGATGACTAGTAAACTAGTGGTATAATAATGAGTCTTGGATAGTTAATAATGAGCAGATAGAATATAATGATAAGATAGTTATCTTTGCAATGTTATGATTATGGTTGTGAGTATATTGGCTTGAGTCTGTGTACCTATTATATACCTATATTTATGCATTGATGATTAGGATGATATATTGATTCCCGGCAAGGCCAGAGAATACTTTGATGATATATTGATGCCCGGCAAGGCCGGAGGATACTTTGATGATATATTGATGTACTGCAAGACTGGAGGATACTACGATGATATATTGATTCCCGACAAGGCCGGAGAAACTATGATGATATATTAATACCTGACAAGGCCAAAGATTGATCAAGATAATTATGGTCATGATGACACTCATGATGAGATTGTTTATATTGATTGTGTACCTTTCATCCATTCTTGTATGCACATTGCCTATCATGAGTATGCACTAATGTCTATCAACCGGTATGGGACGGATGCATAGATATGAGCGAAGAATATGCCTTTTTTTGTTATATATTGATTGAACCTTTTGAGTCTGGGGCGATGGGGGTACACATAGGCTCAGTTAGGTATTTGATTTCCCGAAGTAGTTGGTTATTTATGTTGATATTGATGTTATTATTATTGTTATGATCATTATTATGGTTAGCTTATGATAGATTGGTCATTGATATGGTATCGGGATTCGAGGTATGTCTTCAACCCTTCTATCTTATGAATGCACTATTATGCACGATTATATCATGTATAGCCATATTGATTGGAAGTCCTGAGTTCAATAGTAGTAAATCCTGATAGTATGTTAATAAGGTCTTTAAATGAGGATATTATGATCTAGGTTATGCTTTGAGATGAACTCATGCATATACGTGTGTGCATTTGTAAATATATAAATCTAGATATATAAAGCTGTGGCACTATCGTATATCTCTTTCTTTGTTGTTCTTATTATATATGTGTTTCTTTGCTATGAATATTGTTATATATCTTTCTTTCACCCTTCATTCGTATAATAGCCTGGGACATATGGTATAACATAGACGTCTATTGAATGTAGCTGGAATAGAATAGTTTGCCCTTAATACTCCCATAGTCTTATATGTTAGACTCTCAGACTTGAACAGGATAGTTGATCCTTATTATTCACATTGACTTGTTATATAAGTTCTGGACTCTTGGGTGTGGTTACCATTCTGTTTACCTGTTGTATATGTATGCTTTACTTTTGGAGCTCAGTTGGCAGTTGCCTACTGAGTACCACTCATTTGGTACTCATACTACATTCTACAGCCTGTAGATCATAGTATGGCTTATCTCCATTGATGTGTGCGTTGTGCGGAGCATCCATAGTTCAAAGACTTGTAGTGAGCTCTTGATATGGGACAAATGACCATCTTATCTTTTAATGACATCTTTGGAGGCCAACACATTGAGGCTCAAAAAGACTTGGTCACCTCGAGGATACAGTAACATGCATGGAGGACCCATTTTTAGCCTACCATTGAGCATACATACATCAAGACCGAGAGTGGAGGATTGCTTGGAGCATTGAAGATGTGAGGAATCACGACTTTGGACCCTTAATGGCTCATGATTTTAGCGTCATCTTCATTAAGGACATTTTGGTCACTTCAGTTTCCCCAAAATGCATTCCATGGCCGCCCCTATCATTAAGGGTAGTGAAGTCATGTAATGCCCCGAATCTGGTACCCAAAATGATACATGGTGCCCATGACTCTAAAGGACCACAAGCTAACCCATGACTGATATCTGTGCATGTATACAATATGATATACTGTAAAATGCAAAAATAAAGGCTGAAATGACATAAGGTTCAAAAAATGTAATATAACTGATAAAACATAACATCTGAAGATATGGTATATCAATACCAAAAAACTGTCTGAACATGTAAGTTTGAAAAGCCTCTAACTGATTGAACTATCTGAATAATGATTTGATGAGACATATCTCCAACTAACTCCAACTAATAAATCAATTAATGAGATAATAAAGTAATAGTTATGTCCTCGAAGGATGAAGATTCACTACTAAATGAAGATTCACTACTAACTCTGACCGCTGAGATCGAAATGCTACTGATGCTTTTGAGCTCATGTCTCTGAACCAATGGTATAAAACACCATAGCGCAAATGTTTTAGTACAATTGAATGTACTGGTGTGCATGTGAGGTAGGCTGAATGCAAAGGGTTCACATGCATGAACTATACTAACTAATTGGATAACATGAACGTGAGAATGCATGCATAAATACATAAAAACTGTAATTGAGTTTCTGATAACATGATTTCTGAGTTTGGGTAATGATAACATGAGATACTAATAAACATGTAATTGAAATAACTGATACTGAGTGACTGTTTTGGTAGCCTAGTTTCTGATGGAACTAGTAGGGTTCCATACTGTTCTGAGTTGATTGTATCTGATAGTCCTAAATTCTTTAGAACTATCTGAGTTCTATTACCGAGACTGAATGATTGTATCTAACAGTCCTGATTCTGTAGCTGAAACTGTGGGAAGTTGTCATCTAACCAATATGCCCCAAATAATACAATATAGCTGAGTTGGGTTCTAATCTGTAACCCAATTAGGAGGGTGTCAATATCTCACCACTAGTAAGGATAATTTGTGAGTAACCTTTATATAACAGGTAACTCTAGTGAGAATGGTGGGAATCCTCATATGATAGGTTAAGCCACCTCATCTACCCTCATATAGTAGGCTATGATGTCTCAACCTATGCTAGCTACATAGTTCTGGAATGCAAGGATTGCTTTCAAGAATCACACCTTCATATAACAAGTGAGTTCCCATTCTTTGGTTCACTCAGTGCTAATTCCTACTCCCCTCATCTAAATAGACACTAAACATGACTAGCTGAACTGACTGGATTGAGTTAACTGAATTCTGTTGACTGACGAAATATTACTGAGATTACTGAGTTTTCTTGAATCATGAGGCTGATTGATTTTAATTGAACATGGCTTGACTAAGAGTATCTTGAAAACATGACACTGGCTCTAGGCATACAACTAAATTATCGGGAACAAGTACCCCTAAGATTCGATAGAAAGAAATTGACAAAACATGACTTTCTTGAATACATGATCACATCAATAGTCCATAATATAATAAGTTGGAGAATTCACAAAGTACAAGTTCTAAAGCACCACAATGGCCTCACATATATCCAATATCATTGACTAAGACATTTCATCAAACACTTGATATGCATGAACTTGTACATAAATAGGGATTTCATATTATCATACTAGTATGACACTTTTCATTCACATAGGCTATTAATCAAGCACATGGTGAGCATAGTATATGTAGACAACATTATGCATCAAGTAAACATTATGATTCAATTCTAATTTCTTCATTCAAGGGTTTAATAATAGGTTCACATGAATCTACAGTTATAATAATAAATTCTGCTTAAAATTTATTACTAAACATGGATTAGAATTCAATTGGTCATGTTCAACATGAACAAAAGTAAACCCAACATGGAATTTATAAAAATCCATTTAGTTGAACTTTGAAAAGAGATTTTTGGGCTTCATGGATGAAAGGAGTCCATGAACGAACACTATGCATAAATGGGTAGTGAGTTTCTTGAAGTTCTAGGTCTTGAAGGACTTGAATTTCTTAGTTTCTTGAAGAAAATTTGGATCTTGTATCTTAAGGATTGCTCTTAGAGAGAAAATCCTAATTTAATTTGTAGATAGATAATGAATCTAAGAGCCTTGGTCTGATATTATTAGGTATAAAAATGGGTGGTAAAAGACCAAAAATCCCCTTAAAAAATGACTAAAAAAATAATTGAATGGGATGTGCGACAGTGGGTATGATGGTCCTTCGCTGGATCGATGGTCTGCCGGTCCTGACCGTCGTACCTGGGCAGAAAGGGGGTTCAATGTCTCCCTTGTGACGGCTTGACTGACGGTCCATCGCTAGTCCGACGGTCCGTCGGCCTGGGCCGTCGCTCCTAGTCAGAAGGTGGTTTCATTGTCCGTTGCTAGCCCAACGGTCCATCGGCCTCCACTATCATACCTGGGAAATTTTTGACTGTCTTTTGTATTTCGGCTATAACTTTCTCTTCTAATGTCAGATTCTGACGAAATTGGTATCGTTGGAGCTCAGTTGGCAGTTGCCTACTGAGTACTACTTATACTACACTTCTACAGCCTACAGATCATAGTACGGGTTATCTCTATTGATGTGTGTGTCGTGCGGAGCATCCATGGTTTAGAGAGTTACAATGAGCTCCTGATATGGGACAAATGACCATCTTATCTTATGATGACATCTTTGGAGGTTAACATATTGAGGCTCAATACTTGTTCATCTTGAGGATACGAGAATATGCATGGAGGACCCGTTTTGAGACTACCATTGAGCACACCATACATCAAGGTCGAGAGTGGAAGATTAATAGGAGCATTGAAGTCGTGAGGAATCACTAGTTTGGACCCTTAATGGCTCACGATTGTAGCGTCATCTTCATTGATGACATTTTGGTCACTTCAGGTAACGCCCCGAATCTAGTATTCGGAGCGCTACACGGTGCTCATGACCCCGAAGGACCACAAGCTTACCCATGACTGATATCTGTATTTGAACACTGCATAATATAATATAATAATGCGGAAACATGCACTGCAACGCTATAAGGTTCAATACTGAACATGAACTGAATAATATAATATCTGAGTGGGGTAATAGAATACCCAAAACAAAACTGAAAATACTGAAGTTTGAAATATAATCTGTGTATAGTCTGAAAAACCTCTAAACATGACTAAAACTGTCTGAATAATCTGAATAGGGATTTGATGGGATATGTCCCCTACTAACTCAATATAATAAATTGGCTAATAAGATAATACAGAAATAATCATCCCGTCCTCGAAGGATGAGGACTTACTTCTACTCGGACTAATAAACTGGGATCTACTGCTGATCTGGAGCTCGTGTCTCTGAACCTATGGTATAAGAACATCATAGCGCGAATGCGTCAGTACGATTGAATGTACTGGTATGCATGTAAGGTAGGCTGAATGCCTAGGGTTTATATGCATGAACAATAATAACTGATTGACTATCATAAGCGTGAGAATACATGCATGAGATATAATAACTGACACTAATACCTTGAATACATGATTTCTGAATCTAAATATTGATAGCAGACATACTGATAACTGATATAACTGATGGCATGACTACTGATAACTGATAGCATGAATGATTGTTGCTAACAGTCCTGAATATGATGGAACTATCTGAGTTCCGTACTATATCTGAGTTGACTGTATCTGACAGTCCTGAAATCTGAAGAACTATCTAAGTACTTTTACTAAGACTAACACTGAAGCTGTGGGAAATAGTCATCTAACCGACATACCCCAAATAAAGCAATATAGTTGAGTTGGAGTCCAATCTGTTACCCTAATTGGAAGGGTGTCAATACCACGCCACCGGTAAAGACAAGTTGTGGGTGACCCTTACCTGATAGTTTCCCCAAAACGAGAATGGTGGGGCCCTTATCTGACAGTGCTTATCTACCTCATCAACCCTCATCGGACTGTATCGATGTCTCAACCTACGATGGCTACATAGTTTTGAAATGCAAAGAATGACTTCTATGGATCACACCCTCATTTGGTAGTGTGTGTCCCCATTCTTGGGTTCACTTGGTGCTAATTTCTACTCCCATCTGAATGGACACTGAACATGATTAACTGAACTGAACATGGGCTGAGTTACTAAATTCTGTTGACTGAAGGAACACTACTGATTTTAGATAACTGACTGAATTCATGAGATCTTGGATATTTCGTGAGTCATACGACTGTCTGAAGTCTTAAGAATCATAGCTTGACTGAGAGTATCGTGAAAACATGACATGAATTTAGTCACACAACTAATGTTTCGGGTATAAGTACCCCAAGGACTCGATGGAAGGAAACTGACTTAGCATAACTTGAACACATGACTAATATCATAATTCATAATACTTTTATTGAAACATTTCATCGAACATGTAATAGGTATAAACTTGTACATATATGGGGATTTCATGATATCATGCTAGTTAGGTATTTTCTTTCATCTAGGCATTTGATCAAACATAGTGTCAGCATGAGACATGTAAACAACATTGTACAACAATTAAACATCATGGTACAATCTAATGAAATTATCACCCATCATGGATTAGAAATCAATTTATTATTTATCAACATGAACAAGAGCAGCCCAATCATGAAATCATAAAGAAAATCCATAACTTGGAGTTGGAAAAAGGGATTCTTGTACTTCATGGACGAAAAGAGTCCATGAATAAACACTATGCATACCTTAGTTCGTGATTTCGTGAATATTAACGGTGAAACTTTCTTGAATTTGAATCCCCAATAGAAACCCTAGCTTGTTTTTGAGAGAAACTTGAGAGAAACTAGTATAATTTGGGTGAAGAATGGGTAAATCACGTGTTATTGGGTTTAAATAGGGGTAGGAAGTTGACACGTTTAACCCTTGGATGCGTTAATTAAAATTATAAAAATTTCCCAAACTGGACCCTTAGCGCGACGCGACACTATCGCATCGTGTCACTGGAATTTGACAATTGAGAAACTAGGCAATGGCGCGACGTGGAGCCATCACATTGTCACTTCATTTGCGACCTGGAAGTTTGGCGCGACGTGAGGGAAATCGCGCCGAGACACTAGAAAGAGGAAAGATTCTGAATTTGAGCCCTTGAGCGATGTGCCATAATTACAGACCCCTACTGGAATTTTCCAAATGCCATTTTATCTTGTGGCGCGGTGCGCCACCGACTAATATGGCATTGTTTTACGACGGAAACTTGAAATAGTCGTAAGTTTTGACTCGGTCATCGGATTTGGGTGAATCTTATATTGATGAAAAGCTTATTGAATTTTCCGCACGACACACAGTGAAAATCTTGATTATTCCTCATGGAATAATCATCATTCAATTTAGAAGATAATGCTAGGCATTCTTGGGACGAAATTAGCTAGGAAAAATTTAGGGTATTACAATATCTCTCCCTTGGGAATATTCATCCTCGAATGAGGCTGAGAGAGGGGAAAAACATAGACTGACGTGTATACTGAAGATGAACAACTGGAACATGATCTCATGACTGACATGACTGATAACCGAATATATCATACTGAACATGCTTATCTGATGCATGTGTAACTGATCCATGAATGCATGACCGAGTGTTCTGATCAACTAAGTTTCTCACAATGAGAATGCATGTCTAACGTATAATTATATAACTGAACTGATACATGAATGCATGACTGAGTATGTGGTGGTATTTGATACCAAGTTTATAATGGGAACATGACTATGGAACTGGATACCAAGTTTGTGATGACCACTGAACATGAAACTGAGTAAGCTTAAGGAGAACTGTTACCTTGATCTTGATCTGAGTTGGTGGGGAAGAGGTGAGAATACTTGGTACCCATGTCTGCTTCTGCTTTCCAAGTAGCTCCCTCAACGGACAGATTTCGCCAAAGTACATTAACTAGAGGGACTTTTTTGTTCCTCAATCTACGAGTCTGATAGTCCAGGATTTCAACTGGAATCTCTTCATAAGAGAGGTTCTTCTGAACATCTATGCTCTAAATAGGGACTATGACTGATGGGTCACCTATGCACTTCTTGAGCAAAGAGACATGGAAGACTGGATGAACCGAAGCTAGATTTGAAGGCAATTCGAGCTCATAAGCTACATTGCCAAAGCAACTGAGAACCTTGAAGGGACTGACATATCGGGGATTGAGCTTTCCCTCCTTGCCGAATCTTTTCACTCCCTTTATGGGAGAGATCTTAAGGTATACATAATCGCCAATCTCGAACTCGAGATCCTTTCTACAAACATCTACATAAGACTTTTGTCAGCTCTGAGAAGCCCAGAGTCTTTCTCTGATTATCTGGACTTTCTTTAAGGTGTAGAATACTAAGTCAGGCCCTATGATTGAGGCCTCACTAACTTCAAACCAACCAACAGGAGATCTACATCTCTTACCATAGAGAGCTTCGAATGGAGCCATTTGAATACTGGAATGATAGCAATTGTTGTATGCAAACTCAATCAAAGGCAAGTGGTCATTCCAATTGCCCTTGAAATCAATTGTACACGCCCTTAGCATATCTTCTAGAGTCTGAATGATCCTTTCTGCTTGACCATCTGTCTGAGGATGAAAGGCTATACTGAGATGAACTTGGGTACGAAGACCCTTTTGGAATGCTTTCCAGAAATGAGAGGTAAACTGGGTACCTCTGTCTAAGATAATGGATAACGGAGCATCGTGCAATCTAACAAACTCTCTGATGTATAGTTTGGCGTAATCCTTGGCTGAATAAGAGGTATGAACTGGAAGAAAGTGAGATAATTTGGTCATTTTGATTACGATGACCCAAACTGAATCATGCTGATGATAAGTTCGAGGCAAACCCTTCACGAAGTCTATATTCACTTTTTCCCACTTCCAAGTAGGAATAATGAACTCCTGCATAAGACTACAAGGCTTCTGATGCTCTATCTTAACCTGCTGACATGTAGAACACTTAGCCACAAACTCTACAATATCTCTCTTCATCCCACTCTACCAATAGACTTCTCGTAAGTCGTGGTATATCTTAGTGGCCCCTAGATGAATAGAGTAGCGCGCACCATGCGCTTCTGCAAGAATTCGAAGCCTTAAGTCATCTACACCTGGAACACAGAAATGACCCTGACAACGAAGAAAACTATCTCCCCCTTGGGAGAAAACCTCTATTTTTTGATTCTTGATTGACTCTTTCAACTTAACAAGGCTGGGATCTCTATCTTGTTTTTATTTCACCTTGAAGAGTAGAGATGATTCTGAGTTACCCTGAACACATATACCATCCTCTGAAGAGTCGACTAAGAGAACGCCTAGTTGGCAAGCTGATAGACTTCCTGGGCTAACTTCTTCTTACTATTCTCAATGTGAGAAACACTACCCATAGACAGTCTTCTGAGAGTGTCAGCCACTACATTGGCCTTGCTCGGATGATAAAGGACACTCATGTTATAATCTTTTAACAGCTCTAACCACCTTCTCTGACAAAGATTAAGATCTTTTTGAGAAAAGACATACTGAAGGCTCTTATGATTTGTGAAGACGTCTATATGAACTCCGTAGAGATAATGCCTCCAAATCTTCAAGGCAGAAACTACGGCTGCTAGCTCAAGTTCATGAGTAAGATAATTCTTCTCATGAGGTTTAAGCTGTCTGGAAGCGTAGGCTATCACTTTACCATACTGCATTAGGACACAACCTAAACCCACTCTGAATGCATCACAATATACTACGAACCCCTTTGAACTATTTGGAAGATCTAAGACTAGAGCGGAGGTAAGTCGAGTCTTTAACTCCTGAAAACTCTTCTCGTAAGGATCTGGCCACTAAAACTTGACTTTCTTCTGAGTCAACTTGGACATAGGGGATGCAATAAAGAAAATCCTTCAATAAACCATCTGTAATAGCCAGCCAAACCCAAGAAACTTTCGATATCTGATGGAGAGACAGGGCGAGGCCAATTTTTTACTGCTTCAGTCTTTTGAGGATCTACTCTAATGCCATCACTATAAATGATATGGCCAAGGAATGGTACCGACCTTAGCCAAAATTCGCACTTACTGAATTAGGTGAATAACTGGTGATCTTTGAAAGTCTGAAGTACTGTTCTTAGATGGTCTGCATAATTGCACTCACTACGGGAATAAATCAGAATATCATCTATAAAGACTATGATAAACAAGTCTAAGTACTGCTTGAACACACGGTTCATCAAGTCCATGAAAGCGACTGGGCCATTAGTAAGACCAAAGGACATAACTAGAAATTCGAAGTGACCATACCGAGTACGAAAAGCTATTTTTGGGATATCACATTCTCTAACTCTGAGCTGATGATAGATGGATCTGAGGTCTATCTTGGACAAATAACTGGCACCCTGAAGTTGGTCAAATAAGTCATCAATTCTGGGAAGAGGATATTTGTTCTTGACCGTGACTTTATTGAGTTGACAGTAGTCTATACACATTCTGAGAGAACCGTCTTTCTTGCCCAGGAATAAGACTGGTGTGCCCCACGGGGAAATACTGGGTCTGATGAATCCCTTATATATGAGATCCTTCAACTGTTCTTTCAATTCTCTGAGTTCTGCTAGTGCCATTATGTATGGCAGAATAAAGATAGGTTGAGTGTCTGGAAGAAGATCAATATTAAAGTCTATTTCTCTTTTGGGAGGAATCCCTAGAAGATCTTCGGGAAAGACATCTGAATATTTATTTACAACTAGAACTGATTCAAGACTGGGAGTCTCAGAACTGGAATCCTTAACATGAACAAGATGATAGACACATCCCTTAGATATCATTTTCCTTGCCCAAAGGTAGGAAACAAGCTGACCCCTGAAAGCAGATACACTACCCTTCCACTCTAGAATGGGTTCATTCGAAAACTGAAACTTAACTATTTTATTTCTGTAGTCGACTGTGGCATAGCAGGAATGAAGCCAATTCATGTTGAGAATGATATCAAAATTAGTCATCTCTAATTCGACCAAGTCTACTGAAGTGACTTTCTTAAATATCATAACTAGGCAGTTACTGTATACCCGTCGGGCTATGATGGTTTTACCCACTGGGGTAGAGACTGAAAAGGGCTTCGCTAGAATTTCGGGATTGATTCCGAAATCAGCTACTATATAAGGAGTAACAAAAGACAAAGAAGCTCCTAGATCTAACAAAGCAAAAATATGCACATGAAAGATCTATAACGTACCAGTAACTATATCAGGAAAATTTTCCTGATCATGTCGTGTCTGAAGAGTATAGAGACAATTTGGGCGTAGCCCACTAGTAGCACTGAAAGTGGTCCCCTGCTAATTTGGATGACCGGATTGAGCTGAAGAGCGAAGATGACTATGATAACCTGACTGAGGGCAGTCCCTGACTTTGTGTCTTGGCTTGCCACAACTAAAATAGACATCACTGCCCGCTCTGCACACACCCTTATGGTTCTTACCACAAATCTGACAAAGAGGATTTGTTCGGGTACTGCTAACACTGCCCTGGGTTTTAGAGCCTGGCGCTCTATCTTTGTTACCCTCTCTGAACTTAGGAACTGGAGAACTAGATGTAGAGTGAGCTGGAACTAATGGCTTAGGATGAAACTGAGAACGGTTTCCTCCTTCTAATTTAGACTGAGCAAAGTTCAAACTACCTATCTTTGCTCTCTTATTCTGCTTCTCCCTTATCTTGATCTTTTGCTCCTCTATCTGCTGAGTATAGGTCATAGGTCTGGCTAAGGTCATGTAACTACTTAACATGGTGGATCTGCACTCATTAACCACGCTATCATTTGCCCTTGAGATGAACTTACTCATCCTTGCCCTGCTATCTGCAACCACATAAGGGGCATATCTGGCTAATTGAGTAAACTTGAGAGAATACTCGTTCACTGTCATATTTTCGTGCCTGAGGTTGATGAATTATAAAACCTTGGCTTCTCTAAGCTCTAGAGGAAAGAATCTATCAAGGAAAGCTGAAGCAAACTCCTCCCACTCAACTGACCCTGCATCGTTTGCCCTTTCTGACTTCTACTATTTGAACAAAGTCTAAGCAATATCCTGCAACTGATATGCAGCTACCTCAACACTCTCAATAGTAGTCACCCCCATAATGTCTGTCACCTTCTAAACTCAATCTAGAAATTTCTGAAGGTCCTCATCTGTCTTAAGACCCAAGAAAGATTGGAAGATTTATTCGGGTGAAGTCCCAAATCCTAGCTGCAACTGAATTGGCCACTGGGTTGGCCGAAACGATAGCTGGTCATTCATTATAGGCATCTACCAACTGAGCAAGAGTGGTAAATACGGTCTTGAACTCTGCATGAGAAAAATGGTCGCCCAATGGTTCTTCGGGATGAGGGACTGACTGATTGCTTCTCTTGGGAGGCATATTCTGAAATAAAGAGAAAAAGTGGATTAGACTGAGAGATTGACTTGAGATTATGATCACTGGCACGACATGAATATTAAAAGAGGAGAAACTATTCCTAAAGCATCTCATAGCCTCTTGCACATAAATGTGACGCGCAACACACCCATGTACAAGATTCTACTTGATGCGGCTTTCAGACTTCCTAGGACTCTATTGAACCTTAGGCTCTGATACCAAGTTTGTAATACCCTGAATCTAGTACTCAGAATGCTACACGGTGTTCATGACCCTGAAGGACTACAGGCTAACCCATGAGTGATATCTGTACCTAAACACTACATAATATAAAATAATAATGCGGAAACATGCACTGCAAGGCCATAAGGTTCAATACTAAACATGAACTGAATAATATAACATCTTAGTGGGGTAATAGAATACCCAAAACAAAACTAAAAATATTGAAGTTTGAAATCTAATCTATGTATAGTCTGAAAAGCCTCTAAACATGAATGAAACTATATGAATAATCTGAATAGGGAGTTGATGGGACATGTCCCCAACAAACTCTGTCTAATAAACTAGATAATGAGATAATAAAAAAATAATCATCCTGTCTTCGAAGGATGAGGACTCACTTCTACTCGGACTACTGAAATTGGGATCTACTGCTGATCTGGAGCTCGTGTGAACCTATGGTATAAGAACACCATAGCGCGAATACGTTAGTATGATTGAATATACCGGTATGCATGTGAGGTAGGCTAAATGCATGGGGTTCATATGCATGAACAGTAATAACTAACTGACTATCATGAGCGTGAGAATACATGCATGCGACATAATAACTGACACTAATACCGTGAATATATGATTTATGAATCTAAATACTGATAGCATGAATGACTGTAGCTAACAGTCCTGAATTTGATGGAACTTTCTAAATTTCTTACTATATCTGAGTTGACTGTATGGCAATTCTGAAATCTGAAGAACTATCTGAGTTCTTTTACTGAGATTGACACTGAAACTGTGGGAATTAGTCATCTAACTGACATGCCCCAAATAAAGCAATATAGTTGAGTTGGGATCCAATCTGTAACCCTAATTGGAAGGGTGTCAATACCGCACCACCGGTAAGGAAAAGCTATGGGTGACCCTTACCTAATAGTGTCCCCAAAACAAGAATGGTGGGCCCCTTATCTGACAGTGCTTATCCACCTCATCAACCCTCATTGGATTGTATTGACGTTTCAATCTATGCTGGCTACATAGTTCTTGAATGCAAGGATGGCTTCTAAGGTCTAAGGATCACACCCTCATCTGGTAGTGTGTGTCCCCATCCTTGGGTTGGCTCGGTGCTAATTTTTACTCCCATATAAATATACACTGAACATGATTAACTGAACTGAACATGGGCTAAGTTATTGAATTCTATTGACTGACGGAATACTATTGATATCTGATTGAATTCATGAGATCATGGATATTTCCTGAGTTATACGACTGTTTGAAGTCTAAGAATCATAGACTGACTGAGAGTATCATGAAAACATGACATGGCTCTAGGCACACAACTAATGTTTTGGGTACAAGTACCTCTAGGACTCGATGGAAGGAAACTGACTTAGCATAACTTGAACACATGACTAATATCATAATTCATAATACTTTTATTGAAACATTTCATCGAACATGTAATAGGCATAAACTTGTACATATATGGGGATTTCATGATATCATGCTAGTTAGGTATTTTCTTTCATCTAGGCATTTGATCAAACATATTGTCAGCATGAGACATGTAAACAACATTGTACAACAATTAAACATCATGGTTCTATCGAATTTCATCATTCAACAGTTTAGTCATAGGGTTGCATGAATCTAGGTCTATAATAATTAAACCCATATAGAAATTATCACCCAACATGGATTAGAAATCAATTCCTCATTTATCAACATGAACAAGAGCAGCCCAATCATGAAATCATAAAGAAAATTCATAACTTGGAATTGGGAAAAGGGATTCTTGGACTTCATGGACGAAAGGAGTCCATAAATGAACACTATGTGTTGACACATAATTTTTGTCCTCCACGACTAAATTTAATCCTGAGTTTCTTCAGTTTTTAATAAACCAAAATAATTATTTCATCCAAATAAAAAAAAACTTAAAAATATTTTTCGTACGTGATTTTGTCATTTTAAATAGCGATTATATACTATCGTGTTCAGTTATACGAGATTAT
This sequence comes from Capsicum annuum, assembly GCF_002878395.1. Lineage (NCBI taxonomy): Eukaryota > Viridiplantae > Streptophyta > Magnoliopsida > Solanales > Solanaceae > Capsicum > Capsicum annuum. The sequence goes on from NC_061120.1 coordinate 201,570,557, forward strand.
ATAATTCGTTACTTAAATATTTATTTTACAAAATATCAGATTTAATTAAGGCTTATCTTGAAAATAAATTCAAATGATTAAATCTTAATTTAAATATAATTTATTCTCAAAAATATTTTGTTTGGATAAATATGCATTTATTTTATTAAATCAAGAAGCTCGGGATTAAAAAAAAGTATTAATTCTTATCTAATTTTAATTTCATTTTGCCAATCTATTAGATTTGACCATAATTGAAAATTGGTCATAATTGCATTGCAATTCGTCAATTAGTTTGGTCAAAATAAATAAATATGACTAAATTTTATATTCCAATTGGGGTTATATTTTAAATAACCCCAAAATTCTCAAGAACTCTCATAACTTTTAATCAATTTCCACCAAAAAATAAATTCAAATTGTATTATTTCCTCAACTTTGTCCTTTTTCAATTTTGAAATTCAAAGATTGTACTACATTGTACTATTTCCCCCACATTATCTTCCACCTCGCTTTATCTTTAATTTTTATATTTCAAAACCCCCCTTAAATGCTTTTTCTCCCACATTGGTAGATGACAAGAAATAAATCCTATCCTTTCCTATAAATACTTTTCTCCCACATTGGTGGAAAAGGGAAAAAAATACCCCATTCTCTTCTATAAATACTACCACTATTTTGGTAGAGAGAGAAGAGAGAAGGAAGAAAAAAAAAGGCTAGAAAGGGGAAAAAAAATTCTTTGAGCAAAAATAGTTATTTTTATTTATTAAAAATTTTGTTTCATAAAGTTAATCGGCTAATCAAAATTTTTGAGTTGCCGGCGACGTTTTTTGGTGGTGGTTGATTCCAACAAAGCTCGTAGTCTCGTTTTGCTGCCCCTCAAAATGTAAACACACCTTCTTTTTTTCCTTTTTTAGTTTTTATTATCGTTTTTCATTTTTTTTCTTCTTCGTAGTTCGTAGATATAATTTTATTTATTGGGATTGTATGTTATAGATGGCCTTGAAGGCCCTAGGACATTGTGGTATCGATATTCTAATTATTTTCATGTTCATGATATAAAAATGAGCTAGCAATAGTTGTATGTGCCTTTTTTGACTTTATTCTTTGATTATTTTAGATAAAGTTTCAATCTTTGCTTAAAAGATGTATTTATGCTTTTTTTAAACTCATTGTTGTTGGATACATTTGTTTTTAGTATGTAAAGTTATTTTCTTTATGTTTAGAAGAATAGTTAATGTTGAATGTTTTGCCTTTTCACCTTATTCTTTGATTATTTGAATAAAGTTTAGATCTTTACTTGAAAAATGGTATCCATGTCTTGTTTAAACTTATTGTTGGTAGATATATTTGTTTTTAACATGTAAAGTTATTTCCTTTATGTTGAAAAGAATAGATAATATTGATTGTTTCTCTTTTTTTACTTTATTCTTTGATTATTTTGGATAAAGTTTAGATTTTTATTTGAAAAACAATACCCATGTCTTGTTTAAACTTATTGTTGGTAGATATATTTTTTTTAGCATGTAAAGTTGTTTATTTTATGTTGGAAGAATAATTATTATTATTTGTTGCGCCTTAATAAAAATAGTAATTAGTTAAGTCAAGAATTTGTCATTTGCCTACTAATTATTTTAATGGATTTCAAAACCCTCATATAAGATATGACGTGCTAGCTTTATTTTTCATCCAAGATGTTTATTCTTCTTTTTTCGCATGTTGTCTTTTCTAAATGATAAGAAAGTTTGAACTTTTGCGGTTAAATAAAATTATTTGGATATTTTTGACTCATACATAGTATGATTGTGAAACTTTTGCTTTGCATTTTTTTATTTGTTGACTCTCATTCTTGTGCAAGTGTGCTTATTCTTGTCATTCAAAAATTGGTTCTTGATAGTTTCTTTTACTTTGAAATATGTCACTTTTATGCCTTGAACATATATTAATTTCTTTATCTTTTCTTTGTATGCAAAAAATATCTCGAGTCCAAATGGACTCCTCTCCTCTTACATTTCATAAAGGGTAAATGAGGCTCACCCCTTTGAGTCAAGTTCGAAGTTTAAACCTAAGGTCCACTACATGGCGTGCGGGTGCTAGAAGATAGACAAAGAAGGAAAATGGGTCAAAACCCATTGATGAGGTCACTAAAAGACTTGAAAAGTCTCAATTTTTATTATTGTCTTCTTTTTATTTATTCATTTAGTCATTTATTTATTCATTCATTTTGGCCTCGAAGCCAAAGTTGTATTTAATGCAAGTGGAGCAAGACTCAAGCCAAAGGCTCGAAAAATAGTTTTGAATAGGTGAAATGGGTTGGAAGCCCAACTAGACTAGGACAGGTCTCGTTGATTTGGGCCTAATGGCCTAAATCCTTTACTTTCTCCTCTCTTACCCTTTTATGTGTTTATTTGTTTTGTTTAGACTTAGTTAAAATTCCTACTAAGTCGCCTAAATCTATTTTACGCAAGTCTTTTTTTTTTTGAAAAAATTAAATCACTATTTCAACAAATTATTCTTTTTGAAGTTAATCAAAAGACGATTTTCAAACAGTCTAGATAATCGCAAGTTAGCGGACGTTTTAGGTGTCTAACACCTTCCTAAAACGTTAATAGGAACAACTTATCTAGAATCTCTAAATTAAAATGATTTTTCTGTTTTGAATCGTTTGAAGTAACTCTCTAAAGTTTTCTTAATTTCTTTTCCAAATTAAGTGGCGATTCTTTTCAAAAGTCAAAATTTTTGCAAAACAGAAATAGCGACTCTGCTGGGGATCTAACTAGGTTCTAACAAAATGTTTTATTTTGTCTTTGATTAACTGTTTATGTTTTTACGTGTTTTATCGCAGCTCATGGCATTTCTTGCATCTTATAAACTATTTTGGGGTTTCGTGGATGTCCTGACCCTTGTTTCAATTCCAAAATATGTTGGAAATACGAACAGCTTATCAGCATGTGAGTCGTCTGATGCTGTTTGTATTTTCAAACTAAACTCAAGTTGTCCGCTTGAGAACCAGTGTCCAAGCCCACTCTAGACGTCGAGGATAGAACGAAACAAAAACCCTATTTTAGGCATGTGTCTAGGATGACCCAATATTCGAGCGAGGTATTGGGCCCATTAGAAAACCTGCCCTGCGTCTATTGACCCTGAGTTGATTATAAACGAACCACATATATGTGTTGAAGAAAATGTATACCTGTATAATTCAATCCATTATCTTTTGGGGGTCGAGAAAAAGCTTGATTTGCTTACTTTTGTAAGAAGAATAGAAGCAAGATAAGCAAAAAATTGATCGATTTGGGAGGTTGCATCTAAGGAACAGTTTGAATGTCAATGGATGTCACCAATAAAGAAGTGGACGAAGCTAAGAAGGCAAAGGTTGATAGAAGAAGCACTCGGGAATTAGTATTTTCTATTCCCTGTGTGGGAACGTGTCTTTTTTCATGTTATTTTCCTTTCCCTAAAGATTGTATCCCTATTTTGTTATCATTTGTAAGCATTTATGCCCTTTTCGTGTCTATATAAGTTGGAGGCTTATGGATTGAATTTGAGGAATCATATATTTTCTTCAAAAATTGTTATGCCTGAACCCTTGGTTCAAAAGGGTCACCCCAGCTAGGATACGCGTTATTAGAATATTTTTTTTGTAATATAATTGTTTCATTTGCATATGTGCATATGTTTGAATCAGAGGCAAGTTTATCAACTATGTCCCATGGATGAATTTGGCTATGACTCAAATAACTCTATGTGGTTATTTCCTGTCAAATATTTTGCATTATTTATCGTATACGAAAACTAACACCTCTGCCTTCGAGTTGGTTTACTTTACAGATAATAGAAATTACTCCGTGTTGATATAAGTTGGAAGAACATCCCTACTTCACCTGATCAAAAGCGCATAAAATTCCATCCTCTGACCATCTTTCAAAAATGGCAGGAAATGGTGAAGAAAGCGCACTGACTATCTGGGATAATGTGATAGCAGAACAGAATGAAATGATTACGGAACTTGCAAGAAAGTTAGAAATGCTTCAGGAAGAAATAAATCACACTCGGTATTTGGCTAACTTGGCCATCATCGTCAATGCTCCCACTCCAAGAGGACATGGGACTCCACTCCAAATCCCTCCCCTCAGTACTCCGGGGACCAACCAACTAACATATCATCTAGCTCCGCTCCTCTATTTGTCCAAAACACTAATTGTGAAAATAATCCAGACGCCCACCATCCACAAAATCCATCCGCAACCCTGCAGAACCTGTTTTCGAATCCTTTCCTAAATCCTTAAAACACATTCTCAAATCAACAAAATGCATTCCCAAATCCGCAAGATTTACTCCCAAATCCACAAAATACGGCAAACTTACCTTTGAATCCACCAAATTTATTTCCAAATCCGCAAAACCCTTCTCATATTTTGCCAAACTACTTACAAGGCCCACATAACCTTCTCAATTTCCAAAATATTCTCTCCATTTACCAACTAAATTCCCTCCATCTGTAAAATCAAGCCTTTCTTTCAAATTCCCCTCAAGCCATCATATCCCCTAATATTTATGAACCCCTTCCTAACCCTTAGATGGACCATTATAAGGAGAAGGAGAAGGAATGAAGGGCCCAACATGAAAGGAATTTACTAGCCATGCAAGAAGAGATCATGAGGATCAAAGAGTCTCACGGGGCCAAGGACCACGACGGTTTGGGGTATGACGATTTGTGTGTTCACCCAGGAGTAGATCTACCAGAAGGATACAAGGTCCCTAAGTTTGAGATATTTGACGGTACCAGAAATCCAATGGCCCATCTAAGAAGGTACTGTGAGCAACTAGTAGGGATAGGGAAAAACGAGGCATTATTAATGCGCCTATTCAATCGAAGTTTGAATGGTGAAGCCTTGGAGTGGTTCATGTCTTAGGAGCTGAAAAGGTGGGCTGGTTGGAGGACATTGGCCAAGAGTTTCCTTGATCCGTTCGCATTCAACATTGAAATAGTCCCTGATCGGCATTTACTAGATCAGATTAAACAAAAGAGCATTGAGAGTTTTCGAGATTATGCTTTTCGTTGGAGAAAAGAAGATGCCAAAGTGCAGCCCCCATATCCGAGGAGGAAATGGTATCCGTGTTCTCTCGCGCTAAAAAAGGAGAATATTATACCAGGACAGTGTTCGCTATCAGAGCGACCTTTGCAGATTTGGTAAAAATAGGAGAGTCATTAGAGTATGGTATTCGGACAGGAAAAATTGCCAAAACCCCGACATCATCTGGAACTGCCATGTTTTCTAAGAAGAAGAAGGAATGGGTAGGTGGGGTTTCTGCCAATTCTATTACAAAATTGAAACAACGGTTCAATTCTAGATACGTTTTATCTTCCCCGCCATCACCTAACCTTCTGTACACATTGTACGTCCACCCCCAATACCAAACTCCACTCCCAAACATCCCACCATCATACCAACCTCCACAGCCAAATATCTTTTCCTAATACCCAGTTCCACCTTCAAATTATCAGTCTTATTTCCAAATTATTCCCCCAAATAGCCGAACAATTTCCAAACACCTCCAAATTACCACCAAGTACCCCCTCCTACAAATCTAAGCCCGTATATCCCCTAGCGTCCAAACCACAAAAATAAACCTCCCCAAAACTTCACCCCACTAGCTGAAAGTCGCACCCAATTGTTTGAAAGATTGAAGAATGCTGGTCATTTACAACCAATACAGCCAAAGACTGTCAATCCTAGCTCTTGGTTTTATCACCCTGATCAAAATTGTGCCTATCATTCAGGGGTAGCAGGGCATAGTACCGGGGATTGTCTTATCTTGAAACACAGAATCTAAGATCTAATTGATCAAAAGGTTATCACGCTCCAGGAACCGACTCCAAATGTTAGCAGTAATCCACTGCCCAACCATGGGGGATCTACAGTTAACATGATCAAAATAAAAGGCGAATGAGCATCTGGCAAGACCATTACTCAAGTGAACTCCGAAAAATACAAAAGGGCGGAAGAGGTAGGAAAGATAGAGAAAGCTGTAGCTGCCTTAAGTATTAGTGAGAAAGACCCATTTATAGTGATGATTGCACCGACTCAAGTGTACGCTCCCCCTCTAAAGAAGGAATTTATTGTGTAAACCGCCGCTGCCCAGGGGATGACGCGATTAGGACGATGTTACATCCATGAGGAATCGACTAACAAGAAAGATTCAGAGAAAAGACCAATTACTGAAGGAGAGGCTGAGGAATTTTAGAGGCGTACGCAACCAAAGAATTACTTAATTATCAAACACTTGGAGAAAATGCCAGCCTAAATCTTTGTCTTGGCACTATTATTGAGCTCGCAACACCACCGACAGGCTCTGTCAAAGGTCTTGGAGAAAGCGTATGTTCCTGCAGGAACGAGCGTTGAGAATTTGGCTGCGATGATAGGGAACGTTGTAGGGAACCATCGCATATCATTTAGTGACGAAGAGTTGCCGTTTGAACGAGCAATGCATAACAAAGCCATGAATGTCACCTTCATTTGTCGAGATTATACAATTAATCAGGTATTAATAGACGATGGATCTGGTGTAAATATTTATCCCCTCTCCACGCTGGTCCAAATGGGCTATGATCTAGGGAAAATTCCTTAAAGCCACGTAAATGTGAGAGCATTTGATGGAGGGCATAGAGATACCATAGGGGAGATTGATTTGCATATCCAAATGGGGCCTGCTGAGTTTATGACTGAGTTTCATGTTATAGATATCCATCCTAGCTACAACCTGCTTTTGGGAAGACCATGGATACACGAGGAGAAGGCAATTTCATCACCCCTTCATCAATTATTTAAGTTCATTTGGAAAGATCATGAAGTAGTCATCCAAGGAGAAGGAAGTCGAGCGGACCATCCCAATGGTTATATGCCGGTGATTGAAGATGTTCCAAAATGTATCAGTTTCTATACAGTGGAAATTGTAAACGCTACGGAAAGAGATTCGACACCCAAAATATCAATGCCGTCTGTCTACAAAATGATTGCAACTGTGATGTTAAGAAATGGGTTTGAACCTAGTCGAGGCTTGGGCAAGAATTTACAAAGAATTATCAAGCCTATTGTGATTCTAGAGAGAAGCTCTAAGCATGGGTTAGGGTATCAACCTACTAGAAGAGATAGGGTTAAGGATGAGCCAGAAAAGAGTCTGTTTAGGCCCTTGCCACTCCTGTTCCAATCATTTCCCGTACGAGAGATATCATATGATGATGGTCTTGGGGATGGGATAGGAGATTTGTTTGAAGGATGCAATGATATACCAAAAGATCTCCCAGAGTCATGCGGGATAAAGCAAATTGCGCCTGGGGAGGATTTGCAAAATCGAACCTCCACTCCACTCATAACCTATCGCCCGTTGTGGTAGATGAAAGGGCAATTACTAATAGTTTTAAAATTGGTGATGATCCAGAGGAGGCCCTGCGATCCACCTCCTCTCCTCTTACATTTCATAAAGGGTAAATGAGGCTCACCCCTTTGAGTCAAGTTCGAAGTTTAAACCTAAGGTCCACTACATGGCGTGCGGGTGCTAGAAGATAGACAAAGAAGGAAAATGGGTCAAAACCCATTGATGAGGTCACTAAAAGACTTGAAAAGTCTCAATTTTTATTATTGTCTTCTTTTTATTTATTCATTTATTCATTTATTTATTCATTCATTTTGGCCTCGAAGCCAAAGTTGTATTTAATGCAGGTGGAGCAAGACTCAAGCCAAAGGCTCGAAAAATAGTTTTGAACAGGTGAAAAGGGTTGGAAGCCCAACTAGACTAGGACAGGTCTCGTTGATTTGGGCCTAATGGCCTAAATCCTTTACTTTCTCCTCTCTTACCCTTTTATGTGTTTATTTGTTTTGTTTAGACTTAGTTAAAATTCCTACTAAGTCGCCTAAATCTATTTTACGTAAATCTTTTTTTTTTTGAAAAAATTAAATCACTATTTCAACAAATTATTCTTTTTGAAGTTAATCAAAAGACGATTTTCAAACAGTCTAGATAATCGCAAGTTAGCGGACGTTTTAGGTGTCTAACACCTTCCTAAAACGTTAATAGGAACAACTTATCTAGAATCTCTAAATTAAAATGATTTTTCTGTTTTGAATCGTTTGAAGTAACTCTCTAAAGTTTTCTTAATTTCTTTTCCAAATTAAGTGGCGACTCTCTTCAAAAGTCAAAATTTCCGCAAAACAGAAATAGTGACTCTGCTGGGGATCTAACTAGGTTCTAACAAAATGTTTTATTTTGTCTTTGATTAACTGTTTATGTTTTTATGTGTTTCGATTATGTAAAGTTTAATTATCACATCTCATGGCATTTCCTGCATCTTATAAACTATTTTGGGATTTCGTAGATGTCCCGGCCCTTGTTGTTCAATTCCAAAATGTGTTGGAAATACGAACAGCTTATCAGCACGTGAGTCGTCTGACGCTGTTCATATTTTCAAACTCAAGTTGTCCGCTTGAGAACCAGTGTCCAAGTCCATTCTAGACACCGAGGATAGAATGAAACCAAAATCCTATTTTAAGCATGTGCCTAGGACGACCCAATATTCGAGTGGTGTATTGGGCCCATTAGAAAACCTGCCCCGTGTCTATTGATCCCAAGTCAATTATAGACGAACCATATTTATGTGTTGAAGAAAATGTATGCCTGTCTAATTCAATCCATTATCCTTTGGGGGTTGGGAAAAAGCTTGATTTGCTTACTTTTGGAAGAAAAATTGAAGCAAGATAAGCAAAAAATTGATCGATTTGGGAGGTTGCATCTGAGGCACAGTTTGAACGTCAACGGATGTCACCAATAAAGAAGTGGATCAAGCTAAAAAGGAAAAGGTTGATAGAAGAAGTACTCGAAAATTAGTATTTTCTATCCCCTGTGTGGGAACATGTCTTCTTTCATGTTATTTCCCTTTCCTTAAAGATTGTATCCCTATTTTGTTATCTTTTGTAAGCATTTATTCCCTTTTTGTGTCTATATAAGTTGGAGGTTAATGGATTGAATTCGAGGAATCATATATTTTCTTCAAAAATTGTTAGGCCAGAACCCTTGTCTTAAAAGGGTCACCCAGCTAGGATACGCGTCATTATAACATTTTTTTGTGATATAACTATTTCATGTGAATATGTGCATATGTTTGAATCAGAGAAAAGTTTATCCACTATGTTCTATGGATGAATTTGGCTATGACTCAAATAACTCTATGTGGTTATTTCCTGTCAAATATTTTGCATTACTTATCATATACGAAAACTAACACATCTGCCTTTGAGTTGTTTTACTTTACAGATAATAGAAATTACTCCGTGTTGATATAAGTTGGAAGAACATCCTTACTTCACCTGATCAAAAGCGCGTAAAATCCCATCCTCTGACCATCATTCAAAAATGACAGGAAATGGCGAAGAAAGCGCACTGACTATCCGGGATAATGTGAAAGCGGAAGAGAATAAAATGATTATGAAACTTGCAAGAAAGATAAAAATGCTTCAGGAGGAAATAAATCACACCCAGTATTCAGCTAACTTGGCCATCACCATCAATGCTCCTACTCCAGGAGGACACGGGACTCCACTCCAAATCTCTCCCCTCATTACCCCTATTCTCGGGGACCAACCAACTAATGTATTATCCAACTCCGCTTCTCCATTTGTCCAAAACACTAATATCTTTACCTATGCTTGCTACATAGTTCTGGAACGCAAGGATTGCGTCCAAGAATCACACCCTCATATGACAGGTGAGTTCCCACCTTGGGTTTACTCGATGCTAATTCCTACTCCCATCTGAATAGACACTGAACATGGCTAATTGAACTAACTGAACTGAGTTAACTGAGTTCTGTTGACTGATGGAATATTATTGAGATTATTGATTTTTCCTGAATCATGTGGCTGAATGAATTTAACTGAAAATGGCTTGACTAAGAGTATCTTGAAAACATGACACCAGCTCTAGGCATACAACTAAATTGTCAGGTACAAGTACCCCCAAGATTCGATGAAAAGAAATTGACAAAGCATGACTTTTTTGAATACATGATCACATCAATAGTCCATAATATAATAAGTTGGAGAATTCATAAACTACAAGTTCTAAAGTACCACAATGGCCTCACATATATCCATAATTCATTGACTAAGACATTTCATTAAACACTTGACATGCATGAACTTGTACATGAATAGGGATTGCATATTATCATACTAGTATGGCACTTTTCATTCATATAGGCAATTAATCAAACAATTAGTGAGTATGGTATGTGTAGACAACCTTATGCATCAAGTAAACGTCATGATTCAATTCTAATTTCATCAATAAAGGGTTTAATCATTGGTTCACATGAATCTACATTTATAATAATAAATTGCTCTTAAAATTTGTCACCAAACATGGATTAGAATTCAATTGGTCATTATCAAAATAAACAAAAGCAAACCTAACTTTGAATTCATAAAAATCCATATTCTTGAACTTTGAAAATAGATTTTTGGGCTTCATGGATGAAAAGAGTCCATGAACAAACACTATGCATGCCTGTGTAGTGAGTTTCTTTAATTTCTTGGACATGAAAGACTTGAATTTCTTAGTTTCTTGAAAAAGTTTTGGATCTTGTTTCTTAAGGATTACTCTTAGAGATAAAACCCTAATTTAATATTGTAGATAAATTATGAATCTAGGAGCCTTGGTATGATATTATCAGGTATAAAAACGGGTGGTAAAAGACTAAAAAGCCCCTTTAAAAACAACCAAAAAATAACTGAATGGAATGTACAATGGTGGGTGCGATGGTCTGTCGCTGGGTCTACGGCCCATCCGTGTTGACCATTGCACCTGGGAAGGAAGGGGGTTCACTGTCTCCCTTTCGACGGTCTAAGCGACGGTCCTTCGCTAGCCCAACGGTCCGTCGGCCTGGGCCATCGCTCCTAGGCAGAAAATGGTCTCACTACGTTATTGCGACGGCGTGTGCGGTAGTTCGTTGGTAACCTGATGATCTTTCGGCCTCCACCATCACACCTGGGCAGTTTTTGAATGCCTTCTGTATGTCAGCCATAACTTTCTCTTCTGATGTAGGATTCTAACAAAATTGGTATTGTTGGAGCTCATTTGGTAGTTTCCTACTAAGTATAACTCATTTGGTACTCATACTACACTTCTACAGCCTGCAAGTGTGCATCATGCAGAGTATCCATGGTTCAGAGACTTATAGTGAGCTCCTAATATGGGACAACTGGCCATCTAATCTTTTGATGACATCTTTTGAGGCCAATACATTGAGGCTCAAGATTTGGTCACCTCGAGGATACGAGAACATGCATGGAGGACTTATTTTGAGCCAACCATTGAGCATAACTTACATCATGGCCAATAGCGAAAGATTACTTAAAGCATTGAAGACGTGAGGGCTCACGACTTTGGACCCTTAATGGCTCACAGTTTTAGCGTCATCTTTATTGAGGACATTTTTGTCGTTTTACTTTTCCCAAAATACATTCCATGGCCTCCCCTATCATTTAGGGTAATGTAGTTATATAATGACCCGAATATGGTATCTGAAATGCTACACGATGCTCATGACCCCAAAGGACCACAAGCTAACGTATGAATGATATCTGTGCTTGTTTAATGCATGATATACTGTATAAATACAAAAATAAAGGCTGAAAGGCCATAAGGTTCAAAAATGTAATATAACTGATAAAACATAATATCTGAAGATATGGTATATCAATACCAAAACAACTACCTGAATATGCTAGTCTGAAAAGCCTCTAACTGACTGAACTATTTGAATAAGGAGTTGATGGGACATGTCCCCAACTAACTCCAACTAACAAATTAATTAATGAGATAATAAAGTAATGGTCATGCCCTCGAAGGATGAGGACTCACTGCTAACTTTGACTGCTGAGACTGAAATGCTACTGATGCTCTAGAGCTCGTGTCTCTGAACCTATGGTATAAAACACTATAGTGCAAATACGTTAGTATGATTAAATGTACTGGTATGCATATGAGGTAGGTTGAATGCAAAGGGTTCACATGCATGAACTATACTAACTATCTGGACAACATGAACGTGAGATTGTATGTATTAATACATAACAACTATAACTGAATTCATGATAAAATAATTACTGAGTCTAAGTACTGAAACATGAGATACTAATAACCGTGTAACTAAAATAACTGATACTGAGCGACTATATCTGACAACCTAGTTTTTGATAATACTAGTTGGGTTTTGTACTGTTCTAAGTTGACTGTATCTGACAGTCCTGAATTCTTAGAACTATCTAAGTTTTATTTCTGAGACTGAATGACTGTATCTGATAGTCTTGATTTTGTAACTAAAAATATGGGAAGTAGTCATCTAACTAAGAAGCCCCAAATAATGCAATATAGCTAAGTTAGGGTCCAGTCTGTAACCCCAATTGGAAGGGTGTCAATAACGCACCATTGGTAAGGATAATCTGTGAGTAACCCTTATATAATAGGTAACAATAGTGAGAATGGTCGGAATTCTCATATAATAGTTTAATCCACCTTATCTAACCTTATATAGCAGGCTATGATGTCTCAACCTATGTTGGCTACATAATTCAAGAACGCAAGGATTTCTTCCAAGAATCACACCCTCATATAATAGGTGAGTTTCCATCCTTGGGTTCACTCGGTTCTAATTCCTACTCCCATTTGAATAGACACTGAACATGACTAACTGAACTGAGTTTACTGAGTTTCGTTGACTGATGAAATATTACTGAGATTACTGAGTTTTCTTGAATAATGAGGTTGACTGAATTTTACTCAACATGGCTTGACTGAGAGTATCTTGAAAATATGACACTGTCTCTAGGCATACAGTTAATTGTTGGGTACAAGTACCCCCAGGACTCGATGGAAAGAAACTAACAAAGTATGACTTTCTTGAATACCTGATCACATCAATAGTCCATAATATAATAAGTTGGAGAATTCATAAAGTACAAGTTCTAAAGGACCACAATGGCCTCACATATATCTATAATTCATTGACTAAGACATTTCATCAAACACTTGACTTGATTAAACTTGTACATGAATAGGGATTTCATATTATCATACTAGTATCATACTTTTCATTCACATAGGCAATTAATTAAACACATGGTGAGCATAGTATATGTAGACAACATTATGCGTCAAGTAAACATCAAGATTCAATTCTAATTTCATCAATAAAGGATTTAATCATAGGTTCACATGAATCTGCAGTTATAATAATAGATTTCGCTTAAGATTTATCACCAAACATGGATTAGAATTCAATTGGTCATTATCAACATGAATAAAAGCAAACATATCATGGAATTCATAAAAATCTATATACTTGAACTTTGAAAAGAGATTTTTGGGTTTCATTGAAGAAGGAGTCCATGAACGAACACTATGCATACCTGCGTAGTGACTTTCTTGAATTTCTTGGGCTTGAAAGACTTGAATTTATTAGTTTCTCGAAGAAGATTTGGATCTTGTTTCTTAAGGATAGCTCTTAGAGAGAAAATACTAATTTAATGTTGTAGATGGATAATGAATCTAGGAGCCTTTGTATGATATTATTAGGTATAAAAAAGGGTGGTAAAAGACCAAAAACCTCCTTTAAAAATGACTAAAAAAATAACTGAACAGGATGTGTAATGGTGGGTGCGATGGTCCATCGTGGGGTCAATGGCCCGTCAGTCCTGGCCGTCGCACCTAGGTAGAAAGGGTGTTCACTGTCTTCCTTGCGATAGCCTGAACGACGGTCCGTCACTATCCCACAGTCCATCATCTTGGGTCATTGATCCAAGGCAGAAGGTGGTCTCACTGCCATATTGCGACTGTGTGGGTGATGGTCCATTGCTAGCCCAACGGTCCATCGGCCTCCACTGTTGCACCTGGGAAATTTCTTACTGCCTTTTGTATTTCGGCCATAACTTTCTCGTCCAATGTTAGATTCTGACAAAATTGGTCTTGTTGGATCTCTGTTGGCAGTTACCTACTGAGTACCACTCATTTGGTACTCATACTACACTTCTACAACCTACAAATCATAGTATGGGTTATCTCTATTGATGTGCACATTGTGCGGAGCATCCATGGTTCAGAGGCTTATAGTGAGCTCCTGATACAGGATAAATGGCCATCTTATCTTTTGATGACATCTTTGGAGGCCAACACATTGAGGCTCAACACTTGGTCACCTCAAGGATACGAGAACAGGCATGGATGACCCATTTTGAGCCTACCATTAAGCATACCTTACATCAAGGCCAAGAGTAAAAGATTTTTTGAAGCATTGAAGATGTGAGGGATCATGAATTTGGAAACTTAATGGCTCACGGTTTTAGCGTCATCTTCATTGAGGATATTTTGGTTATTTTACTTTGCTCAAAATACATTGTCTGGATGCCCCTATCATTAAGGGTAATGTAGTCATGTAACGCCCCGAATCTGGAATGCTACGTGGTGCTCATGTCCTCGAAGGACCACAAGATACCCCATGACTGATAGTTGTGCCTTTTTACTGCATGATATACTGTATAAATGCAAAAATAAAGGCTGAAAGGCCATAAGGTTCAAAAAATATAATATAATTGTTAAAACATAACATCGAAAGATATGGTATATCAATACCAAAACAAATGTCTGAATATGCTAATCTGAAAAGCCTCTAACTAACTGAAGTGTCTGAATAAGGAGTTGATGGGATATGTCCCCGACTAACTCCAACTAATAAATTAATTAATGAGATAATAAAGTAATAATCACGTCCTCGAAGGATGAGGACTCACTGCTAACTTTGACAGCTAAGACTGAAATACTACTGATGCTCTGGAGCTCGTGTCTTTGAACCTATGGTATAAAACACCATATCCCAAATGCGTCAGTATGACTGAATGTACTGGTATGTATGTGAGATAGTCTGAATGCAAAGGGTTCACATGCATGAACTAAACTAACTAACTGGATAACATAAATGTGAGAATGTATACATGAATACATAACAACTGTAACTAAGTTCATGATAACATGATTACTGAGTCTAGGTACTGCTAACATGAGATACTGATAATCATGTAATTAAAATAACTAATACTGAGTGACTGTATCTTACAACCTAGTTTCTGATGGTACTAGCTGGGTTCCGTACTGTTCTGAGTTAACTGTATCTGACAGTCCTAAATTCTTTAGAAATATCTAAGTTCTATTACTGAGACTGAATGACTGTACCTGACAGTCTTGATTCTGTAACTAAAACTGTGGGAAGTAGACATCTAACTGACATGCCCCAAATAATGTAGTATAGCTAAGTTGGGGTCCAATCTATAACCCCAGTGGGAATGGTGTCAATACCACACCACTGGTAAGGACAATCTATGAGTAACCCTTATATAACAGGTAAATATAGTGAGAACGGTGGAAATTATCATATAACAGGTTAAGCCACCTCATCTACTCTTATATAGAAGGCTATGATGTCTCAACCTATGCTAGCTACATTGTTCTGGAATGCAAGGATTGGTTCCAAGAATCACAACCTCATATAACAGATGTGTTCCCATCCCTGGGTTCACTTAATGCTAATTCCTACTCCTATTTGAATAGACACTGAACATAACTAACTGAACTGATTGGACTGAGGAACTGAGTTCCATTGACTGATGAAATATTACTGAGATTATTGAGTTTTCCTGAATAATAAGGCTAATTGAATTTTACTGAACATGGCTTGACTGGCAGTATCTTGAAAACATGACGCTGGCTCTAGACATACAGCTAAATTGTCGGGTACAAGTACCCCCAACACTCGATGGAAAGAAACTGGCAAAGCATGACTTTCTTGAATACATGATCACATCAATAGTCCATAATATAATAAGTTGGAGAATTCATAAAGTACAAGTTCTAAAGCACCACAATGGCCTTACATATATCCATAATTTATTGACTAAGACATTTCATCAAACACTTGACATGTATGAACTTGTACATGAATAGGGATTTCATATTATCATACTAGTATGACACTTTTCATTCACATAGGCAATTAATTAAACACATGGTGAGCATAGTATAGGTAGACAACATTATGTGTCAAGTAAACATCAAGATTCAATTCTAATTTCATCATTCAAGGTTTAATCATAGGTTCACATTAATCTACCCTTATTATAATAAATTCCTATTAAAATTTATCACCAAACATGGATTAGAATTCAATTGGTCATTATCAAAATGAACAAAAGCAAACCCACTATGGAATTCATAAAAATTTATATACTTGAACTTTGAAAAGATATTTTTGGGCTCCATGGATGAAGGATTCCATGAATGAACACTATGCATACCTGTGAAGTGAGTTTCTTGAAGTTCTTGGACTTGAAGGACTTGAATTTCTTAGTTTCTTCAAGAAGATTTGGATCTTGTTTCTTAAGGATTGCTCTTAGAGAGAAAACCCTAATTTAATGTTGTAGATGGATAATGAATCTAGGAGCCTTGGTCTGATATTATTAGGTATAAAAAAGGGTGGTAAAAAACCAAAAAACCCCTTTAAAAATAACTAAAAAACTGAATGGGATGTGTATCGGTGGGTGCGACAATCCATCTCTGAGTCGATGGTCTGTCGGTTCTGACCATCGTACCTTGGCAGAAAGAGAGTTCATTGTCTCCCTTGCGATAGCCTGAGCGATGGTCTGTCACTAGCTCGATGGTCCGTCGCTCTTAGGCAGAAGGTGGTCTCACTGCCTTGCTGCGATGGCGTGGGAAATGGTTCGTCACTTTCCTAACGTTCCATCAGCCTCTACCATTGCACCTGGGCAGTTTTTTACTACCTTTTGTATTTCAGCCATAACTTTCTCTTTCGATGTCGGATTCTGACAAAATTGGTACTCATACTACCCTTCTACAACCTCTAGATCATAGTACGGGTTATCTCCATTGATATGTGCATCGTGCAGAGTATCTGTGGTTCAGAGACTTATAGTGATCTCCTAATATGGGAAAAATGACCATCTTATCTTTAGATGACATCTTTGGAGGCCAACACATTGAGGCTCAAGACTTGGTCACCTCAAGGATACGATAACATGCATGGAGGACCCATTTTGAGCCTACCATTAAGCATACCATACATCAAGGAAGAGAGTGAAAGATTGCTTGGAGCATTGAAGACGTGAGGACTCAAGACTTTGGACCCTTAATGGCTCACAGTTTTAGTGTCATCTTCATTGAGGACATTTTGGTCACTTTACTTTACCTAAAATGCATTCCATTTATTCCCTTATATTAAGGGTAGTGTAGTCATATGACACCCTGAATCTGGTACCCGGAATGCTACATGATGCTCATGACCCTGAAGGACCACAAGCTAACCCATGACTGATATTTGTGCCTGTATACTGCATGATATACTATATAAATACATAAATAAAGGTTGAAAGGCCATACGGTTCAAAAATAGTAATATAACTGATAAAACATAACATCTGAAGATATGGTATATCAATACAAAAACAACTGTCTAAACATACCAGTCTGAAAAGCCCCTAACTGACTGAACTGTCTAAGTAAGTAGTTGATGGGTTATCTCCCCAACTAACTCTAACTAATAAATTAATTAATGAGATAATAAAGTAATGGTCATGTCCTAGAAGGATGAGGACTCACTGCTAACTCTGACTGCTGAGACCAAAATGCTACTGATGCTTGTATCTCTGAACCTATGGTAAGAAACACCATAGCACAAATTCATCAGTACAATTGAATGTATTGGTATGCATGTGAGGTAGGCTAAATACAAAGGGTTCAGATGCATGAACTATACTAACTGACTGGATAACATAAACCTGAGAATGCATGAATGAATACATAACAACTATAACTGAGTTCATAATAACATGATTACTGAGTCTACGTACTGATAACATGAGATACTGATAATCGTGTAACTGAAATAACTAATTCTGAGCGACTGTATCTGATATCCTAATTATTGATGAAACTAGCTGGGTTCCATACTATTCTGAGTTGACTGTATCTGACAGTCCTAAATTCTTTAAAACTATCTGAGTTCTATTACTGAGACTGAATGACTATATTTGATAGTCTTGATTCTAACTAAAACTATGGGAAGTAGACAGCTAACTGATATGCCCCAAATAACGCAATATAGCTAAGTTGGGGTGAAATCTATAACCCCAATTGGAAAGGGGTCAATACTGCACCACTGGTAAGGAAAATCTATGAGTAACCCTCATATAACAGGTAACTATAGTGAGAACGGTGGGAATTATCATATAACAGGTTAAGCCACCTCATCTACTCTTATATAGCAGGCTATGATATCTCAACCTATGCTGGCTACATTGTTCTGGAATACAAGGATTGCTTCCAAGAATCAGATCCTCATATAACAGGTGAGTTCCCACCCTTGGGTTCACTCAGTGCTAATTCCTACTCCTATTTGAATAGACACTGAACATAACTAACTGAACAGACTAGACTGAGGTAACTGAGTTCCATTGACTGATGGAATATTACTGAGATTACTTAGTTTTCCTAATTCATGAGGCTGACTAAATTTTACTAAACATGGCTTGACTAAGAGTATCTTGAAAACATGACGCTGGCTCTAGGTATACAGCTAAATTGTCGGGTACAAGTACCCCCACCACTCGATGGAAAGAAACTAGCAAAGCATGACTTTCTTGAATACATGATCACATCAATAGTCCATAATATAATAAGTTGGAGAATTCATAAAGTACAAGTTCTAAAGCACCACAATGGCCTCATATATATCCATAATTCATTGACTAAGATATTTCATCAAACACTTGACATGCATGAACTTGTACATGAATAGGGATTTCATATTATCATACTAGTATGACACTTTAACTTCACATAGGCAATTAATCAAACACAAGGTGGTATAGTATATATAGACAACATTATGCATCAAGTAAACATCATGATTCAATTCTAATTTCATCATTCAAGGGTTTAATTATAGGTTCACATGAATCTACACTTCTAATAATAAATTTTTCTTAAAATTTATCACCAAATATGAATTAGAATTCAATTGGTCATTATCAATATGAACAAAAGCAAACCCGACATGGAATTCAGAAAAATCCATATACTTGAACTTTGAAAAGAGATTTTTGGGCTTCATGAACGAGAGAAGTCTATGAACGAACACTATGCATAACTGGGTAGTGAGTTTCTTGAAGTTCTTGGACTTGAAGGACTTGAATTTTTTATTTTCTTGAAGAAGATTCGGATCTTGTTTCTTAAGGATTGCTCTTACAGAGAAAACCCTAATTTAATATTGTAGATGGATAATAAATCTAGGAGCCTTTGTCTAATATTATTAGGTATAAAAACGGGTGGTAAAAGACCAAGAAGCCCCTTTAAAAATGACTAAAAAATAATTGAACGGGATGTGCGATGGTGGGTGTGACGGTCTGTTGATAGTTCGATGGTTCGTCGATCCTGACCGTCGGGCATAAAGAGGGTTCACTGTGTCCCTTGCGACGGCCTGAGCGATGGTCCGTCGCTAGGCCGATGATCCGTCGGCCTAGGCCATTGCTCTTAGGCAAAAGGTGGTCTCACTGTCTTGCTGCGACGCTGTGGACGATGGTCCGTCAGCCTCCACCGTCGTACCTGGGCAGTTTTTGACTGCCTTTTGTATTTTGGCGATAACTTTCTCTTCCGATGTCAGATTCTGATGAAATTGGTATCATTGGAAAGATAATTCAATTTTCCACATGATAAAAAGTGAAAATATTAAAAATTCCATGTGTACAAAAATGGATTCATCTTTCAAAATAAATTTCTAATATTCTTGAGATGATTACAAGTCATTTTGTCTCTTTTTGTCATACACTATAAATAGGACATTTTAGGTCTTCTCTTGTTAGTTGTTTAGTGATGAAAATATGAGACATTGAAAATCCTCTATCTTTAGAGTAGACCACATTAGTGTAGTTCTTAGTTAGGGATTGGATTAGCCATTATAGTTTAGAGCTTGGAAAAACCAATATTGTTCTTTGCTAGGAAGTGGTGGATCTTGAGGTAAGTTGATTCCTTTGGCGGTCACCATAAGAGTGTGGTGTTTTTGTTACATTCATTATGGGTTTTTGAGTTTAATATACTATTTAGTTCCTAATCTTAGTAATAATCTATTGTAACAACCCGCAAAAATTTTCAGAGTTGTAGCACACTTAGTAGCATGCTTGAGAAACTAGCAACTTAAAATCATTCAAAGTGTAAAAAAGGACTTAGCCTCATTATTAGATCCTAAACTTTGGTGTTTTCTAAATTGATCTTTTCAAACTTAAGACTTGGTTTTTAAAGTTGATTCATGATCCGGGATGAAAAAAGGGTGTCTCGGAGAAGTTTTGGATTTTTCGGATGAGGAATGGAGTGTGTTTGGATATCGAAAGTAGTGGCTCGACTGGATGTCGATGCTCCGTGTCAATGATTGCATTGCTGAAATAGTGAACCAGCACGATATTATCATGCCACGTTGAGGATCACGTTGATAAAGCAGTGGCCCTATGCGATATCGACGCGTCCGTCGGGTGCCCAATTTGTATTTTTCTTTTAAATTTTGTGGCAGGAGGTGTATTATAGTATATTTCCCTTAACTAAACTCAGTCATAACACTAAATTATTATGTGTTTAGGGAAAAATACATCAGAAACTACTTCTACTCTTAAATCAAAACCTTAATCCTTTCCCCAAAGATCAAGAATTTATCCTTAAAGTCAAGAGTTTCAAGAACTTAATCGAGATTAGAGTTCCACCCTTCCTTCTAAGTGAAATAAGGTATGCAGGGTTTTTCTAAAACTACGTGTGCCTAGTAAGCTCTTCTTAATTATGTTAAAGGTTTAGAAATGATGAATTTACAAACAGGGTTTTGGATTTACAATTATAATCATGCTTTTGAAGCCTTTGATAATATTGTTTTAGTCTTGAGGCATTCCTTTGAAAGTGATTTGACTAGTATATATGTATGTATGTGTTTGAATCTTTGAAATATGAATTGAGAGCATGAATTATCGAATCCCCCCCTTTCCCATTATGTTACTACTTGATTTATAAGTTATGACTTCCTAAATTGCAATATTTAAAGAATGAGTCAAGAGCCTATTTATCTTATATGAATTTTATGATGGTTGAGAGTGGGAGAGAGGGATATTATTATGATTTAAATGCTAAGAATGGTAATTAAAGGAATTTCAGGAATGTTTTTAAGAAATTGACCACCACTTGTTGAAATTGTAGAAAGGATAGAATCTTTGCATGGTTTTAACTTGTGTTTTGAAATATAAATTATCTTATACTATCTGTATGCTCGGGTGGTTTGAACATTTTTTTAAATGAAAGAATCATGCATAAAACTTTATGGATCAAATGTACGACTTGCAAGTCTTAGTATGACGATACCAATGTAGAGAATGCCATGGTAACATAGAACAAAATGGAATGTACATTTTCAATTAGATTTTCAGATATTGAACTTAGAACTATGCATGTATATAAAAATTAAAATTGGACTTAAAGAGAGTTAGGTGGTTACCCAAAGCATGCACTAGTTCAGAAAACTCATTGCCTGAAATCTTGTTTTGCCGATACGGGTTCACTATTTTCCCAAAAAGGAATTATACGCTGGCCTAGTGCCCTGTGGTTTATCAAAACAGAAACCCCAACCCTTGGGGAAAACTTGGGTTGGGGGCATTGCCGCCGAGTTAAGGGTGGATTCTATATAGCCCGTGGACTGTAGAATTGTAGGGTGTACCACCTAGCTCAGAAGTAATCTAAAGAATGTTTTGCTGCTACTGAATTGCTTGAATAGTCATTTGAAGCTGCCCATGTAAGTTTAATTATTTTATGCATGATGTTTATGAAATGATCTCCCTTATGTTATATATAAAAATACATTATTTTTGATTGCTCTGCGTACCAGTACATATGTATTAACCCCTATAGCTCAGGATCTAAGGCTCAGTCCCGTAGTCCCATACAACAATAGATCTGTGTGTGTCAGAAGTTGCAGTTGGTGAGCCTTCTCTATTTTGAAAGTCCTGATTTTTTAGAATTTATTATTTCTTTATTTTATGGTCTACCGGGGGCCTTGTCCCAGTTTTGTTTTAGACTTATAATGGTTATTGTAATGTTAGAAATTTTGTGGACAGTTGTCACATGTTTAGAATATTTAGAATTCCCCTTTATAAATTGTTCAAGTTTATGAGATTGACCATGGTTCTGTCATGTGTTGTTTTTTGCAAATTTCTTTATACTTCATGAACATTGTTCATGATTATCAGATTTAAAAAAGCGTCCAAGCCTTCATGGTTTAGGATGCTCATTATGGCTAAGGCCCCAACTTGGTTCATGACAATCTTGGTATCAAAGCACGGTTCATGGTCCCAGGGTGTCTATGAAATTGCATCGAGTAGAGTCCTAGTTATGGATGTGTAGTGCGCCAAACTTATGAGCAGGAGGGTACAAGGCATTTGGGAATGTCTCCCTTCTTTGTGATTTAGTTCGTGCTGTAGAGTCTGATTGTCCTCTAATTAGTGGTCTCTTGTATTTTAGAGAAGCTATCATGCCTCCACTTTTCTCTAATGAATATAATTCCCGAGCTGAGGATGTCTTCCCTACTCATGGGATGAGGACACGGAATAGGGCTTACTCTCCTAAATTTGTTGCTGCTCCAGGAGACCCTTCTATATAGACTAGCCTACCCATCGCACCTAGGGCTCCCTGATCTGGGACTAACTACACCAACCTCCCTAAAGAGAGGTATCAAATGCAGAGTTCAAATAGTCAATGCATATTATTGCATAATTAGTAGCCTTCTAGACTAGATGGTTGGAAGATGTTGGGTTTGCATCTGGTGCATCCGAGACTATGCGGTTGGACCAATTTATGAGGTTGAACCTACTTAAGTTTATGGGTATACAGGTTGAGAAGAACCCATCGGAGGTTGTGGATGAGATGTAGAAATTTTTTCAAGTTATGCATATGGATGAAGTGGAAGGGGTTGAACTAGCATCCTATCAACTGAAGGAGGTAGCAAATTATTGGTATAATAAGTGGGAAGATTTGAGGAGAGATAATGCCGAGCTTTCTGTATGGGGAAATTTTTTGAAAGATTTCCTAGAAGGATTCTTTCCTCAGGATTTGAGAGAGTCCAAAACTGAAAAGTTCATGAATTTGAAATAGGGAAGGATTAGCGTTAAGGAATACACCCTAAAATTCAATCAGCTATCCTGTTATGCTCTGAAATTGGTAGGAAACATAAGGGCTCGCATGCGGAAGTTTGCATCCGGTATCTCAAATTATTTGGTGTTGGAGTGTAAGGAGGAAATATTGAATAGAGATATGGATTTCTCCATATTGTCCGTTCATATACAAAAAGTTGAGAAGAGGAAGAAGAGGGTTACTGAAGAAAGGGTGCAAGACAGATAGGCCAAGAGTGCCAGATCGGCAGACCAGTATTACAGTCAGCACCAAGTTGGTAATTGGGGTAACAGGTGGCCGAAGAAAATATTTTGGAGTAACTCTCAGTCTATAGTAAGCTCTCCAGAGACCAGACCTCCAGTCAATCGACGATTTTAGAATTTCCAGCCTAACCGTGGACCAGGAGTATAAGGTACTCAATCCCAAGGCATTGTAGCTCAGCTACCTCAGCTTTTCCCGTAATGTCAAAATTGCGGTAAACATCACCCAGAAAAGTGTCAGTTGGGTAGGCTGGTGCTTTAACTTGTGGTCAAGCAGACTATTTTTAGAGAGACTATCCATCCGCAAGAGGGAACTTCAGTGGTGCAAAATCCCAAGAAAATTTCTCCATGCCACCACCACCGGCCAAAGGTACTACCTAAGCTATCGAGAGCAGTTGCAATCGACTGTATGCTCTATCCAACCACCAGGATGCAGAGGCATCACCAAATATGGTCACGGGTATGTTACAGATTTTCTCCCATGATATATATGTGTTACTTGATCCCTGATCTACCTTATCTTATGTGACTCCTTATGTGGCAGTTGGTTTTTGCTTCAAACCGAAAAATATTCTGAACCTTTCTCTATCTCCACTCGTGTTTGTGACTATTGTGGCTAGAAGAGTGTATAAAAATTATGCAATGTCTATTTGTAATCATGATACTATGGAAAAACTTATAAAGCTTGACATGATTGACTTTGATGCTATCTTGGGAATGGATTAGCTCTACTCGTGCTATGCTGTCCTAGACTGTAGGACCCAAAAAGTTAATTTCTTTTTTCTGAATGAACCAGTGATAGAATGGGAAAGGTATTCTGTAGCACCTAAAGGGAAAATCATATCCTACCTCAGAGCCTATAAACTTATTTCCAAGGGCTGCTTGTATTACCTTATTCGGGTCAAAGATTTCAATTCTGAAAGTCTTTCTCTCCAGTTTGTTCTTGTAGTTAATGAATTCCTTAAAGTCTTTCCTGATGATCTCCCAGGTATACCCTTGGGTAGGGAGATAAATTTTGGCATTGATTTGTTTTTAGATACCTATCCTATTTCTATTACACTATATAGAATGGATCCTGTAGAATTGAGAGAGTTGAAAGATCAACTAAGGTGTTTTCTTGATAAGGGTTTCATCCGACCTAGTGTTTCTCTTTTGGGGGAACCTATACTTTTTGTACGTAAGAAAAATGGTTCCCTCCGTATATGTATAGACTATTGTCAGCTGAATAAGATAACTATGAAAAACAAATACCCTCTTCCTAGAATTGATGATCTTTTTGTCCAACTTCAGGGTGCTAAGTGTTTCTCCAAGATAGACCTTCATTCGGGATATCATCAGTTGAAGTTTAGGGAGGCAGATATTCCCAAAACAACTTTTCGAACATGATATGGCCATTATGAATTCTTAGTCATGTCGTTTGGATTGACTAACATCCCTGCAACTTTAATGGACCTAATGAATAAGGTGTTCCGTCAGTTTCTAGATCTGTTTGTCATAGTCTTTATTGACGACATTTTGATTTATTCTAAGAGTGAGGAGGGTCATGCCAATCACCTCTAAATCATTCTTCATACCCTTAAAGATCATAGATTGCATGAAAAATTTTCCAAGTGTGAATTCTGGAGTTGTGCTATTACTTTCTTGGGGCATATTATGTCTAGTGAGGGAATTAAAGTTGATCCCTAAAAGATTGAGGCAGTGAGAAAATTGCCCAGACCCATGAATCCAACCGATATTCGAAGCTTCTTAGGTTTGGTGGGGGTATTATAGAAGGTTCGTGGAGAGTTTTTCTTCCATAGCTACTCCACTTACCAGGTTGACACGAAAAAAGGTGAAATTTATGTGTTCTAACTCCTGTGAGAATAGTTTTGAGAAGTTGAAAGACAAGTTGACTACTGGACCTGTTTCACCCTTCCTGAGGGTATATAGGGTTTCGTTGTGTACTGTGATGCATCCCAGGTGGGACTTGGGTGTGTACTTATGTAGCATGGAAAGGTGGTAGCTTATGCATCTAGGCAGTTAAAGGTGCATGAGCGAAATTACCCTACCCATGACTTGGAGTTAGTGGTTGTGGTATTTGCACTTAAAATATGGTGGCATTATATTTATGGGGTGCATGTTGATATATTTACTGACCACAAGAGTTTATAGTATGTTTTCTCGCAGAAAGAACTGAATCTTAGATAGAGGCATTGGTTGGAGCTGTTAAAGGATTATGACATGAGCCTGCACTATCATCCGAGCAAGGCAAATATGGTGGACGATGCCCTTAGCAGGTTGTCAATGGGTAGTTTTCTTATGTTGAAAATGGAAAAGGAGAGATGGTGAAAGATATTCATCGGCTAGCAAACCTAGGGGTTCGACCATTGGATTCCGAAGATGGGGGAGTAATTTTTCATGAAATAGCTAAATCTTCCCTATGTGCTGAAGTTAAGGAAAAGCAAGCTGAAGATCCCATCATGTTGCAAATTAAGAAAGATGTGGGTCAACAGAAGGTGATGGCATTTGAAATTGGCGGTGATAATATTTTGAGGTATTAAGGTAGGTTATGTGTACCGAATATGGATGGTTTGTGAGGGAGGATCCTCGATGAAGCTCACACTTTGAGTTATGTTGTTCACTGATGTGCTAGCATTCTGTTAGCACATTTAGGACTTTTAACGTGGAATAATTGTAAGTTCTTATGTGACTACTTTTGTTTTTGATTATATTTCGTATGATTTTGTAGGAAAGTCAAGATGGATGAAAACTCATGAAAGCTACGTCAAGAAGGATGATTTTTGGTGAAAGATGCAAGAAATTAAGTTTTGAAGATTTTATCTGCCGACTTGGTCTCATAAGCTATTAGATCTATGATAAGCTATCATAATATGTCTTCACATATAGGCAGAGAACAAGAAAGGTAAAGCATTTCTGGAGATATTTTATGATAAGTCATAACAAATGTCATCACAAATATTGTGATAAGTCTTCACAAATGTCATCACAAATGTCATCATATTTGTGGTAAGTTGTCAGAAATGTCATCACACATGGGCAGAAGGTCTAAAGACATTTTGTGATAAGTTATCAGATTTGTGATAAGTCATCACAAATGTCGTCAGATTTGTGATAAGCTGCTACAAATGTCGTCACCTAAGGGGCAAAAAACTGAATTTTTAATTTTGACTTTTTCTTAAGTTACGGCTATAAATAGCAGCTTTTAGGGTTCATTCATCATCTGGAACTATCGGGAAGTCATTTCAAAGTCTATTTTACTTTCCTTTAGTCTCTAAGCTTGTAATTCAATTTTCAATCCTTTGATTTAGTTGTGGGAAATTCTTGTTGTACGAGGAGGAGAATCAACTTTGGATTTCATATTTTGTAAGTTTAATTTCTTTAAATTATGAATTCAATCATTGATATCTCTTTCTATCTTATGAGCAACTAAAAACCACAACTACGGTTCTGGGATCTATGACTATTCTTCCATGGATTTTATAGTTGGTTAGGGTTTGAGTGATTACTAAAACATCTTGATAAATCTTTTGTATTGATTATTTTTTGTTGGTTGCAAATAATAGGCCTTGCTTACTGTTGATTTACTTGAGATAAGAAATCAACTCTAGTAAGAAATGAATTATCAAAATTGGCATGTTACTATTGCCCAATGAGCCCACATGAAAGATCAATGCAAAATTATGCAAGTTATTCAAGTCTTCAAAGTGGCATGATAGAACATTCCTTATCATGCCCTCACATTTTCCCAACGGACCTAAAAGATGTAAAGATCGAAAGATGGGCTGACAATTCAAATAGTATAAGTGGAGGGATAAAGGATAACTAAATGTTGTCGTGGTGCGACACTAAATTAGGTGCTTCTTGGGAGGCAACCCAAGGTATTTTGTTATTTGTATTCTTATTATGTGATTGACATCAGATCTTTGCACCCATGGTGCCACAGGTATGTTTCTAACTCTCTCATTTTGGTTTAACGCATTGGTGACATTGCATGATTTTAAGTTGAGGGTGGAGCTACTTATGGGTGTTGATGTCCTCTTAGGATTTTTTTTGCCGTGCATATTTTCCCTGAGGTCTTGTTCCTAGTAGAGCCAACATGTTTAGGCGTATTTTATTTATTTTGTGATGTGTTGTTGTTAACTGGGGGGAAAATAAGTATCTAGGATAGTTGACATATTTTTGTTGATTTTTCTTAGAATGATAAATAGCTCTCCAATTGTCTATCTGATAACTGTGTGATGTGCGTCTATATGTGACTACTGTGAATCTTTTTATGACATTAGTACTAGGGACATGATAATCACTGCTAACAATTACATGAAACAAATGGGTAGTAGCTTGTGATGTACCTTAGTTCCATGTGGGTGTGAGATACTACCTAGTTCCCGTTGTGTGTTAACTCCAGAACTTGCCCAGTTGGTTTTGCCTTGGTTGTAGGATAGCAGTTAGGAAAGGATCATAGGCCGTTGTTGATATTAGTCCACTTTTAGTCTAAATGACCTTCCATGTGTGAATAATATCCCTTGATCCTGATTTTAAGCCTGGATGCCTATTCTTTTTATTATACCCATCATTTTTCCATTTATATCATAATGAACCTGTTTTGGCCCTGGTGCTCCTTGTACATTATGCACTTTGACTTAGGCAAGTAGCCTAAGTTAAGAGTGGCTATCATAGGGGTGTGTAATGTATAGTGAGTATGAAGAAGGGTAATAAAAAAATATGCAAGGCTGGGTGTAGTAGGAAAAGAATTAGAAAATAAAAGTTGTGAAAAAAAAAAGAATGAATAAAAAATTGCACCAAGCTTGAATGTGCTTTAATCAAGAGAGGGAGAAATAAGGTAAATGTTGATAAGTGCCATCCCAAAAATAGTGTAGTGCCAAGGAGACTTTGTTACTTTAAATATCGTTATGTATCATACCAGCCCCAAGCCTACATTACAAGTTGAAGAAAAGTCCTATAGTGATCCTAACTTAACTATCTGAAAGCTTCAGTAATGAAAATAAGGGCAAGCTTATGGTATTTGGCATACATTGACTGGAACTTCTATCTGAGAGTGAGTGTCTCTTGACTGTCCCTGTATTTACATGCTTGATTTCATACATGAGTAACGAGGGACTTCTTTGTTGTGAGGGCACACTGGTTATGTTGCTAGTTGTTAACTTGTTTGGATAGTGTAATAGTGGAACATGCATGGTTGTTGTTGCTGCATTGATGCCATATCTTGATTCCTGTGTGTTGCACTGTTGTTTTTCATTAATATACACAGTTCGGTTAAAGTGATTGAACTTAGAGAGAGTGATCAGTTTTGAGTTAAAATTAATGATCAACTGTCATAGGTATCTTATGTTTCTTTTGGTTAAGCATCGTAGTGTTATGTTATGTAGTTGCTTGAGGACAAGAAATATTTTAAGTTGAGGGTGTTGATGTGCTAGCATTCTACTAGCACATTTAAGACTTTTAACTCAGAATAATTGTAAGTTCTTAAGTGACTACTGTTGTTTTTATTATATTTCGTATGATTTTATAGGAAAGTCAAGATAGATGAAAACTCATGAAAGCCATACCAAGAAGGATGCTTTTTGGTGAAAGATGCAAGAAATTAAGTTTTGAAGATTTCATTTGACGACTTAGTCTGATAAGCTATCAGATCTGGATAAGCTATCAGAATATGTCGTCACATATAGGCAGAGAACAAGAAAGGTGAAGCATTTCTAACGGCATTTTGTGATAAGTCATCAGATTTGTGAGAGTCATCACAAATATCGTCACAAATGTTGTGATAAGCTGTCACAAATGTCGTCACCTAAGGGGCAAAAATTTGAATTTTAAATTTTGATTTTTTCTTATGTTAGGGCTATAAATAGCAGCTTTTAGGGTCCATTCATCATCTGGAACTATCAGGAACTCATTCCCAAGGCTATTTTCCTTTCCTTTAGTCTCTAAGTTTGTAATTCAATTTTCAATCCTTTGATTTAGTTGTGGGAAATTCTTATTGTACGAGGAGGTGAATCAGCTTTGCATTTCATCTTTGGTAAGTTTAATTGCTTTAAATTATGAATTCAATCATTGTTATCTCTTTCTATCTTATGAGCAACTAAAACCCACAACTAGGGTTTTGGGATCTATGACTATTCTTCCATGGATTTAATAGTTGGTTAGGGTTTGAGTGATTGCGAAAACATCTTGATAATTCTTTTGTATTAATTAGTTTTTGTTGGTTGCAAACAATAGGCCTTGCTTACTGTTGATTTGCTTGAGATAAGAAATCAACTCTAGTAAGAAGAGAATTATCAATGAGGATTTGGGAAGGTTAAGTTTTCATCTAATGATTAATGCAGTAACAAGATTGATCAACTTGAGATAAAATCAGTATGAATAGAATGATTTCCTAAGTTCGAGAGAATTAGGGAGTTCAACATCTAGGTAGGTTGAGAAACACTTAGATGGACTGTAGAAACTGATAATCGGGTGTTTCTCGGAAGTCATGAGAACCCAATGCTATAGTTATTATTTAATGGGGATTAGCAATATTAGTGATCGCAACCCTAGTTTATTCTTTATCATTGATTTGAACTATTGAAATTTTGGCTTTGAGTTCTGAAGCAAGTTACAACTTTAATATTTGGTTGATCATTGTGAACCCCCATTTTATCTTTTTGTGCTAGTTGTTTGAATTTAACTTGTAGCTTTAGTTTCAAACTAGTTTAATCGCCACTCACATTGCTCCCTATGGATTTGAGCCCGACTCTTAAGTTGGGTAAATATATTAACGACGACCGCCTTGCACTAAATTGATGTGTAAGTTGCACGTTATCATTCACCCAGGCTCTACTAAAATGTATCATGATCTTAAAGCTATATATTGATGGAATAATATGAAACGTGATGTTGCTGATTTTGTTTCCAAGTGTTTGAATTATCAACAAGTTAAAGTGGAACATTTGAGACCAGGCAGTACTTCTCAAGATATAGCTTTGCCTATATGGAAGTGGGAGATGATCAATATGGATTTCATCACGGGGTTTCCAAGTTCCTGATACCAATACGAATCCATTGAGGATCACTTCGATAAAGCAGTGGCCTGACGCAATATCGACGCATCGCGTTGGGTAATGCATCGGGTGCCCAGTTTATATTTTTCTCTTAAATTTTGGGGTAGGAGGGGTATTTTAGTATATTTCCCTTAACTAAACTCAGTCATAACACAGAATTATTATGTGTTTAGGGAAAAATACATCAGAAACTACTTCTACTCTCTTAAATCAAAACCCTAATCCTTTCCCCAAAGATCAAGAATTCATCCTTAAAAGTCAAGAGTTTCAAGAACTTAATCGAGATTCGGGTTCCACCCTTTATTCTAAGTGAACTAAGGTACATGGGGTTTTCCTAAAAATACATTAGCATAGTAAGCTCTTCTTAATTATGTTAAAGGTTTAGAATTCATGAATTTACAAAAAAGGTTTTGGATTGTCAATTATAATCATGCTTTTGAGGCCTTTGATAATATTGTTTTGGTATTTAGGCCTTCCCTTGAAAGTGATTTGAGTAGTATATATGTATGTATGTGTTTGAATATTTGAAATATGAATTGAGAGCATGGATTATCGAATCTTCCCATTTCTCATTCTGATACTACTTGATTTACAAGTTATGAATTCCTAAATTGCAATATTTAAAGAATGAGTCAAGAGCCTATTTATCTTATATGAATTTTATAATGGTTGAGAGTGGGAGATAGGGATATTATTATGATTTAAATGCTAATATTTGTAATTGAAGGAATTTCAAGAATGTTTTTGAGAAATTGACCAGCACTTGTTGAAATTGTTGAAAGGATAGAATCTTTGCATGGTTTTGACTTATGTTTTTGAAATATGAATTCTCTTATACTATTTGCATACGTGGATGGTCTAATCATTGTTTTAAATGAAAGAATCATGCATGACACTTTATGGCTCAGATGTACGACTTGCAAGTCTTAATATGACGATGCTAATGCAGATAATGCCATGGTAAGATAGAATAAAACATAATGTATATTTCAATTAGATTTTTAGATTTTGAACTTACAACTTTTCATGTATATAAAAAATTAAAATTAGGCTTAAAGAGAGTTAGGTATAACCCGAATAAGGCACGAGTTCAGAAAACTCATTGCCCAAAATTGTGTTTTGCCGATACGGGTTCACTATGTTTCCAAAGAGGAATTAGACGATGGCCTAGTGCCCTGTGGCGTATTAGAGTAGAAACCCCAACCCGCGTGGAAAACTTGGGTTGGGGGCTTGGCCTCTGAGTTAAGGGCGGATTCGATATAGCCCGTCGACTGTAGAATTGTAGGTTGTAACACCTAGCTCAAAATTAATCTAAAGAATGTTTTGTACCTATAAAATTACTCGAATGGTCATTTGAAGTTGCCCATGTGCTTTAAATTTTTTTATTCATGATGTTTATGAAATGCTCTCCCATATATTATATATAAAAATACATTATTTTGGATTGATCTGCGTACCAGTACATATGTATTAACCCCCTATATCTCAGGATCTGAGGCCCAGTCTTACGGTCCCATACAGTAGTAGATTCGTGTGTGTCAGAATTTGTAGTTGGTGAGCCTTCTGTATTCCAGAAGGCCTAGTTTTTCAGAATTTATTATTTCATTCTCTTGTAGTCTACTGGGGGCCTTGTCCCAGTTTTATTTCAAACTTATGATTGTTATTGTAATGTTATGAGATTTCACAGATAGTTTTCACATGTTTAGAATATTCAGAATTCCCTTTTATAAATTATTCAAGTTTATGAAATTGACCATGGTTCCGTCATGTGTTATTTTCCTCAAATTTTTTATACTTCATGAACATTTTGCATAACCTTCATGGTTCAGGATGCTCATTATGGTTAGGGCCCCAGCTCAGGTCGTGACATCTATGTCTCACTATCTATTTTTACCTTTCTTGCAATTGTGTTAGTATTTGTATCTTGTAATCATTTGTTCTTGTTGAATCCGAATCTTGTGTTCATTGTGTTCATATTGTTCTTTTTGTATTGTTTCTATTTTGGTGTTAAAACACCTTGTTAACTCGTGATACTTATGCTTTTGTTGTTGGCCGAAAATAGCACTCAAAGGGGGTCCTTGGGTTGCTCTCAATTTGTGGACTATTTTGTGCAGTCTTTTTTTGCCTTCTGCAATATTTCTTGTACCATTTAGTATTAGAGCATGGCTTGATATTGTTCCCACAAGATTAATCTTTGGCTCGTAAACTTGAAAATAAAAAAAACGGTGTTAGAAAACTGAAAAATTAAAAGTAGCAAGTCTATCTATTTTTGTGTCTCTGCCGAAATTATGCTGTTGTTGTTGTTTTGGCTGAGATTTGTGTCTACATATAGGTATGTTTTTCTTGTCTTAGTAGTTTCTTGTGTTATCTTCTTGTTCACTAGCACTCCTTGAGTCTAAATCCAAGTTCTTGAGCTAATTTTCAAATTGTTGTTGAAGGTTGTGGATGGTTTTGTTGTTATTCTTGATGTTCATGTTGTTGTGTTGAAGAAATAGCTTCAAAGGGGATGTTTCATCTTGAAAACAAGAGAAAGAAGAGTGAGGTTTTTGTTTTTCTTAGAAACATTTTCAAGACTTCACCAAGGTGGTAATAGAACAAAAGACATCCCAAAAGTCTAGTTACTAACTTTGAGTAAGACCACTTTTCTAGGTAGACCAAAAGAAGAAAGGGGACAAAACTTCCAAAAAGATTATCTTGCCAAAACAGTGAAAGTAGGTCAAAACTTTTGAATATTGAAAAAGAGACCTAAAGCCTCGTTGTCTATTTACCAAAAACAAAAATTCCATCATTCTTGTGAAGATCGAACAACTAAGTTTAAGAACCAAAAATTTTAAAACTTCAACAACATTCCCATGACCAATAGTTGAGTACCACATCATCATAAGCTCAAGAATTCGACTTCCTAGTTTCTTTTTCTTTGTTTCCATTGGTTTCAACTTTGTTGACTCTTATACTAATTGGAAACTAGTAAATATCTACTAAGTTATAAATTAGTTTTTGAGTACGTTCTTTGTGTTAGCATTATCTTTGTGCTTTTCTCATTTTTAACTCGTAGTAAATTCTTTGTTTCAAGTTCGTAAGTAAATTTTGTTTTTTATGTCTTGAGTCGATCAAACAAGAATCCATTTCGGCTGCCAAGTAGAATTGATATCCTATTGACTACTTGAGTATAAACAGCTTTCAATATTCGCCGCTCCAATTGGGAGGATCACAAAAGTGAGTGTATATAAGTGTTGGCAAGGAAGATTTACTACTAATCCTATTTTTTTCATTTTGTAGGTACAAAGGTGATATAAGGAAAACATGTCTTCGATAGTCGGGGATTATTTTAACTATAACATTGGAGACTATAACGCCCCGAGTCTGTACCCCCGATGCTACACAGTGCTCATAATCCTTAAGGACCACAAGATAACCCATGACTGGTACTTGCTGCAATAACTGTGTAATAAATACTGTAATGATTGTAGAAATAGGAGGAACATATGCCATATGGTTCAAATCTTTAAGTGAATCTAAATGCGGTATAAAAATACCAAAACTGAATATAAGTACTGAAAAAAACTAAACAACTATCTAAAAATACTCTAGTTTGAAAAGCCTCTAAACTGTCTGAACTGTGAAGTTTATGGCACATGAAAGAAATCTCTATGAAACAAGTGTCGTACCATAGGCTTTCCCCTATTCTCAATTGCTAATATGAAGAAAGTACATGGTTGGAGATCTCAAAGGACTTTCTATGCTTGTAAAACAGGTTTGGGTTAGGGTAGGATATCATTTGGGAACAACATGGCTACACCCTTCCTTGAATGACTACATCACACTTTTTAATCCTTCTCTTTGACTAAGGATCACCATTCTTGATCTTTCTTCTTTTCTTATGCCTACTTTTCTCTTCCTTTGATCATCACTTTTTCTTTCATGTCTTTTTCTTACAACTTTTTCTATAATGCATTTTAGTAGTCACCACTTTTTCAGTAGTCAGTCCCTAACTGAATTTGACTACTAAAAATAATACTGAAAACAACTATGTCCTCGAACTATGAGAACTCACCACTACGCTGCCTGCTAAAAATTTGAACTGGTAAGGGTGCTCTGGATCCCGTGCATCTGAACCTATGATATAAGACATCATAGCACAAAAGAAAAACATGCGTCAGTACTTTGAATGTACTAGTATGCTCGGTGAGGTAGGCTAAAATGCATGGGTTCATATGCAAGAACAATAGTAACTGAATAACATGAGTATGACTGAATAAGAATACATGCATGAACATGTATACTATAACTGAGATTGTGTAAGGCCCAGCAAAGTTCCCTCATAGTTTGAGCCTTATAGCACGTCGAATGAAGTATAATTCCGGCTCTAAAATATTGAGAAAATACTTCATAAGTGTTTAGTGTTTTAAACTTGTTGGATTCTCCTGAAAGTGACTTCCTATAGTATGGGAAATTGAGTTATCTTCCCAACGATACCTTTTTTGCCAAAATCTAATGTCGGAGTAGAAAGATAGGGCCTTTTCCAAAAAACAGTGAAGTCGCCCAGGTACGACGAAGGGTTCTGATGGACCATCAGATGGGCGAAAAACTGTCGAACCCCACCATAATAGAGAGGCACAGAGTCGATTTATTTACCAAGTGCAACAGAGAGGGCTGACGGGTCGTCAGGACTTCGACGGACCGTTGCACTCCTCCGTCATAGGGAGGCAGTGGATGAGTTCACTGGAAAGATACGATGATGATGTCTGAAGGATCCTCGGGGCTCCAAAGAACTGTTGTACCCACTTTCAAAGCCAATATAGAAACTCACTTTCTGGACAATGTTCGATGATCAGGATCGACGGACCATCGACACTCTGACGGACCGTCGCACCCCGTCGTTGCATGTCCTTCATAGAATTCTTAACATATTTTAAAAAGGGAATTTCAGTCTTTTCCTTCCTTTTAAACTCTCATATATATTCTAGACGAAGCAGCTAGCTTCATTTCTCATCTCTAACATAAAAAATCTAGGGTTTCTCCCGCAAAATCAATCTAAAAAGCTTCTCTAAGAAATTCAAGAGCTCACCATAGATTCTACAAATTTAGTTGAGAATCAAGTTCCCCAAGTCAAGTGTTTCAAGAAACCCCTCTCTCAGGGATAAGAAGAAGAGTTTAGAGCAAGCTTATTCATCCAATTTCATAATCAAAGGTTTGTGGGGTTTCGAACAAGGGTAACCCTTTCACCCTTGTGATCAAAGGCTTATTTAAACTATGATTTTCTGCAATCTATGAGATTTTTACATGAATTTGAATTGTGGTTTTTCACCCATTGTTATTGATTATAATATCTTGATGCTTTCCAAGAATTGAGAGTCTAATGGCATGATTTTCACATGTTTTCTTGCAGCTGGGTCTATACCCCATGATTCTAATCCCTGAGAAGTTAATAGTTGAAATGTTTGAAACATTGAAGTATATGAGCATGTTGAGATTTTGAGATAAATTGCTGAAATTTTCAGATTTCTACATGAGTTATGAATCTATATGCTATCTATTTTGCTTTTGATGAGTTTTAACTTGAGATTGAATTATGGGTTATTAAGCCCTACATGAGACTTGAGATTTTATGATCTATTTTGCTATAAGCACCCATGATTCGATCATTCTGAGATTATTGAGAAATGTTTTAATCTAATGGTTATTGAGTTTTGAAATCCACTCTACTACATGAGATTATAGATTTGATTATTGGATTCCTATCGAACCATGCGATTATTATAAAGTAGATTTTCATGAGATGAGCAAGATAATCTAAAGGAAGTAGCATTTAGCACCGAGTTGGGTAAGTTACTATGGTTTCTTACCCTGGAACTATATTTCACCATAGGTTGGGCCTGAGGCCTAGATGATTATTGGACCTAACGCCAAGATATTGGGCTCAAGGATGAGATAAGTGATCACTGAATTTAGGTTATACTCCCTGGAAAAGAGTATGACGCTCCTACCCAACGTGGGATCTCTTCCTTAAGAGGACAAAATGTTGGACTTCATGTAGCTCAAATGGTTTATGTCGGTTAAGAGAACCTCCCTTGATATAAACTATTTCCCTTAAAAACTAAAGCTTTGAGATAAGTTGTTTCCTTAAAAACTAAATTATTTTCCCTTAACATAAGTATTTTCCCTAAATCTTGAGATGAGATATGTTACTATAGTGAATGAAAAGCCTTCAAGCATATTTCAAAGTTATGTGAATCCGAATTCCAGGTACTTACATTCAAAAGAGTTATGAGTTTTATAGCTTTAAAGAAATTTTACCCTCCATGAGACAGATGCATGAGTTGAAAGTATTGCTGAAAGTAACCTTTATCCTTGAGTAATGAGAATAAGTGAAGAGTACCGATTTCAAAGCTAAAGTTTAATGACTTACGAGATTTGTGTTACATGTTCCATTCTACATGATTCATGAGGTTTACATTCTTATGCTTATTCAAGCCATATGAGTCATTGATTTTTGCATGCATGATTTGATTAAAGAGTATTGATGTTGTTTTATATAAATGCATGCACCCCTACATACTCAGTACATTCTCTAGTGATGATCCATATATACGTCTGTGTGCTACATTGTCTTATAATGTAGGTTCAAGTGCTCAGTCCCAGCCTCGTCAGTGATTTTTGAGTATCTCTATCTATAGTACTACAGCGGTGAGTCCTCGTGGTTCGAGGGCCTGCATTCAGACGTTTTAGTATTTGAGAGACTATTATTATTTTAGTTCATTTTAAGTTAGTTAAGGACCCTTCCCAATAGCTTTTTAGTTCATGGATTAGTAGAGGCTTTGTTAGACTAGTATTAGATTGTGGATTCTATTGAG
The DNA here is from genome assembly GCF_002878395.1 of Capsicum annuum. Lineage (NCBI taxonomy): Eukaryota > Viridiplantae > Streptophyta > Magnoliopsida > Solanales > Solanaceae > Capsicum > Capsicum annuum. Next base: position 201,608,015 of record NC_061120.1, read on the forward strand.
GTGTTTGGTCGTTTGGACTAAATATTTTCTCCATATTTCCTTTTATATGATATGACTATGCTAGTGTTTGAATTATCTTATCTTGAAATGAGTGTTATTAGTAGAAACCGGCTCAAAGATTTAGCTTAGGGTAACTTGTAGACTTAAGCATCGTATGACATCCCGGGAGGTGATTTCTGGTTGTTACAAACTTGGTATCCGAGCCTAAGGTTTCTAAGGAGTCCTAGGGCATCTGACAAACCGCGTTGAGTAGAGTCTTGATCATCAGTGTGCAGCACGCCACATCTATGAGAAAAAGGCTATAAGGTGTTGTAGGAAAAGTTGTTTCTTTCTTTCAATATTCTACTGTGCCTATAGTTGTCCCTCCCATCTAATGATTCATGCTCTTCTATTTTTTAGAAAATGCCTTTCCGAAGAGTGGATGCCCACAGAAATGATGATGAGCAACCCCCACCTGTTAATCTTTTGAATGAGATGGTGTCGCATGCTGAGTTTTAGATAGCATGTCAAGTGTTAGTCCAAGTAGTCACTGCCAATGTTTAGGCCAATAACAAGAACCCAGTTACTAATCAGCAGGGAGGTAATGTAGCCGCGGCTAGGATTCCTAATTTTATACAGATGAATCCACCTGAATTTTATGGATCTAAGACAAATGAGGACCCACAATTGTACTTGGAGGAGGTGAGTAAGATCATAGAAGTGATGTATTTTTTTGTGGAAGAAAGTATTAAGTTAGCACCCTAGCCTGAAGGACATTACTTATGATTGGGTTGTATCGTGGTGGAAGGGTAGAGGTAAGAATGACACTCCTATGACTTGGCAAGTGTTCCAAGATACATTCTTGGACATGTTCTTTCCACTTGAGATGAGGAAAGCATAGATTGAGGAGTTCATGAACTTGAGGTAGGGCTCTATGACTGTTAAGGAGTACCTCTTGAAGTTCAACTAGTTGACCAAGTATGCTCCTGATTTGATTTCTAACACCTGGGCTAGTATGAGCAAGTCGTGACCAGTGTTTCTGGTTTGGTGATAAAGAAGTGTAGGACTGTGATACTGCATAGGCATATGGATCTGTCTAGGTTAATGATGCATGCCCAACAGATAGAAGCAAATAAGCTAAGAGAGAGAGGTAAAATGAGGGGTAACAAGAGGGATAGATCTGGGTAGCATGAGTATAGCTAGCCTAGGTTTTTTGGAGGGAACCACCCTTAGTTTTATAGACGTCCATCTATGCCAGTGCCTTCATCAGCTTCTGCTCCCTGCCTAGACTATGGCAGGAGCAAGGGGGCAGGTATTTTATGTCTAGGTCGTAGAACAGTGTTGGTAACAGGCCCCGTCATCCTCCATGTGCTAAGTATGGTAGGGATCATCCCGATGATTTTTTCATAGATTTGAGGGGTTGTTTTGGTTGTGGCAAGCAGGGCCACAGACTTAGAGATTGTCCTCATGCTAGACATGGGAACTGAGATACCCAACCTCAGGCATAGGCTGCTAGTACTTTCTCTTTGGTACCCATCCCACCCCTACCCAGGGCGCTTCTTCTAGCACTGCAGGAAGTCAGTGCCTGAATAGGTTCTATTCCTTACTATTCTATCAGGAGCAGGACTCTCCTAAAGTTGTTACTGGTATGCTATGTGTTTTTTGCTTTGATATCTATGTGTTGTTGGACCCCGAGTTAAGTCTCTGTTATGTGACCCCACTTGTAGCTGTGAACTTTAAGACGAGTCCTAAAAATATTTCTGAGCCCTTCCTAGTTTCTACCCCAGTGAGGGAGTCTTTTATTGCTAAACAAGTGTAGAGATTTTCCTGTTACTGTTCTTCATAGAGTCATACTTGCGGATTTGATAGAGTTAGACATAGTGTATTTTGACCTTATTCTGGGTATGGACTAGTTTTATTCTTATTATTCATATCATACCCATATGGGTAGGTTTTAGTTCCCTGATGAACTAGTGTTTAAGTGGTCTGGGAGTTCGGTATCTTCTGAGAGTCACTTTATCTCCTATCTCAAAGCCAGAAAGCTAATATCAAAAGGTTGCATCTATCACCTAGTTAGAGTCAAAGATACTAAGTTCGAGGCTCCAGCTATTCAGTCAGTCGATATTGTTAATGAGTTTTTAGATGTTTTTCCTGAAGATCTCCCAGGGGTATCTCCTGATAGAGAGATAGAATTCATAATTGACCTTCTTCCCAAATCTCGACCTATTTCTATTTCATCATACTGTATGACACCTTCAAAGATTAAGGAGTTGAAAGATCAACTCAAAGATCTTTTTGACAAGGGTTTCATTAGGCCCAGTATTTCTTCTTGGGGTGCACCTATTTTATTTATCCGAAAGAAAGATGGTTCTTTGCACATGTGCATTGACTATCGTCAACTTAACAAGGTTATAGTAAAAAATAAGTATCCTCTTCTAAGAATTGATGACCTATTTGATCAGTTGCAAGGTGCAAGTTATTTTTCCAAGATAGACCTTAGATCCGGCTATCATCAAGTTAAAGTGAGGGAGTGTGATATTCCAAAGACAGCCATCCAAACCTGCTATGGTCACTTTGATTTTCTAGCTATGTCTTTCGAGCTAACCAATGCCCCCACAGCCTTCATGGACCTCATGAATCGAGTGCTCAAGCAATATCTTGATATGTTTGTCATTGTTTTCATAAATGATATCCTTGTGTACTCCCATAATGAGAATAACCATGCAGATCATCTTAGAATTGTCTTACAAACTCTTAGAGATTACCAGTTGTTCGGCAAATTTAATAAGTGTGAGTTTTGGCTAAGGTCTATAGCCTTTCTGGGTCATATCATTTCAGCTGAAGGTATTAGAGTTGATCCCCAAAAGACAGAAGCTATGAGAAATTGTCCTAGACCTATCTCCTCATCTGACATTAGAATTTTCTTGGGTCTAGCTAGCTACTACGGCTATTTTGTTGAGGGTTTCTCTTCTATTGCGTCTCCCATGACCCGGTTGACCCCAAAAAAGTTAAGTTCCAGGGGTCAAATTTTTGAGAGAAAAGCTTTTAGGATTTGAAGACTCAACTTACTTCAGCCCCTATGTTGACTTTGCCTGATGGTACCGATGGTTTTGTGGTGTATTGTGATACCTCTAGAGTTTGTTTGGGTTGTGTGTTGATGAAAAAAGGTAAGATTATAGCCTATGCCTCTAGACGGTTGAAGTCGCATGAAAAGAACTACTTAACCCATGATCTTGACTTAGCTGCTGTGGTCTTTGCTTTAAAAATTTGGAGACACTATCTTTATGGTGTCCATATTGATGTATTTACTGATCATAAGATCCTGCAGTATGTGTTTACTCAGAGAGAGTTGAATCTTAGGTAGATAAGGTAGTTCAAGTTGTTAAAAGACTATGATATGAGTATGTTAATGATCTGAGGAAGAGAATTATGGCTGAAGTGCATGGTACGCAATATTTTATTCATCCCGACACTACCAAGATGTACCTCGACTTGCAAAAAATCTATTGGTAGAATGGTATGAAGAAGGATATAGCCGAGTTCGTAGCAAAATGTGAAACGTACCAACAGGTTAAGGTAAAGCACCAAAGACCTGCTGGTGTGATGCAAGAGTTTGGTATACCTACTTGGAAGTGGGAGGTGGTGAATATGGACTTCATGACCGGGTTGCCTCTTTCGCATCGTCATTATGATTCTATTTGGGTTGTTGTGGATAGGCTGACTAAGTCCGCTCATTTCTTGCCCATGCATACATCTTATACAACTGAGGATTATGCTAGATTGTATATCCGGGAGTTAGTCATGTTGCACGGTGTTCCCTCATCTATCATTTTGGATAGGGGCACTCAATTTACTTCTCAATTTTGGAGGGCATTTAAGTAGGGTCTTGGTACCCAAATTCTTTTGAGTTCCACTTTTCATCTACAGATAAATGTTTAGGCTGAGAGGACTATTCAGACCCTAGAAGATATATTGAGGGCATGTGCTCTTGATTTCAAAGGTAGTTGGGATGAGCATTTTCCATTGATAGAGTTTGCCTATAACAATAGTTACCATGCTAGCATCGGGATGGAACCATTTGAGGCCTTGTATGGGAGGAGGTATAGATCACCCATAGGTTGGTTTGAAATGGGAGAAGCTACTGTGATTGGGCTTGATGCAGTATTTTAAGCTATGAAGAAAGTTAAGTTGATTAGAGAGAGGTTTAAGACCGCTCAGAGTCGTCAAAAGTCTTATGCCGATGTGAGGAGAAGAGATCTTGAGTTTAAGGTGGTTGATTTGGTATACTTAAAGATTTCACCCATGAAAGGGGTGAAAAGATTTGGTAAGAAGGGAAAGCTGAATCCCCGTTATGTTGGCCCGTATAGAGTCTTGTGCCGTGTTGGTGAGGTATCTTATGAGATTGAGTTGCCCTCAGAGTTGTCAGCCGTTCATCCTATTTTTCATGTCTCCATGCTCAAGAAGCATATTGGTGATTCTTTTGTGGTAGATCCATCAGAGAATGTTGATATCCAGAATAGTCTTTCCTTTGATGAGATTCTAGTTGAGATCCTTGATTTATAGATCTGTAGACTAAGGAACAAAGAAGTTCCCTTGGTCAAAGTTTTGTGGCTGAACCAGTCTATTGAGGGTGCTACTTGGGAGGCAGAAGAAGACATGCGAGGCAAGTACCCGCACCTCTTTTCCACAAGTTCAGATCAATCCGATGGTACTATTCTTCTTTAATTCAGCCCTTCTTATCTAAAGTTCAGTTATGCATCTATCCTTGTATGAGTTCTTACAATATATGTAGTATTCAAGAGTTTAGAAAAATCTTGAGTAGTTTAGCAATTGTTTCATCTATGTGTACTCTATTTTTCATATATTCCCAGCCTAACTAGCGACATTCGAGGATGAATGTTCCTAAGGGGGAGATATTGTAAGGCTCCGCAAAGTTCCCTTGTAGTTTGAGCCTTAGAGTATGTCAAATAAAGTGTAATTCTATCCCTAAAAGATTGAAAAGATACTTCTAAACTGTTTAGTGTTTTAACCTTGTTGGATTCTCCTGAAAGTGACTTCTTATAGTGTGGGAAATTGAGTTATCTTCCTAATGATACCTTTTTTGTCAAAATTTGATGTCGAAGCAGAAAGATAGGGCCTTTTCCAGAAAATAGTAAAGTCGCCCAGGTGCGATGGAGGGTTCTGATGGATCGTTGGATGGGCGACGAACCGTCGAACCCTACTATTGCAGAAAGGCAGAGACTCGATTGACAATCTAAGTGCGACGGAGAGGGACGACGGGGCGTCGAGCCTCCGATGGACCGTCATATGGAGGCAGTGGATGAGTTCACTGGAAAGATACGATGATGTGGTCCAATGGACTGTTGGGGCTCCGACAGACCATCGCACCCACTATCGAAGTTAAGAAAAAAACTCACTTTCTGGATGATGTTCGACGATCGGGAACGATGGACCGTCGGGACTCCGACAGATCGTCGCACCCTGCCGTCGCATGTCTTTTACAGAATTTTTAACTTATTTTGAAAAGGAAATTTTGGTCTTTTCCTTTATCTTAAACCCTTATATATAGTCTAGACGAAGCAGCTGGCTTCATTTCTTATCTCTAACATAAGAAAGCTAGGGTTTCTCTCTCAAAATAAATCTAAAACCCTTCTCTAAGAAATTCAAAAGCTCACCATAGATTCTGCAAATTTAGTTGAGAATCAAGTTCCCCAAGTCAAGTGTTGTAAGAACCTTTTCTCTCAAGGATAAGAATAAGGGAAGAGTACCAATTTCAAAGCTAAAGTATAATGACTCACGAGATTTGTGTTACATGTTCTATTCTACATGATTCATGATCTTTACATTTTTATGCTTATTCAAGCCATGTGAGTCATTAATTGTTGCATGCATGATTTGGTTAAAGAGAAATGATGTTGTTTTATATAAATGCATGCACCCCCACATACTCAGTACATTCTCTAGTGCTAATCCACATATACGTCTATGTGCTACATTGTCTTATAATGTAGGTTCAGGTGCTCAGCTCCAGCCTCGTCAGTGATTTCTGAGTACCTCTATCTACATTACTACAGTGGTGAGTTCTTATGGTTCGAGGGTCTTCATTCAAACAATTCAGTATTTGAGAGACAATGTTATTATTTTCAGTTCATTTTGAGTCAGTTGGGGACCTGTCCTAACAGCTCTCTAGTTCTTGGATTAGTAGAGACTTTGTCAGACTAGTATCAGATTTTGGATTGTGTTGAGGTTTTCGATCGTTTGGACTGAATATTTTCTCCATATTTCATTTATATTATATGACTATGCTAGTGTTTGAATTATCTCATCTTGAAATAAGTGTTATTAGTTAAAACCAGCTCAAAGGGTTATCTTGGGGATACTAGTAGACTTAAGTACCGTGTGACATCCCTGGAGGAGATTTAGGGTCGTTACAAATCGATATAGTACTGAGTGATGAATCTTAATACTGAATTACTAATGTTTGAGTTTGTTGATACTGTATTTTTTATAACTAAATGACTTTATATGACAGTCCTGATTTTGTGGAACTATAATGAGTTTCGAACTGAGCGGAGTAACTATACCTGATAGTCCTGAATCTGTAGAATTAAACTGAGTTCTATTTTAAGAATAAGACTAAAAGTGAGACTGTGGGAAGTAATCATATAACCGACATGCCCTTTCTCTAACTGATTTAGAGTGCAACCTGCAACCCAGTTGGAAGGGTATCAATATCGTGCCATAGGTAAGAACAAGTACCGAGTCAGCCTCATCTGGCAGGTACTCTGAACAAGAATGGTGGTACCCTCAACTGGTAGGTAGATTACCTTATCAACCCTCAACTGGAAGGTTGATGTCTCAACCTACGCTGGCTACGTAGTTCTAGAATGCAAGTACTGCTTTTAACAATTCTACCCTCTACTGGTAGGTGAGTCCCCATCCTTGGGTTTACTCGGTGCTGAATCCTACTCCAAACTGAATAGACATTAGACTGAATTCTAAACTGTACTAGGATAGACTAGACTGTTACTGATCGTACTATATAACTAAACTAAACTGATTTTACTGAACTGAACTGGACTGATTCTGAGTTCACTAAATTTTTTCCTAAGTTCTTTACTGACTGAATTCTACTAATCGTGAAATGACTGATTCTACTCTGTGACTGGCCATGGATCTATAAAAGCAGCTAAATTGTACGATATTAAATACCCCCAGGACTCGATAGCAAAAACTTAAAATACATGGCATAATTCTTGAGAAATGGTAACTAACTACTTAGTCATCATTCATTCATTTGGGCATTCAAGCAAACACTTGCATGACATGAATACTTGCATACATGCTAAACATGATATAATTTCACTATTCAACTTACCTGGACAATTCATCAAACACATGTGGGGCATAATATATGAACATAATAATAAAATAACATATAGGCAACGTGATTCAATTCCAATTACATAATTCCAAGAGTTTCAACATGAATTCACATGATAAAGCACACATATCAATTAACTCTATATGAATCTTGCAATAAATCATGAATACACTTTAATTCAACTCATAGAAATCATGAACGCACTCTACCTGAACTTTAAAAGAGTTTCTTGGACTCCAGGGGTGGAAGGAACCCTTGGATGAATACTTCACATACCTTAATTGATGAATTTCTCAAAGTTAATGGTGAGTTCTTGATTTGAAACTTGAGCACCTAGGGTTTTGTTCTTGAGCAAATTGGAGAATAAATGAGTATATTTTCTCTCCAAAGGGCTTAATTTCATGTTTTGGGGGCTAAAGGATGTTGGAAAAAAACCCAACCCCCAAGGATGCGGTCTTTTAATGACTGAAAAATTGTGTTACCGATGCGCAGGCCGACACACTGTGTCATTGGTATTGACACAATAGCCAATGCACTGTGTTGAGTCCACATTAGTTCACTAAAATTTGCACTAAAGCTATGAAAAAACTATCTTATTGACACGATGGTCGACGCGATGCATCGAGATCGCATCGACCCACTATTTTGTGCACTCAAACATGATCTAAATGAGGTCTGAAAATCTGAAACTTGTCCGAGAATACCTATTGACATTCTTGATCATCAATTAACTCCAATGTCAATATTTAATAGACGTAAAGGTCGCTAAATAAGATTTCCAACTTTTGAAGGCTTAAATAACACTAATTCTGAATACTTAGCTAAAATATTCTAAGTCTGGGACCCCTTGACAAGCCTAAAGGACTATTTTAAGCTAAGAATTTTGTGGGGTCTTAAATTATCTCCCATTTAGGAGCATTCATCCTGAATGAGACTGATGAAACTAAAAATCAAAGAGACCGGACTTAGACACTGGGCATGCACAACTGAAGCATGGTTTCATGACTGATATCACTGATACACTAAATTATCATACTAAATATGCATATCTAATGCATAAGTACATAGATAAAGATGATTCATGAACATATGACTGAGTTTGTAACTAAAATCTAAACATAAAACTGAATAAGCTTAAGGAAAACTATTACCTTAAGCTGAATCTGAGTTTGTGGAGAAAAGGTAAGGATACTTTGTCTGCATATCTAGTTATGCTTCCTAAGTAGCTCCCTCAATGGACTGATTCCACCATAGAACTTTGATGAGAGGGACTTCTTTGTTCCTCAATTTACGAATCTGAAAATCAAGGATTTTGACTAGAATATCTTCGTAAAAGAGGCTATTCTGAACATCAATGCCCTCTATAGGGATTCCGGTTGATGGGACACCAATTTATTTCTTTAGAAAGGAGACGTGAAACACTAGATAGACTGAAAATAGATCTGAAGGCAACTCGAGCTCGTAAGCCACCTTTCTTAAATGGTTGAGAATTCGGTAAGGACCGACATATCGGGGACTGATCTTCCCCTTTTTGCCAAACCACTTCACCTTTTTCATAGGAGAGATCCTCAAGTACACATAGTCACCAATCTTAAACTCGAGGTTTTTTTTGCGCATATCCACGAATGATTTTTGCTGGCTCTGAGGTGTCTCAAGTTTTTTCCAGATCAACTGGACTTTCTTTAAGGTATCAAACACCAAGTCAAGCCCGACCACTGCGGCCTCACCCACTTCAAACTAACTAATAGGAGATCTATACCTCCTCCCATAAAGTGCCTCAAACAAATCCATCTGAATAGTGGAGTGATAGCTGTTGTTATATATGAACTTAATTAAAGGCAAATGGTCATACCAACTACCTTTAGAGTCTATCGCACATGCTTGCAGCAAATCCTTTAAAGTATGAATGGTCCTTTCTACTTTACATTTGTTTGAGGATGAAAAGCTCTACTAATCTGAAATCGGGTACCAAGACCCTTTTTGGAATGTTTTCTAGAAATAAGAGGTGAACCGGGTACCTCTATTTGAGATAATAGAAAATTAAAAATTGTGCAATCTGACCAACTCCTTGACATAGAGTTTGGCGTAATCCTTAGCTTATTAAGAGGTATAAATTGGTAGGAAATGAGCTAATTTGTTCATCCTATCTACAATGACCCAAACTGAATTATGCTGACTACGAGTACGAGGCAAACCCGTCACAAAGTCCATGTTAAGTTTTTCCCATTTCCAGGTGGGAATTCTAAACTTCTACATGGACCCACTAGGCTTTTGATGCTCAATATTAACCTGCTGACATGTTGAGCACTTAGCTACAAACTCTGCAATATCTCTCTTCATCCCACTCCACCAATAATCTCCCATAAATCACGGTATTTCTTTGTGCCCCCTAGATGAATAGAGTAGCATGCACCATACTCTTCTGCAAGAATTTGCTACCTCAAGTCTTCTACACCTAGAACATATAGTCGACCCTGACAATGCAAAACACCATCTCCTACTTGGGAGAAAACCTCTACTTTCTTATCTCTGACTGATTCCTTCAACTTGACTAAACTGGGATCCCTATCCTGCTTTTCCTTTACCTCGGAAACCAGGAATAATTTTGAACTACTCTGCACCCATACACTACTTTCTGCTAAATCAACTAAGCAGGGATAGCTGATGAACTTCATAAGATAACTTCTTCTTACTGTCCTCAGCATGAGTAATACTACCCATAGACATCCTACTGAGAGCGTCAGCTACTACATTGGCCTTGCCCGAATGATACAGGAAACTTATGTCGCAGTCTTTCAATAACTCCAACCATCTTCTATGATAGAGGTTTAAATCTTTCTGAGAGAACACATACTGTAGGATCTTATGATCAGTGAACACATCAACGTGCAACCCATACAAAAAGAACCTCCAAATCTTTAAGGCAAAAACTACTACCGCTAACTCAAGATCATGAGTAGGGTAATTATTTTCACGAGGTTTAATCTGCCTAGAGCCATAGGCTAAGACCTTACTTCTTTGCATCAGAACACACCCAATCTAACTATTGAGGAATCACAATACACAACAAACCCATCTGAACCATCTGGTAAGGTCAAAACTAGAGCTGTAGTGAGTCGAGTTTTCAACTCCTGAAAACTCTTTTCACAAGAATCAAACCACTGAAATTTGACTTTCTTCTAAGTTAATCTAGATATAAGGGATATAATAGATGAAAATACCTCAACAAATCACTGGTAATAGCCAGCCAAATCCAAGAAACTTCTAATATCTGTTGGAGAGATGGTCCTAGTGCATTTTCTCACAGCTTCAGTTTTTTGTGGGTCAACTCTAATGCTATCACTAGAAATTATATGGCCAAGGAAGGATACTAACCTTAGCCAAAATTTTCACTTACTGAATTTGGTGAATAGCTGATGATTTCTGAGAGTCTGTAATACTATTCTTAGATAGTCTGTATGATCATGTTCACTGCAAGAGTAGACAAGAATATCGTCTATGGAGACTATGACAAACATGTCCAAGTATTACTTGAACACACGGTTCATCAAGTCTACAAAAGCTGCTAGGGCATTGTAAGACCAAAGGATATGACTAAGAATTCGAAGTGACCATACCAAGTTCTAAAAGCTATTTTTGGGATGTCACACTCCCTGACTCTGAGATGATCATAGCCTGATATGAGGTCTATCTTAGAGAAATAACTGGCACCCAAAAGTTGGGAAAATAAGTCATCGATTCTAGAAAGTGGATACTTGTTCTTGACCATGACTTTATTTAATTGAAGCTACTCAATACACATTCTAGGAGAACCATCTTTCTTATGCATGAAGACATATTAGGTCAGATAAATCCCTTATCTAGGAGATCCTTTAACTGTTTCTTTAATTCTTTGAGTTCTACCAGAGCCACTCTATATGGCAGGATAGATATGGGTTGAGTATCTAGGAGAAGATTGATTCTAAAATCAATTTCCCTTTTGGGAGAAACTCTAGGAAGGTTTTTGGGAAACACATTAGGGAATTCACATGCTACTGACACTGATTCAAGAGTAGGGGTTTCTGAACTAGAATCCTGGGCTCAGACAAAATTGTAGACACATCCCTTAGTTATCATTTTTCTAACCCGAAGGTAAGAAGTAAGATGACCCCTAAGTGATGAAGTAATACCCCTCTATCTAGGATGGGTTTATTTGGAAACTTAAACTGGACAATTTTCTTTCAACAGTCGACTTAGGCATAGTAGGAATGAAGCCAATCCATGCTGAGAATGACATCAAAATCAGCCATCTCTAATTCAACTAAGTCTACTAAAGTGACTTTCTAAGATACCATGATCGGACAGTCCATGCATACCCATCGGGCTATGATAGATCACTGGGGTAGAGACTGAGAAAGGCTCTACTAGCATTTTGGGACTGACTCTGAAGTCAACAACTATATAAGGAGTAATAAAGGACAAAAAGCCTCCTAGATCTAGTAAAGCATAAATATGAAAATGATAAACTTGTAATATAATAGTGACCATATTAGGAGAACTCTCCTGATCCTATTGGGATTGAAGAACATAGAGTCTATTTGAGTATTGCCCACAGGTGGCACTGGAAGCGGCACCCTGCTGATTTAGTCGATTGAACTGAGCTAGGGGATGGTTATTCAGACCATGAGAACTTGATTGGGGACAATCTATAACTCTGTGGCCTAGATTTCCAATCCTAAAACACACATCACTTTCTGCTCTACAGATACCTTAGTGGTTTCTGCTATATTTCTAACAAAGAGGATTGGTTTGGGCACTACTAACACTGCCCAGGGGTTTAGGGCCTGGTGCCCTATCCTTATTTCCATCTCTAAATTTTGGCCAGGAGCACTGGCTGAGGACGGAGCCAAAACTAAAGATTTCAGGTGCAACTGAGAACAATTCCCACCCTCTGACTTAAGCAAAGCGAGGTTGAAACTACATGTTCTTGCTCTCTTGTTCTCCCTCCTTTTCTCTCTATTCTTAGCCTTCTCTATCTGCTGAGTATAGATTATAAGCCTGGATATGTCTATTTCCATAATCAACATTGCAGTCTTACACTCCTTGACCACATCGCTAGATACCTCTGACACAGACTTACTCATTCAAGATCTGCTGTCTGCCACCACATGAGGAACATATATCTAATTGATTAAACTTGGGAAAATACTCTTTCACTGACATATTGCCCTGCTTCAGATTGATAAATTCCAGAACCTTCGCTTCTCTTAACTCCAGTAAGAAGAACCTCTTCAGAAAAGCAATGGAAAACTCCTCCCACTCTATGGGCCCTGCATTTATGGCTTTTCTTACCTTCCACTATTTAAACCATGAGTGAACCATATCCCACAATAGATATGCAGCCAACTCAGTGCTCTCACCAACAGTCACCCCCATAATATCAATAACCTTTTGCTTTTGATCAAGAAATTCTTGAGGGCCCTCATCTGACTTAGACATAGTAAACAATGGAGGGTTCATTTAGGCGAAGTCCTAAATCGTGGAAGTAGCAGTATTGGCCACTAGGTTGGCCAAAATAGAAGCTGGGCATTCATTCCTGGATACCACATAATGAGCTAGGGTGGTGAAGGCTGCTTTGAACTCAACAAGGGAGACGTGTTCATCCAGTAGATCTGGTTGGATGGGCTGGGGTTCTTGCTGGTCTCTTGTTCCTCTTCCCTTAGTCTTCTTTAGAGGTATATTTCTATAAATAAAAGAGAAAGGATTAGACTGAGAGTTTAATTGGAGATCATGCTCACTCTCATGACATAAATATTGAAATAAGGGAATGTTTTCCTAAAACAACTCATAGCCTCCTGTCTATAAGTGTGGCTGCAATACCTCATACTTCTATCTAGCTTTGATTCATCTTTAGAATATCAAAGATCTTGCTTCAAAGATGAATATATTTTACTTTATCTGAAATTTTTAAGATTTTGACTTTTATCACGTGGGAAATTGAATAAGGTTTTCATCGATACCAAATTCACCCAAATACGACACTCAGGCGAAGAGTTAGAGCCATTTTAGTGAGACAGTGTACCACCTGGTGCTTTGGCGCATCGCGGAGTCAGCCAAAATGGCAATCGTCAAAATCCAGTAAGCCTCCGTGATTATGGTTCATCATGCCAAGGCTAAATTTTAGGATTGTTAAATTCTAGTAGCTCACCGCGATTCCACCGCATTGCAGTGAAGCTTTTGTCGGCATTCCAGTTTTGGATTTTTTTAATTCCAAGGGTATCTTAGACTTTTCCCATGACCCCTATCAGCCTTAAACACAAAATTAAATGCCCAATAAGCCCTCATTCCATTATTTTCCTCACTTTTCTCTCAAGAATATTATATTCTCTCTCAAGAATTCAAGAACCCTAGATAAGAAATCAAGAACAAGCCTAAGGATTTCTTCAAAAACCTTCAAGAAAGAGTTTTCTAAGGTATGTTAGATGTTGATTCTTTGGTTCCTTTCACCCAAGAAGTTCAAGAATCCTTTTCTATATTCAAGATTATATATTTATGAGATTGTCATGATTTTTGTGAATAGAAAGTGAAGTTCATCTTGTTGATGAGTTTTAATTCATGATTTGATTTCAAGGATCTACTAGGTGATGTTCATGATAAAATCCCTTCAAGTTGCATGATATTGATGTATTGATGATAATTAAGTATAGAATCTGTGGTATAGCCAAAGCATGCCCCCATATGTTTGATAAAATGCTTATGTGAAGGAATTAGAGCCATTATAGCATGTTAACTAGAAATATCCAGTTGTGTGTAAGTTCATGCATGCCAACTGTTTGTTGAAATACCTTAGTGAGTGAATTGTAACATGTTAGCATGAAATTCTCCAATTATATGTTCATTAATGCTTGCTAAGTGTTTGATGCAATACCTTGTTGAATGGAGTACGGGACAATAACATGTCTCCCTATACTATCATATGTTTATGATTTCCAAGTGCTTGAAAAGATGCCTTGATGACTGTAATGGTGAATGAAAGTCTGTGGTCATGATTGTTCAATAATGGTTATGTTTTAGTTTTATGTTATCGAGTCTTGGGGGCATTCATGCCTGAAAAATTAGGTGCAGGCCTAGAGTCAGTGTCAGTTTCAAGATACTCTAAATCAAGCTATAGTAGTAGAGCTCAGTACTCTCAGACAGTTATAGAACTTAAGAAATCTTAGTAATGTAAGTATCATTAGCATTCTAGCTTTAGTTCAGTACTCAGCTCAGATCTTAGTAGTATTCAAGAATTTAGTCTTAGACCTCAGTAGCATCCAAGTAATTAATTCAGAACTCAGTATCATCTAGTCAAATAATGAGATTCGGTAGTATTTCATCAGATAACAGAACCAAGTGAGCTCAGTCAGATCAATCAAGAAATATAAATAGTAACAGATTCATATCAGTCTAAGTTCATTTAAGAATCAGTTCAAATTCCTTTAGTTAGGATTAGTAGCTAGCATTGAGTAAGTGTAGGATGATGGCTTACTGTTAGAGAGGAAGATTTGTTAGCAGCAATCCCTGAACTTCAGAACTATGTAACCAGCACAGAACTATGAGTCACACATTAGATTAAGGCTTAACTCTCATATTGCCTTAAGCTTGACTTACTATTCAGGGTCACCCGTTAGAGAGGCTTGACCATAGTAGAGGTCTTTACTAGTGGCATAGTATTGATACCCTTCCAGCTGAGGTTATAGGTTGGACCCCACTAGATCAGATTTGGGGTAAGTTAGTTAAGTGAGAACTCCTACAATTACAGTTTCAGTATCAGTCTTCAGAGCTGAACTCAGAAATCAGGACTGTCAGATACAGTCACCTATCTCAGTTAAGAACTTAGATAGTTCCATAGATTCATAGACCACCCGCTAGATAGGCCTGGTCTCTCATAAATTTAATCAGTATCAGTACTAATAGATCTAGAGATCACATGTTAGATAGGCCTGACCTTAAACTCAGCCCATCATTTCTATTATTAAAAGATTTAGAGATCTTCCACTAGATAGGTTTGATATCGGATATAATCATTTCTTATCATGGGTAGCATATTCAATGATCATCCATTAGAGAGGTTTGATCTCAAATTTAGTTATTTAATTATAGAAAGATCAAAACTCAGTTATTGATATGAGTAGATTTTGTTAATTAGCTTTAATATCATCAGTTTTAGAGATCACCCGCTAGAGAGGAATGATCTCAACTTTAGTACTCAATTATTAATATCAGAAGATTTAGTTATTTAGTATCTCAATATTAGTAGAGAGTTCAGATGTCAGTAAAGCAGTATCTGAGTCTCAATATTCATAGTCACGATGATTTTAGTTTTGGTTTGTGCATTTATGCATATGTCCTCTTTCAGTACTATGATGATTATTCAGTTGAGTAATTGTTCATGTATAAGACCTTGTATTTATACTTACCTCATATAGCATACCGGTACATTCAAAGTACTGAAGCATACTTTCCTATGCTATGGTGTCTTATATGATAGGTTCAAAAGCGCGGGATCTAGAGCACCCTTAGCAGTCCAAACTCAATCAGCAGCAGTAGATGTAGTAGTGAGTCCTCTTCATTCGAGGATGATCCTTATTTTACTATGGCATTAGACTCAGTTTATTTTTAGTAGATGGAGTTAATTGGGGACATGTCCCATCAACTCCATAGTTCAGATAGTTAGAGGCTTTTCGGATAGATGTATTAGTATTCAGTTTTCAGTATTGATTATTTTAGATGTTTTGAACCTTATGGCAAGTTTTCGCCAATTTTCTACATTTACTACCTATAGTATACAGTGCTCAAGTAGAAATATCAGAAGATGGTTAGCTTGTGGTCCTTTGGGGACATGAGCATCGTGTGGAATTCTAATTATAAAAAATCGGGGCATTACAAAATTGGTATTATAGCCTAAGGTTCAATAGTGTCCTAGGAGTCTGAAAAACCACATCTAGTAAAAGTCTTATGCATGGGTATGTTGCATGCCACATTTATGTACAGGAGGCTATAAGATATTTTTAGGAACAATCCTCATTCTTTTAGTATTCATGTCGTTCGATTGAGTATGAGCTTGAGTTAATCCACATCCTAATCCATCTCTTTCTTTCATTTATAGAGTATGCCTCCTCACAAAGCCGATGCCCGTAGGAATGATAACCAACCACCTCAGCCCGTAGATCTTCTGAATGAAAAAGTGTCATATGCAGAGTTCCAGATAGCTTTTCAGGCAGTAGCCCAAGATGTGACAACTAATGTTCAGGGTATCCATCAGGATACCGCCCTACCTTAGAAAGATAGGGATTCATCCGTAGCAAGGATCATAAATTTCATGAGAATGAACCCACCAAAATTTTTTGGGTCAGTAGCAGGCAAGGACCCATAACTTTATCTCAAGGAGGTGAAGAAGATCACCCTGATTATGCATATTTATAAAGAGAAGAGTGTAGAGTTAGCATCATATAGGCTGAAGCATATTTCTCATGATAGGGTATGTTATGGAAGAAGAGTAGAGGGGAGGATGCAGCTCCCATACTTGGCAGGAGTTTCAGGATGCCTTTCTAGATAAGTTTTTCCCGCTAAAGATAAGAAAATCTAAGGTAGAAGAGTTTATGAACTTGTGGCAAGGCTCCATGACAACGAAGGAGTATTGTCTTAAGTTCAAATAGTTAGCTAAGTATGCTCCCGATTTGATAGCTAACCCTAGGGCGAGTATGAGTAAGTTTGTGGCTGGTGTGTTCGGGTTAGTGTTGAAAGAGTGTAGGACTACTATGCTCAATAAGGATATGGATCTTGATAGACTAATGATACATGCATAGAAGATAGAGGTAGACAAGTCTAAAGAGAGAGAGAGAGATCTAATAAGAGATCCAAAATAGGTAGTTACACCTTTTCTCAGGCCAGGTCATAGGGTGGTAGTCGTTCTCAGCAATGCCAAAAATTTTCAGTCCTAGGTCTATCCTCAGCTAGTGTAACGCCCTAATTTTCTAAACCGGAATGCAACATAGTGATCATGACCCCGAAGGACCATGAGCTAACCCATGACTGATATCTGTACCTGAGCACTGAATAACCATACTGTAAAATATACGGAAACATAATACTGCAAGGCCATAAGGTTCAAAAATTGAAATAATACAAAATGTCTGATAATACAATGTCTAAAAATGGTATATCATTACCATTACAAAGCTTAAATAACTGCCTAACATACTGTAGTCTGAAAGCCTCTAACTGTACTGAATAAAGAGTTGATGGGACATGTTCCCAACTAACTCTATCGAGAAATTGAATTGAAATAGTAAATAAAGTAATAATCATATCATCCTCGAATGAGAAGGACTCACTACAACTCTAAACACTGGAATACCACTGCTGATCTGGAGCTCGTACTTCTAAACCTATGGTGTAAAATAAGAGAAAGCACCATAGCTCAAATGTGTCAGTATGTCTGAATGTACTGAGTATATGAGTGAGGTAGGATAAATGCAAAGGGTTATATGCATGAACAATACTGACTAAAATGAACATAAAATTACATACAATCATACATAAGTGTAACTGAACTCGTGGAAATACTGACTACTGAGTTTGAATACTGACAACATGAGTTTATTGGTAATGAGATACCGAATGACTAAGCTTACTAATATCAATATATGAATCAGTAATAAGTGAGGAACTGATACTGTGTTAATGAATACTGGGAGACTGATACTATATTACTGATAAAAGAGTAATTGTTTTTGATAGTTCTGATTATGAAGAACTAGTTTGAATGACTGTATCTGACAGTCCTGAAACTGAGTACTGGTAGTATGATTTACTATATCTGACAACCATGAATATGAGAAAGTGATATGCTTGACCGTATCTGACAGTCATGAAAATAAATACTGGTAATATAAGTTCTGAGAACTGATAATAATGATAACATGAGTTTCTGTGAACTAATATGATTGATAACATAAGTGGCTTTATCTGATAACCCTGATACTGAATGCTGATAACATGGGTGACTGTATCTGACAACCCTAAATTTGATGGAACTATCTAAGTCCCGTACTGTATCTAAGTTGACTATATCTGACAGTATTGATATACTAAAATCTAAAGAACTATTTGAGTTTTTTTACTGAGACTGAGACTAAAATTATGGGTGAAAGTTATTTAACCGACATGCCCCACATGTGCCATTATGGCTAAGCTAGGGTCTAATCTCTTCCCCGATTGGAAGGGTGTCAATACCGTACCACCGGTAAAGAAATTATGGGTAACCCACATCTGAAAGTGTCCCCAAAAAAGAATGGTGAGGCCCTCATCTGACAGTGTTAGGCCACCTTATCAACCCTTATTTGATAGTGTTGATGTCTCAACCTATGCTGGCCACATAGTTCTAGAATGCAAGGATAACTTCTAAGAATCACACCCTCATTTGGCAGTGTGTGTTCCTATCCTTGGGTTCAATCGGTGCTAACTTCTACTCCCATCTGAAGATACTGAACATGAATAACTAAACTAAACTGATTCTGAGTTTACTAAGTTCTGTAGCTGACAGAATAATACTGATATCTCATAGCTAATTAAGTTCATGAGATTACTGAGAGTACTAAATTATGGAGAATTACTGAATTACTGGGTGTGGAGATTTACTGAGATTAACTTAGTACTGAGATTTCTTAACTACTGAAATTATTGAACTACTGAGATTACTGAACTACTGAGACTGCTGAGATTTTTGACTTTTCCTGAGTCATATGACTGACTGAATTCTGTAGATCTTGGCTTGACTAAGTATCATGATAACATGACATGGCTCTAGAAACACATCTATATTTTCAGGTATGAATACCCCCAGATCTCAATGGAAGAAAACTGACTAACACATGACATGACTTGATCACAAGATTGGAGTCCACAATTCACAATATCATAAGTAAGGGATAGTACACTTCATGTATTTATTCAACCTTTCAAACATGGTAGGGAAAGCATGGAAATATATATTTCGTGTACATAATTCATATCTCCACTATCATACATGCTTCATACCACAACAATATCAACACATAAATAGCATGGAAATTTATATTGAAGTGTATAATTAACATAGACTTGTCATTTGGATATCATGGAGTCATGTAAATATGAATTTCTAGCATCCTAGGAATTTTATCAAACACCTTACCTGCATTCTTTAAGGCATTGGGGGATTTCATACTTTCATTATATAAAACCTCCAAAAGTTCATGTTTTTCAACTAACAACCACATATATTCCATGAAAACATTCTTAGACATCATCTTGAAACATAATCAACAATCATCAACAAGTACATGCTCATATCTAAACAAAAAAGTTTCAAAATATCATTTAAAAGCATGATTCTTGAGCTCTATGAATGAATTGAATCCATAGATGAAAACTGAAATAACTATCTGACATGCTGTAGTCTGAAAGCCTCTAACTATACTAAATAAGGAGTTGATGGGATATGTCCCTAACTAACTCTATCGAGCAACTGAATAGAACTAATAAATAAAGTAATAATCATATCCTCCTCAAATGAGAAGGACTCACTGTAACTCTGAACACTGGAACACCACTGCTGATCTGGAGCTTGTGCTTCTAAACCTATGGTGTAACATAAGAGAAAGCACCATAGCACAAATATGTTAGTATGTATGAATGTAATGATTATACGAGTGAGGTAGGATAAAGGCATGAATAATACTGACTAATATTAATGTGATATTACATACAAGCATACATAACTGTAACTAAACTCGTGGAGATACTAACTACTGAGTCTGAATACTGACAATATGAATTTACTAGTATTGAGATACCGAATGACTGAATTTACTGATATTAATACGTGAATCAGTAATATATGAAGAACTAATACTGTGTTACTAAATATTGGGAGACTGATACTATATTACTGATAAAGGAATGATTGTTTCTGATAGTTCTGATTATGAAGAACTGGTTTGAATGATTGTATCTAACAGTCTTAAAACTGAGTATTGATAGTATGAGTTACTATATCTGACTACCATAAATATGAGGAACTGATATGCTTGACCGTATCTGACAGTAATGAAAATGAATATTGGTAATATAAGTTCTGAGAACTGGTAATACTAATAACATAAGTTTTTATGAATTAATATGATTGATAACATGAGTGGCTTTATCTGATAGACTTGATACTGAATACTGATAGCATGGGTGACTGTATTTGACAGCCTTGGATTTGATGGAACTATCTGAGTCCCGTACTGTATCCAAGTTGACTGTATCTGACAGTCCAGATATATAGAAATCTGAAGAACTATTTGAGTACTTTTATTGAGACTGAGATTGAAACTATGGGAGGTAGTTGTTTAACCAACATGCCCCATATATGCCATTTTGGCTAAGCTGGGGTCCAATTTCTGCCTTGACTGGAAGGGTGTCAATACCGCACCACTAGTATAGAACGCTGTGGGTAACCCTTATCTGACAGTGTTCCGAAAAAATAATGGTGGGGCCCTCATCTGATAGTGCTATGCCACCTCATCAACCCTGATTTGATAGTGTTGATGTTTCAATCTATCCTAGCTACATAGTTCTAGAATACAAGGATGACTGCTAAGAATCACACCCTCATCTAGCAGTGTGTGTTCCCATCCTTGGGTTCACTCGGTTCTAACTTCTACTCCCACCTAAAGCGATTAAACATGAATAACTGAACTAAATTAATTATGAGTTTACCGAGTTCTATAGCTGATGGAATAATATTGATATCTAATAGCTAATTAAGTTCATGAGATTATTGAGAGTACTGAATTATAAAGAATTATAGAGTTACTAGGTGTGGAGATTTACTGAGATTAACTGAGTACTAAGATTTCTAACTACTAAGATTACTGAACTACTGAGATTACCGAACTACTAAGACTGTTGAGATTTATGAGTTTTCTGAATCACAGGACTGACTGAATTTTGTAGATCTTGGCATGAATAAGTATTGTGATAACATAACATGGCTCTAGGAACACAACGATAATTTTGGGTACGAATACCCCCAGGACTCGATGGAAGAAAACTGACTCACACATGACATGACTTGATCACAAGATTGGAGTCCACAATTCACAATATTATAAGTAGGGGATAGTACACTTCATGTATTTATTCAACCTTTCAAACATGGTAGGGAAAGCATGGACATATATATTTCGTGTACAATTCATATCTCCACTATGATACATACTTTATACCACAACAATATCAACACATAAATAGCATGGAAATTCATATTGAAGTGTAAAGCTAACATGGACTTGTCATTTGGATATCTTAGAGTCATGTAAATATGAATTTGTAGCATCCTAGGCATTTTATCAAACACCTTACATGAATTCTTTAAGGCGTAGGTGGATTTCATACGTGCATTATATCAAACCACCTAAAGTTCATGTTTTCCAACTAACAACCATATATATTCAATGAAAACATTCTTAGACATCATCTTGGAACATAATCAACAATCATCAACAAGTACATGCTCATCAGAACAAAAAAGTTTACAAAATATCATTTAAAAGCATGATTATTCAGCTCTATGAATGAATTAAATCCATAGATGAACACTACACATACCTTAGTTCTTGATTTAGTGAATATTGACGGGGAGATTCTTGGAATTTGATGGTAGAATTTGCTTGAACTTGAATCCCCCAATTGAAATCCTAATGTGTTATTGAGAGGATTTTGATGAAAATAGTATATTTTGGTGAAATTATGGCTTAATCCCGTGTTTGGGAGCTTATATAGGGGTTTTGGGGAAGTTACCATATTTCCCTTGAGAAGTTTTAAATGAAAACTTAAAACTACGTAAAATTTATCCCGATTTTGGGCCCTGGCGCAACACGGGGCTTGGTAAAATACCAATTATTGCAAACTGGATGCTTGGCGTAAAGCTGGGCTATCACGGAGGCTTTTTGGAAATTGACGAGGGCCATTTTGGCCTCCGGAGCGCCACACCATGCACTGAAATGGCATTCGTCTTACAGGTGAAACTTAAAATAACCATAACTCATTCACCGATTATCCGTTTTAGGAGAATTTGGTATCAATGAAAATATTATTCAATTATCTATCAGTTGGTAGGTCATGGTCTCAAAAATTTGTAGTATAATGAGAGATGTGATCATTTGAAGTTTATGATACCAATATCCTTCTCAAGAATTCAATCGGTAGGGAATGTTTTGATTCGCACAATAGCTAGGACATATTTGAGAACTTAATTCACATCAACCTTGATCATGAAACTACCAAGGAACCATGATGTACTACGCATGAGCTTGAAACATGGAAATAATATTGAGTTAGATTTTTCTCGGGGTATTACAATATCTTTCCCTTGAGAACATTCGTCCTCGAATGAGACTGAGTGATAGGGGAGAAAGAAAAATGATGTGAGTACTGAGCATGAATGATTGAACATATTTCATGGCTGACATGACTGAAAATTGAGCGTATCATACTATACATGCATATCTGATGCATGGGTAGCTGATTTATGAATGTAGGACTGAGTGTTCCGATAAGCTAAGTTTCTCAAACTGAGAATGCATATGTGATGCATAACTTACAAGCTAAATCCATGCATATCTGATGCATGATTATATGACTGACATGATACATGAATGCATGACTGAAAGTACTGGTAAGCTTATCACGCATACCTGATGCGGGAATACATAACTAAACTAACTCATGAACATGTAATGGTAAAGATACTAAGTTTGAACTATAAACTGAGCATGGAACTAAATACCAAGTTTGGTACTAAAATCTGAATGTGAGAATGAGTAAGCTCACAGAAGACTGCTACTATGAACAAAAAATACTGATGAGTCTGATATTGATTACTCAATATGCATGAGTTGAAACATAAGAACATAACTATGTCTGAAACATGATACATGAACTAAACTGAGTCTATAATTCATGACATAGACAGAGTATCTTATTGTGAACTAAACTGAGCCATTGAGTACATGGATTACTACTGATTTTTGGAGCTAGAGAGTAACCCTTAATCCAAGATAGATTCATCAAAGAAAATGACATGTTTAAATCATCGAAGTTTGGGGGATATAGTGCATTTACCCCTTAGGACACTATGTGCCTTAAAGGATGCTGGACTGAACTTGCTGAGATATTGGGAAAGTTGAGGCGATGCACAAGGCACCTAGATATGAAAGCTTGACTGGTTATCTGAGATCTGAAATTGAAGTGTGATGCACGAATACATAGACATACTGACTTATCTGAATAACTGAGTAACTGGTAACTGAATGTTGGGTGTGCAAGACTGAATTATAATTAATCTGAATAGTTAGGCTAAGGCAATAAAGTATTATACATATGAAAAGGGGCTAACTGAGTAACATGAGGTAACTGATCACGGATTTCATGAAAGATATACTATTTGAAAATGCAGGACCAAGTGTATTACATAATTTGAAAACATTCCATGAACTGAGGTACTGAAATACCTATAACTGAGAAGCTGATAATTGTACGCTATGATCAACCAAGTCTAAAACTGAACTAAATTTCTAAGTTGGATACTGATCTGATGCTGACACTGTAACTTAAGGTTGTAACTGTGATCCATACTAGAAATAAATGTTGGGTCCTGATAACTGAATACTGAAATTGAGGTTTAGACTGATACTGAAGTGCTTCATTCTAAGACTGAGCACTAATTACTGAGTGTTGAGTACTGAAACTATAACTGAGATGGCAACTGAGTTATCATAGTCTCATAATGAAGGCTGACATAAGTCAAGGATCTGAATATACATTCACACTCTGAATTTTTTTTCAATTTTCTAAGTACTGCCTCTTGCTAGCCCTTTGCTTTCATACTAACACGATATTCAAGCCTATTTTTGTATTTATGCCCTCATATAAAACATACATGTAACAGTCTGTTCTTAACATAAAACATTAACTCTGTTCCATCTAAGTGACAACTCACCACTACATTGTTCCACAAGGAGAGCTTACTGAAGGATTAAATCAGGAAAACTTGAAACATGAATGGATACTAACTAAACTTAACACATGACTAAAACCTAAGAAATAGAATATCAACAACATAGATTTACCAAAAAGGTCTGAACTGAGTATATACATGATATAGTCTAAATTTATCTAATTAGTGGGGGCGTATGAGTCATGAAAATTGAGTATACTGGGGAGCATGATATGTGTACATGAGTCATGAGCTGCATGACCTAAGTCTATAATTTTTGAGTTCATGGAATATGATTTGTAACAATGAGTGATCTAGAACTGAACTCCCTATACTGGGAACTGAAAGCACACATGATTCTATGGAATGTGTGTGAAAAGCTGTATTCATGGAATCTGAGACATGAAGCATGCATAGGCATTGTGCTGAGTGAAGTAGAAAGCTTTACGCTGAGAAAAGGATGGGTCGGGAATCTCCTTCCCTAACTACTTTTCTTTACATACTAGCACTACTATTGGAATCTGAGAGCCTAACTTGGGTACTTGATATCTCATCTCCCCCTTGACTTTAAGCCATCATCATAAGTCTGTGAACACTAAACTAATCTTTGAACTAAACTGCAATCATCATCACATACTAACACTCTGATCAACTTATGCTTGCCTTACTAAACACATCATTTTCCCCTATTTTCTCACATACTACTAATATCATATTTACACCTTTATCCTTAATTTTAAGTCGATAAACTTAAATTTCTAACTCACACTATTCAAGCCTACTGATTCATTATATCACAACTATCCCCATGAATACATACTCTATTCAATCTGGATAATATTATCCCAACTCTACTCCTGCTAAACTTCTAGGTTCATGCTTCTAACTCGAGCTCATATGGTAATACAAGATTTTGAGAAGGGACTTGATGGCATGTCTAAATTTGGGTTCAAGAACGAGTTCTCATGATCATGAATAAAATTTGTATAACTTTGGGATATAACTGAATTGATAGGATACGTTTAAGCGTGTGGGGAATACCATAGCTGTCTATAGGGACTGTCTGAGAAAGCCCTATCTTTAGGACTTAAGCTTCACTATTTTCGTTACCTTGAAGGTTAGGTAAGGTTGACATGAGGGGAGCATGATGTGAATATACATAGGTTCTTTAGAGAACCTTTCTATAGCATGATATGAGACATGAAAGAAGGGAAACTATTCCTAAAACATCTCATAGCCTCCTACACATAAGTGTGGTGCACAACGCACGCATGTACAGGACTCTACTAGATGCCACTTTCATACTTCCTAGGACTCTATTGAACCTTATGCTCTAATACCAAGTTTGTAATGCCCCAATTTTCTAAACTAGAATGCTCCACGGTGCTCATGACCTTGAAGGACCACATGCTAACCCATGACTGATATCTGTACCTGAACACTGAATAACCATACTATAAAATATGTGTAAACATAATATTGTATGGCCATAAGGTTCAAAAATTGATATAATAAAAAATGTCTGATAAAATAATGTCTAAAAATGGTATATCATTACCATTACAAAACTGAAATAACTGTCTAACATGCTGTAGTCTGAAAGCAACTAACTGTATTGAATAAAGAGTTGATGGGACATGTCACCAACTAACTCCATCGAGCAACTGAACTAAAACATTAAATAAAGTAATAATCATATCATCCTCAAACAAGAAGGACTCACTGCAACTTTAAACACTGGAATACTACTACTGATCTGGAGCTCGTGCTTCTAGACCTATGGTGTAACTTTAGAGAAATCGCCATAGCATAAATACGTCAGTACATCTGAATGTACTGAGTATACGAGTAAGGTAGGATAAATGATAAGGGTTATATGCTTGAACAATGCTGACTGATATGAACATGAGATTACATATAAGCATACGTAACTGTAACAAAACTCATGGAGATACCGATAACTGAATCTGAATACTGACAGCATGAGTTTACTGGTACTAAGATACCGAATGATTGAGCTTATTGATATCAATACCTGAATCAGTAATAAGTGAGGAACTGATACTGTGTTACTAAATACTGAGAGTG
Organism: Capsicum annuum; assembly: GCF_002878395.1. Lineage (NCBI taxonomy): Eukaryota > Viridiplantae > Streptophyta > Magnoliopsida > Solanales > Solanaceae > Capsicum > Capsicum annuum. Next base: position 201,634,513 of record NC_061120.1, read on the forward strand.
ATACTATATTACTACTAAAGGAATGATTGTTTCTGACAGTTCTGATAATGAAGAACTAGTTTGAATGACTGTATCTAACAGTCCTGAAACTGTGTACTGATAGTATGAGTTACTTTATCTGAAAACCATGAATATGAGAAACTGATATGCTTGACCATATCTGACAATCATGAAAATAAATACTGGTAATATAAGTTTTGAGAACTGGTAATAATGATAACATGAGTTTTTGTGAACTGATATGACTGATAACATGAGTGGCTATATCTAATAGACCTGATATTGAATGCTGATAACATGGGTGACTGTATCTGATAGCCCTAAATCTGATGGAACTATCTGAGTCCCATACTGTATCTAAGTTGACTATATTTGATAGTCCTAATATACAAAAATTTGAAGAATTATTTGAGTTCTTTTACTGAGACTGAGATTGAAAATGTGGGAGGTAGTTGTTTAACAGACATGCCCCATATATGCCATTATGGCTAAGCTGGGGTCCAATCTCTGTTCCGACTGGAAAGGTGTCAATACTGCACCACCAGTAAAGATAGTTATAGGTAACCCTCATCTACCAGTGCTCCCAAAAGAGAATGGTAGGGCCCTCATCTAATAGTGCTAAACCACCTCATCAACCCTCATCTGACAGTGTTGATGTGTCAACCTATGCTAGCTACATAGTTCTGGAATACAAGGATGACTGATAAGAATTACACCCTCATCTGGCAGTGTGTGTTCCCATCCTTGGGTTCACTCGGTGCTAACTTCTACTCTCATCTGAAGAGACTGAACATGAATAACTGAACTAAACTGATTTTGAGTTTACTAAGTTCCGTAGCTAATGGAATAATACTGATATCTGATAGCTAATTGAGTTCATGACATTACTGAGAGTACTAAATTATGGAGAATTACTGAGTTACTGGGTGTGGAGATTTACTGAGTTTAACTGAGATTAATTGAGTACTGAGATTTCTGAACTACTGAGATTACTGAACTACTGAAACTGCTGAAATTTTTGAGTTTTCTTGAGTCACATGACTGACTAAATTATGTAGATCTTGGCTTGAATAAGTATTATGATAACATGACATAGCTCTAGGCACACATCTATATTTTTGGGTACGAATACCCCAAGGAATCGATGGAAGGAAACAGACTCACACATGACATGACTTGATCACAAGATTGGAATCCACAATTCATAATATCATAAGTAGGGATAGTACACTTAATGTATTTATTCAACCTTTCAAACGTGGTAGGGAAATCATGGACATATATATTTCATGTACATAATTCATATCTCCACTATGATACATACTTTATACCACAATAATATCAACACATAAATATCATGGAAATTCATATTGAAGTGTAAAGCTAACATGGACTTGTCATTTGGATATCTTAGAGTCATGTAAATATGAATTTGTAGCATCCTAGGCATTTTATCAAACACCTTACATGAATTCTTTAAGGCATAGGTGGATTTCATACTTGCATTATATCAAACCACCTAAAGTTCATGTTTTCCAACTAACAACCATATATATTCCATGAAAACATTCTTAGACATCATCTTGGAACATAATCAATAATCATCAACAAGTACATGCTCATATCAGAACAAAAAAGTTTACAAAATATCATTTAAAAGCATGATCATTCAGCTCTATGAACGAATTAAATCCATAGATGAACACTACACATACCTTAGTTCTTGATTTAGTGAATATTGACGGGGAGATTCTTGGAATTTGATGGTAGAATTTGCTTGAACTTGAATCCCCCAATTGAAATCCTAATGTGTTATTGAGAGGATTTTGATGAAAATAGTATATTTTGGTGAAATTATGGCTTAATTCCGTGTTTGGGAGCTTATATAGGGGTTTTGGGGAAGTTACCATATTTCCCTTGAGAAGTTTTAAATGAAAACTTAAAACTACGTAAAATTTATCCCGATTTTGGGCCCTGGCGCAACACGGGGCTTGGTAAAATACCAATTATTGCAAACTGGAAGCTTGGCACGAAGCGGGGCTATCACGGAGGCTTTCTGGAAATTGACGAGTGCCAGTTTGGCCTCTGGCACGATACGCGATGCACTAAAATGGCATTTGTCTTACAGCTAAAACTTAAAATAGCCATAACTTCTTCATCCGTTTTAGGAGAATTTGGTATCTACGGAAAGATTATTCAATTATATATCCGTTGGTAGGTCATGGGCTCAAAAATTCATAGTATAATAATAAGAGATGTTCCCGTTTGAAGTTTACGATACCAGTATCCTTCTCAAGAATTCAATCGGTAAGGAATGTTTTGATTCGTACAATAGCTAGGACATATTTGAGACCTTAATTCACATCAACCTTGATCATGAAACTTCCAAGGAACGATGATGTACTATGTATGAGCTTGAAACATAGAGCTAATATTGAGTTGGATTTTTCTCATGGTATTACAGCTTATGTACCTGCACCTCAGTTCAGAGATATCAATCATGATGGGGCACCAGTCTCCAAAGCCCAAAGTAGTGTGAGAAGTAAGTGTACCTATCTATTTTATGGAGAGTGTGACATAAATCACCTTGGTGTGAATAGATCAAATAGTTAGGTATGTTTGCATATGGTAAGCTAGTCTACAGAATGCGAGATTGTAGAGTGCTAGCGTAGAGGGGTATAGAATTGGGTTAGTAGGGTGCCACTTCCAATGCTAATAGTGGTCAGCATTAGAACAGACTATATGTGCTTCAGATTCACCATGATTAGGAAAGGTTCCTGGTATAGATTCAGGTATATTATGAGTCCTCCATCTTTATGATATGCATCCTTAAATTCTTTTCTCCCATTTTGAGCTTAAGTTTTCAGTATCAGTTAGTTAGTAGAGCAAGCAAGCCAGTTTAGCAGTTAGACAGTTAGATCGTATAGTTTGTTTTCCCATATCTTCATCTAATCATGCTATCAGCAATCTCTGAAATATAACCATTCCAAGATAGAGTATCCTAGTAGTTATTAGTATAGCTCAGTTCGTGCATTATGCATTAGTTTCAAATCTCAGACGATCAATCATGACCCAGTTCGTAGGTGTCCCATGCACCGCCCAGTATTTTGGCAAAGTATTCTTAGAGGGACATAGATTCCCAAGGGGGAAATACCCCATAATATTCTAATGCTTTCATATCCTTAGACTCATTCAGTTGCATGTTCAGATTCTCCTTACAAAGTTAATACCGGTTATCATTGCATACTCAGTCATGCATTCAAGAATCAGTTATATTCATGCATTAGATATGCATATTCAGTAGTAAAAGTTTAGTTTATCATTGTATTCAGTATGCATTCATGAGAACAACCCAGTCATGAATCCATGCATCAGATATGTATGTTCATTATGAGAATTCAGCTTATGAGTAGTTTCAGTCGTATATTCCATACATCAAATATGCATGTCTGATATAAGAATTCAACCTAACAGTAGTTTCAGTCACATAAGAATGTTTCATATGCTCATGTCCAGTAATAAGTTTAGCCTTCTAGTATTCTTAGCTTAATCAGTCTCATTCAAGGATGAATGACCCCAAGGGGAAGATTTTATAATACCTTGTACTTCTATCTAGCTTTGATTCATCTTTAGAACATCAAAGATCTTTCTTCAAAGATTAGTTTATTTTATTCTATGTGAAATTTTTAAGATCACATAGAAAATCAAATAAGCTTTCCATCGATACCAAATTCGCCCAAATCCGACACTCGGGCAGAGAGTTAGAGCCATTTTAGTGAGACAATGTACCACTTGGTACTTTGGGGCATCGTGGAGTCATCCAAAATGGCAATCGTCAAAATTTAGTGAGCCTCTGTGATTATGGTGCATCGCACCAAGGCTCACTTTTAGAATTGTCAAATTCCAATAGCACACCGTGATTCCACCGTATTGCGGTAAAGCTTTTGTTGGCGTTCAAGTTTCGGATTTTTTAATTCCTTAGACTTTTCCTGATAACACTCAAATTACACTATTGAATGGATGTAAGCGATTGTTGTCAATACAAAACCAAACTAGATTGGGGTTGAATCCTACAGGGAATAAGGTATGAACTCAAGTTGTTTACGATATAATTTACTAGTAGTTTATTGTTTCCTAAAATGGGGGTTCAAGTTTTGCAGATAAATGTTTATCACTTTGAATTTAATGTTTGTAACCAAGATTTTATGAGATAACCAGGATTATGTTCACTAGGGCTTACGGTACATAATAGATGCTAAAATTAAATCAAGATTCTCATGGCGGTTAGGATGACAAACTATCTATTCGTTGATATGCTCAAATGTCTCTCGACCTATTCAAGCATCTAATTTCCTAATCCTCTTGGACTTAGGGAATCACAACTCACTACATAGATTTTAACTCAGGTTTATCAACGTTGTTACAGCGTTGATTATTAAACCAAGCCTTTTTGAGTCCCTGTTGATAATTCACTTCCTACTATTTATGATTTCTTTCTCAAGAAAACTAAAGTAGGTACACCTATTGTTTACAACCAACAGACATAAATTCTAATCTCAGAGTTACCAAGAAATCCTAACACCTATTAAACCTTGAGTAATTAATTACCACCATATCATGACCTAACCCTAGATCCCATAATCCAGGTTAAGAGTGTTTAGCCACTCATGATGCAAGAATTAAGCACACAAATTGAGTTGATAATTGTAAAGATTAACTTACAATAATGAAGGAAATCAAAAGTGAACTTGTAATTGAATCACAAGGCAAACACTAAAGTATTGGTTTTTAGAGAGAGAGAGAGAGAGAGTGATAAAAGTCGTATATGTCCTACTATATCGATAGATGGATGATGGATAATTCCCCCTTCATAAAAACCCTAAAACAAGGCTTTTAATAGTAAACCCTAAATAAGGAAATAAAATTAAAAGTTTTAGATTTCCCTCGAAATAGATGACGGTACCCGTGACGGCCTATCAAGGGCCTGACGTCCTATCACGGACGTCATCAGATTCTCATTAAGGTTATCTTTTGAAATCTCAGGCTGACGACGATTATGACGTCCTATCAGGATTCTGACGGCGTGTCATGGATATCGTCAGCTCCTCTTCCACTTTGATACGTTCTGCCTAAGTTTAACGGTAATTTTGAAGGCTTGTCACAACTCTGACGCCTTATCACGATATGCCATCATAGCTTTACAGAAATTTCCACTCTCTAGTTAAGGTTGACGGTATCCCTGATGGCTTATCACACTTTTGACGTCTTATCAGCAGATGTCATCACAACATTCACTTCATGCCAACTCTCTGGTTATGTTTGGCGACAACTATGATAGCCTATCATGGGGCTGACGACTTATCACAGATGTCGTCAGCCACACCTTTCTTTAGATTTCTCCATATTTCAACTTCTTTGCCTCCATTCTTGTAGGTTCTCTATCCCATTAGCTTAATCTATAAAATTAACATAAACACATCAAAAAAACAACAAAAGTTGCTTAAGGCCTTGCAATTATTCTAGGTTAAAGGCCTTAAATGTGTTAGCAATTACGCACACATCAACACCCTTAACTTAAAACAATTACTTGTCCTCAAGCAACTTAATTTAACTAAGAGAACACATAGCACATTCAACAGCCAATTTTTCATCTAAGCTCAACACAAATCTATCCCTTTATTACCAAACCAACTAATACCAACTGTGCATATCATTGAAAAATAGTACTGTAACCCAAAAGAATCAAGCGGCAGTATCAATTTTAGCCGCAATAACCATTCACATATATCTAAATAGGCCAGTAGCTAGCAACGATACCAGTGTGCCCTCATAACAAAGAAATCCCCCTCTTCTCATATAAGAAATCCAAAATTGCAAATATAGGGGTCGTCAAAAGACTCTCACTCTCAATAAGAAATTCCAGTCAGTGTATGCCAAGTACCATAGGCTTTCCCTTATTTTCGTTACCAAAATCCTTAGATAGGTCAGCTAGAATTACTATAGGACTTCTTTTAGGCTTTTAACGTGGTTTAGGGATGGTATGATATTCAAGGTCTGGGGGCTCACTTATTATCCTCTTTCTTGATCATCCATATTCAAATTAGGTGTTGCTTCCCTTTTTTTTTAGCACCCAACTTTTATTCTTTCTCCCTTATTTCACCCTTCTTCATACTCAGCTTACACCATGCATCCATATGATAGCCACACTTAACTTAGGCTATTTGCCTCGGTCAAGGTGCTCAGTGTTCAAGGAAGGCCAGGGATAAACAGGTTCATTGTGGTATAAATGGGAAGGTGAAAGGTTTCATATAAAAGAAATGGTCAATTTAGGCTTTAAGCAGGGATCAAGGGGTGTTATGCATACAGGGAAGGATATTTAGGCTAAAAGTGGGTTAATCAACAACGACCTGTGATCCTATCCTAAATCCTATCCTAAGACCATGGCAAAACCAACCAGGCAAGTTCTGCCTTTAGCATATAAATAGAAACAAGTAGTAGCTCACATACACCTGGCACACAAGTATCTCACATGCCACTACTTATCTAGTTCATGCAATTGTTCAGCAATGATCATCAAGCAGCTATACCTATTGGTGCAACAAGATTTACAATGGTTAAAAGTAAATGTAATCCACACAGTCTATCAAACAAGACATTTAAGGGGTGTTCAAAATTCGATCAAGAACATATCACTTCCTTTTGTGCTTGTATTTCTCCTAGTTACCACAACTATTTTACAACAACAGACTATCCTACACCCTCATCTTAGAATTAAATCAAAACTAAATTAAGAGTTAGAGTATACCTAGACTGGATCGATCTTGGGGATCATGGGTTGCCTCCTATGAAGTGTCTAATTTAACGTTGCGGCACGACTCAGGTATCTCGATTACTTCAGAATTCATCGAGACAGATAATGGTGATGATTTTCACTAATTCTTTTGAGCTAATATAAAGCTTAACCCATTGCCCATTTACCTTGAATGCTGTCTTCGTTTTTGAGTTCCACTACTCTAGATGAGTGGAATTTACTAACCTTAAAAGGGCCTGACCAATTAGATTTCAGCTTTCCCGGGAACAATTTGAGTTTAGAATTAAACAGAAGGACCAAATCCCCCTTTTTAAATTTTTGTTTCTCTATTCTCCAATCATGGTACTTTTTTATCTTTTGTTTATATAGATATGCTCATTCATATGCCCTGAGGAAGAATTCATCCATCTCATTCAGTTGCCCCAGGCTCATCTCTGTTGCTTCCTTCCAATTCAAATTCAACCTTTTGAGTACCATAAAGCTTTATGTTCCAGCTCTATTGGCAGGTGGTAAGCTTTTCCATAGACCAGCTAAAATGGTAACATGCCAATGGGTGTCTTGAAAGCAGTTCGGTATGCCCATAATGCGTCATCAAGCTTTCAAGACTAGTCTTTCCGACTAGCATTCACCATTTTGGCTAGGATGGATTTAAATTCACGATTTGAAACCTCCACCTGCCCACTGGTTTGTGGGCGGTATGGAGTAGCCACTCTGTGTTGTTTTACTCCATATTTTTCCAAAGCTGTTCAAAATAATTTGTTTTAAAAATGAGATCCTCTATCGCTTATGATAGTACGTGGTGCTCCAAAGCGAGAGAAGATATTCTTTTTGAGAAAAGCAATAACACTCTTTCCTTTGTTATCAGCCAAGGCCACAGCTTCGACCCACTTAGAGACGTAGTCAAGAACAACTAAAATATACTTCATTCTGTATAAGCTTACAAACGGCCCCATGAAATCAATGCCCTAGACATCAAATAACTCCACTTCAAGCATCTTAGTCAAGGGCATCTCATATCTTTTTGAGATTGACTCCTGCCTCTGACATTGGTCACATTTTAGCACAACTCATGGGCATCCTTAAACAATGTTGGCTAATAATATCCACTCTACAACACCTTCCTAGTCGTTCAGTCATCCGCATGGTGACCCCCAACTAGGGAAGTATAACATACTTCTAGTATGCATAATACATCTACTTTCGGTACACATCTCCATAGAATATTATCTGCATATCCCCGAAAAAGGTAAGGTTCATCCCAGAAGTAATGTGTTACATCATGCAAGAATTTCTTCCTTTGGTGGAAAGAAAGATTTTCTGGGATGACCTCACTCACAACATAACTAGCATAATCTGCGTACCAAGGCAATTTTTCCACATAGCTGCCATGATCTCCTCATCAGGAAATGAATCATTTATCTTTACTTCATCACTAGCTTCCTGTTCACCTTTCATTCTAGATAGGTGATCTGGAACCTGTTTTTCATAACCTTTCCTATCTTTGACCTCGAAATCAAATTCTTGCAGTATCAACACCTATATAATAAGCCTTGGTTTTGCATCCTTCTTATCCATCAAATAGCTCAAGGCAGCATGGTCAGTGTGGACCACCATTTTAGTTCTAAGTAGATAAGCTCTGAACTACTCGAAAGCATACACCACAGCTAGAAGTTTCTATTCAGTGATGGTGTAGTTCTTTTGTACTCCATTCAGTACTTTGTTGATGTAATATATCGGATAAAATAGTTTATCCCTCTTTTGTCCCAATACAGCTCCCAAGGCAACACCATTTGCATCACACATTATTTTAAATGGTTTCGCCCAGTCGGCAGCAATAACAATAGGAGCCTCAATTAGCTTCTTTTTAAGGCACTCAAATGCCTTCAAGCACTCGTCATCGAAGAAAAATTTCACTTCCTTCTCTATAACATTGCAAAGTGAATTTGCAACCTTTGAGAAATCTTTTATGAATCTCTGATAAAAGCCTGCATGACCAAGAAAACTATGCACTCCCTTCACTGAAATGGGAGGCGGTAGTTTCTCAATAACTTCCACCTTTGCTCGATCAACTTCAATCCCCTTTTTGGAAATTTTATGGCCAAGAACGATTCCCTCCTTTACCATGAAATGACATTTTTCCCAGTTAAGCACTAGGTTAAATTCAACACATTTTTTTAAGGCCACATTCAGATTCTGCAGACACATTTCGAATGAATCACCCATCACAGAGAAATCATCCATGAATACCTCTATGGTGTCTTCCACCATATTAAAGAAGATAGACATCGTGCATCCTTAAAAAGTGGTGGGTGCATTGTATAGCCTAAATGACATCCTTTTAAATGCAAAGGTGCCATATGGGCATGTGAATCCTATTTTCTCCTGATCTTTAAGAGCAATACAGATTTGGTTATATCCAGAATAACCATCCAAGAAGAAATACCACCCCTACCGGCTAATCAATTAAGCATTTGATCAATAAAGGGCATTGGGAAGTGGTCCTTCAGAGTCCAAGAGTTTAGCTTACGGGTAGTCCATGCAAACTCTCCACCCAATTACTGGCCTGAGTGGAATCAACTCATTCTTTTCATTAGAAACTACCGTCATACCCCTTTTTGGGGCATGCATTGAATTGGGCTCACCCATTTTCTATTAGAAATAGGGTAAACCACTCCTGCATCCAACCACTTAATAATCTCTTATTAACCACCTCATGCATTGGTGGGTTAAGACGGCGCTGATGCTCTATGGTCGGAACACAATCTTTCTCAAGTTGAATTTTATGCGTACAGATGTCAGGGAGAATACCAATAATATCTGTGATGGTCCATCCAATTTCTCTTTTGTGCTTCTGAAGTACTGAAATAAGTGCATTCACCTGTTGTTCTTCCAAATCAGCTGCAATAATAACAGGTAGTGTGTTCCCCTTACCCAAAAATACATATTGTAAGTGTCCTGGCAGCTCCTTCAACTCCAACACTGTGGGTTCTTCAATAGATGGCTTGGCGAGTGGCATTGGTCGATTAGCAAGGTCAAGGTCCAACTTTTTAGGAGCATAAGGATATGACCCCATGCCAGTCAAGGCACAAACTACCTCTTGAGACTCCTCAATGCCTTCACTATCTTAGTTTATCATGACCGTGGCCAAAGGTTCGATAACAAGTTGTTTAGTTATGGGAACATCCTATTCATCCTCAAAATACACATCAACTACTGATAACACACTCATTTCTTCATGCTGTTTCATTGATTTTCCCTCATCAAACCGTACCACTTTATCATTCTTCTCAAATCGATCAACACACTTCCGATCGTGAGGAAAGGTCGACCTAAGATTATGGGCACCTCAAAGTGCACCTCGTAGTCCATAATGATGAAGTCTACAGGGAATATAAAGTTGGAAACCTTTACCAACACATCATATAGAATGCCAACAGGTCATTTTATTAACCTATCCGCCATCATCAGTCTCATTTTGGTAGGTGTGGGATTCCCCAGATCCAACTTTTTATAAATAGTTAATGGCATTAAATTAACGCTTTCTCATAGATCACACAGTGCCTTAGTGAATTCCATCATTCCAATTGTACAGGGAATAGTGACTGCACCTGGGTCTGGCTTCTTCTACATTAAGGTCTTTGTAGAGATAGCACTACAAACATGGAGATCTACCTCCAATTCGCAGCTCACTACTTATTTCTTCGTCAAAAGATTTTGCATGAATTTCACATATCCTGGCATTTACTCAAGTACCTTAATCAAAGGCACATTTATTGTCAATTGCTTGAGCATTGCCATAAATTTGTTGAATTTGGCATCATCATACTTTTTCCTCAATCATTGAGGAAAGGGAGGTGGTGGTCTTAGGATGGTTTTCAGCACCACTTCCTCCTCCTTCTCCTTCAACTTCTCTGATGCATCCATAGAGCTATTCAGCTTCTCAGACTCCACTAGATTGTTTTCTTCTGGTTCATCTGCAACTACCTCATTGTTCACAGGCTCTCCCACAAAAGGGCAAGATAAGATCTTACCACTCCTAGTGGTAATCGCCAGACATGAGCCATCAGTCCACTAACTCTAAACCATTTTACTAGGCAGATTTCCACTTCTTCCCTAGTTTAGTGTTGCAAAAAATTGGATCATCTGCTGCTCCAACTGCTTTATAGACGTTGAGTGTGAACTAACCAACTAACTCAGAGTAGAAAATTCACTCTTCATAGTAGTTACCTCTTAATTGGTAGCCTTAACTCCCTACAACAATTTTGCCATCATGTCCTCTATAGACATCTTTCTCGAGCTAGTTGCAGCAGCTTCCCAGTTTCTTGGACGAATATATAGCCCACTCTTGTCATTGTTGCTTCTCTAATTTCCTCGCTCCCTGTCTCTGTAACCAGGCTTGTCATAAATGTTCCGACCTTGATTTCCATGGCTATTGCCTTGGAAACCCCCCTGATTATTAACATAAATAGCCTCTTCTTCATGCTTCACATCAACTCAATCCTGAGAAATTATAGCCTTTACTTTTTTAGTCCTCGCCGATAATAAATGATTGGTGAGCAGGTCCATCTAAGTCTTTAGATGGGCCATATATTGATCTCTCTCCTTATCTCTCCTATGTTGTTTAGCAGTTACTCCCACAAGAATAGTAGGGTTTGCCACCAAAGAATCCCAGGTGTACCAAGCCCGACTTCGTTTGGTCATCCTTGTACAAAGTCTCCATCAAATGCATGTCCGTCATATTATGGTTCGAACATTGTGTCAACTTTTTCTTGAACCTCTCCCAAGTTTTGTGCAATGCCTCAGTCAGGAGCTGCCTAAAGTTGTTCATCTCATCCCTCAACTGTACCCTCCTGGAAGGTGGAAAGAACCTTTCTAGGAAAGATTATTTCAACTGCCTCCAGTTGGTTATAGAATCAGGTGTCAGCTCATTCAGCCATAATATTGCCTCCCCAGACAGAGACAATGGGAGAAACATCAATTCGATAGTGTTCTAGCTCACTCCTAAGTTATCAAAAGATTTGCAAATGGTGACAAAATTTACCATATGCAGGTTGGGGTCATCCCCAGGAAAGCCTCCAAACAACCCCTCCAAATTTAGGAGTTGGATCATTGTGCTTATAATATTGAACATTGCTCCAGGTTCCCCCGGTGAAGGAATGATTGCACTTATTCCACCTGTTCCATCCACATCATCATCATCTAACTCATACTGCAGCGACTGTTCTACTATTCTGCTTATGCGGTGGAGTTTCGAATTGAGTGGTGCTTTGCGTACCCTATAAAGATCCTACAAATAAATAAAAACAACAAACAAATGTAAATCTAAAAAACTTAACTAACAACAAATTAGCACACACAAACTTTCAATTTACAACCGTATTCCCCGACAATGATGCCATTTTTGATAATGCTCAAATTACACTCTTGAATAGGTGTAAGCGATCGTTGTCAATATAAAACCCAACTAGGTTGGGGTCAAATCCCGTAGGGAATAAGGTGTGAACTCAAGTTGTTTATGATATAATTTACTGGTAGTTTACTGTTTCCTGAAATGGGGGTTTAAGTTTTGCAGATAATTGTTTATAACTTTGAATTTAATGTTTGTAACCAAGATTTTATGAGATAACTAGGATTATGTTCACTAGGACTTACGGTACATGATAGATGCTAAAATTAAATCAAGATTCTCATGGCGGTTACGATTACAAGCTATCTATATTGATGATATGCTCAAATGTCTCTCAACCTATTCAAGAGTCTAATTTCCTAATCCTCTCAAACTTAGGGAATCGCAACTCACTGCCCAAATTTTACCTCAGGTTAATCAACCTTGTTACAGTGCTGATTATTAAATGAAGCTTTTTACAGTCCTTGTTAATAATTCACTTCCTGTTGTTTATGATTTCTTTCCCAAGCAAACCAAAGTAGGTATACCTATTTTTTGCAACCAACAGATATAAATTCTAACCTCAGAACTACCAAGAAATCCTAACACCTATTACACCTTGAGTAATTAATTACCACCTTATCATGACCTAGCTCTAGATCTCATAATCCAGGTTAAGAGTGTTTAGTCACTCATGATGAAAGAAACAAGCACACAAATTGATTTCATAATTGAAAAGATTAACTTACAATAATGAAGGAAATCAAAAGTGAACTTGTAATTGAATCAAAAGGCAAACACTAATGTATTGGTTTTTAGAGAGAGAGAGAGAGAGATAAAAGTCGTATATGTTCTACTATATTGATAGATGGATGATGGATAATTCCCCCTTCATAAAAACCCTCAAATAAGGCTTTTAATAGTAAACCCTAAATAAGAAAATAAAATTAAAAGTTTTAAATTTCCCTCAGAATAGACGACGGTGCCCATGCCGGCCTATCAGGTGCATGATGGCCTATCACAGACGTCGTCAAATTCTCCTTAAGTTTGGCTTTTGCTATCTCAAGCTGACGACGATCATAACGGCCTATTAGGATTCTGATGGCGTGTCATGGATGTCGTCAGCTTCTCTTCCATTTTTTTAATTTCTACCTAAGGTTGATAGTGATTCTGACGGCTTGTCATAGTTCTGACACCTTATCATGATACTCCATCACAGCTGTATAGAAATTTCCATTCTCTGGTTAAGGTTGACCGTATCCCTAACGGCTTATCATACTTTTGACGTCTTATCAGCAGATGTCGTCACAACATTCACTTCACGCCAACTTCATGGTTACATTTGATGGCAACTATGATAGCCTATCACGGGGCTGGCGACTTATCACAGATGTCTTCAGCCACACATTTCTTCAGATTTCTCTAGATTTCAACTTCTTTGCCTCCATTCTTGTTAGTTCTCTATCCCATTAGCTTAATCTATAAAATTAACATAAACACATAAAAAAAACAACAAAAGTTGCTTAAGGCCTTATAATTATTCTAGGTTGAAGGCCTTAAATGTGTTAGCAATTGTGCACACATCATTTCCCATGACCCCTATCAGCTTTAATCACAAAATTAAATGCCCAATAAGCCCTCATTACATTATTTTCCTCACTTTTCTCTCAAGAATACTATATTCTCTCTCAAGAAGTCAAGAACCCTAGACAAGAAATCAAGAACAAGCCTAAGGATTTCTTCAAAAACCTTCAAGAAAGAGTCTTCTAAGGTATGTTAGATGTTGATTCTTTGGTTCCTTTCACCCAAGACGTTCAAGAATCCTTTTCTATATTCAAGATTATATATTTACGAGATTGTCATGATTTTTGTGAATAGAAATTGAAGTTCATGTTGTTGATGAGTTTTAATTCATGATTTGATTTCAAGGATCCAAGCTTTGATTCTACTAGGTGATGTTCATGATAAAATCCCTTCAAGTTGCATGATATTGATGTATTAATAATAATTAAGTATAGAATCTGTGGTATAGCCAAAGCATGATCCCCATATGTTTGATAAAATGCTTATGTGAAGGAATTAGAGCCATTATAGCATGTTAACTAGAAATCCCCAATTGTGTGTATGTTTATGCATGCCGAGTGTTTGTTGAAAAGCCTTAGTGAAAGAATGTGACATGTTAGCATGAAATTACCCAATTATATGTTATTTTATCCTTGGTAAGTATTTGATTCAAGACATTGTTGCATGGAGTACGAGCCAATAGAAATTCTTCCTATACTATCACATGTTTATGATTTACAAGGGCTTAAAAAGATGCTTTAATGACTGCAATAGTGAATGAAAGTCCATGGTCATGATTATTCAAGAATGGTTATGTTTTACTTTTATGTTATCGATTCTTGGGGGTATTCATACCTAAAAAATTAGCTACAAGCCTAGAGCCAGTGTCAGTTTCAAGATACTCTAAATCAAGCTATAGTAGTAGAACTCAGTACTCTCAGACAGTTACAGAACTTAAGAAATCTCAGTAATCTAAGTATCTTTAGCATTCCAGCTTTAGTTTAGTACTCAGCTAAGATCTTAGTAGTAGTCAAGAATTCAGTCTCAGACCTCAGTAGCATCCAAGTAATCAATTTATAAGTTAGTATCAACCAGTCAGATAATGAGATTCAGTAATATTCTGTCAGATAATGAAACTAAGTGAGCTCAGTCAGATCAGTCAAGAAATATGACAGTAATAGATTCAGCTCAGTCTAAGTTCAGTTAAGAATCAGTTCAGAGTACTTCAGTTGGAAGTAGTAGCTAGCACTGAGCGAGTACAAAGATGATGGCTTACCGTTAGAGAGGCAGAGTCATTAGTAGCAATCCCTGAACTCTAGAACTGCATAGCAAGTGCGGGACCAGGATTCACACGTTAGATTAAGGCTTAGATTAAGGCTTGACTATAATATTGTCTTAGGCTTGACCTCCTATTCAGGGTCAACCATTAAAGAGGCTTGACCATAGTAGAGGTATTTACCCGTGTCATGGTATTGACACCCTTCCAGCTAGGGTTACAGGTTGGACCCCACTAGATTAGATTCGGGGCATGTCGGTTAAGTAAGAACTCTCTCTATTACAGTTTCAGTATCAGTCTTCAGAGTAAAACTCAGAAATCAGGACTATCAGATACAGTCATCTATCTCAGTATGGAACTTAGATAATTCCATAAATTCATAGACCACCCACTAGATAGGCTTGGTCTCTCATAAATTTAATCATTATCAGTACTAATAGATCAAATATCACCCGTTAGATAGGCTTGACCTTAAACTCAGCCCATCATTTCTATTTTTAAAAGATTCAGAGATCTTCCGCTAGATAGGTTTGATCTCAGATATAATCATTTTTTATCATTGGTAGCAGATTTAGAGATCATCAATTAGAGAGGTTTGATCTCATATTTAGTCAGTCAATTGTAGTAATCTAGAACTCAGTTATTGATATGAGTAGATTTAGTTAATCAACTTCAGTATCATTAGTTTTAGAGATCACCCTCTAGAGAGAAATGATGTCAACTTTAGTACTTGGTTATCAATATCAGAAGATTCAGTTATTTAGTATCTCAGTATTAGTAGTGAGTTCAGATATCAGTAAAACAATATTCGAGTCTCAGTATTCTGAGTCATGATGATTTCAATTATGGTTTGTGTATTCATGCATATATCCTCATTTAGTACTCTCATGATTATTCAGTTGAGTAATTGTTCATGAATAAGCCCTTGCATTTAGCCTTACCTCATCTAGTCTATTAGTAAATTCAAAGTACTGATGCATACTTTCTTGCGCTATGGTTTCTTATACCATAGGTTCAGAAGCATGGGATCCAGAGCACCCTTAGCAGTACAGACTCAGTCAGCAGCAGTAGATGTAGCAGTGAGTCCTTTTTATTCGAGGATGATCCTTATTTTATTATGGCATTAGACCTAGTTTATTTTTAGTAGACAAAGTTAGTTGGGGACATATCCCATCAACTCCACAGTTCAGACAGTTAGAGGCTTTTCGAACAGATGTAGTAGTATTCAATTTTTAGTATTAATTATTTTAGATATTTTGAACCTTATGGCAAGTTTCTACTAGTTTTCCATATTTATTACCTATATTATGTATTGCTCAGGTACAGATATCAAAAAAGGGTTAGCTTGTGATCCTTTAGGGTCATGAGCACCGTGTAGCATTTTGGTTATAGAAAATTGAGGTGTTACAGTGGTGCGCAACACACCCATACACAAGACTCTACTAGATGTAGCTTTCAGACATCCTAGGACTCCGTTGAACCTTAGGATCTGATACCAAATTTGTAACGTCCTAAGTCTGTACCCCGAATGCTACATGGTTCTCATAATCCTAGAGGACCACAAGCTAACCCATGACTGGTACCTCCTGCAATAACTATGTAATAAATATTGTAATAATTGCAAAAATAGGCGGAACATATGCCATAAGGTTCAAATCAATAAATAAATCTAAATGTGGTATCAAAATACCAAAACTGAATATAAGTACTATAAAAAACTGAACAACTATCTGAAAATACTCTAGTTTGAAAAGCCTCTAAACTGTCTGAAGTGTGGAGTTGATGGGATAAATCCCCAACTGACTCCGACTACTGAAAATAATACAAAATATTAAAAATAGCCATGTCCTCAAACTACGAGGACTCACCACTACGCTGACTGCTGAAAATTTGAACTGCTAAGGGTGCTCTAGAGCCAGTGCGTCTGAACCTATGATATAAGACATTATAGTGCAAAAGAAAAGTATGCATCAATACTTTTAATGTGTTGGTATGCTGAGTGAGGTCGGTTGGAATGCATGAGTTCATATGCATGAAAAATAGTAATTGAATAACCTAAGGATAATTGAATAAGAATACATACATAAATATGTATACTGTAATTGAGATCGTGATAGTATTGAGTACTGAATCTGAATACTGACTTACTAATATCTGAGTTTGCTGATACTGTATTTTTGATAACTGAATGACTGTATCTGACAGTCCTAATTTTGTGGAACTACACTGAGTTTTGTACTAAGCAGAGTGACTATACCTGATAGTCCTGAATCTGTAGAACCGAACTAAGTTCTATTCTAAGACTAAAACTGAAACTGAGACCATGGAAAGTAATCATCTAACTGACATGCCCCTTCTCTAACTGATTTGGGGTACAACCTATAACCCCAATTGAAAGGGTGTTAATACCTTACAATGGGTAAGGACAAGTGCTGAGTCACCCTTATCTAGCAGGTACTCTGAATGAGAATGGTGGTACCATCAACTGGCAGGCATATCACCTCATCAACCCTCAATTGGCAGGTTGATGTCTCAACATATGCTGGCTATGTAGTTCTGGAATGCAAGGACATCTTCGAACAAGTCCACCCTCAACTGGTAGGTGAGTCCCCATCTTTGGGTTTACTCGGTGTTGAATTCTACACCTAACTGAATAGACACTAGACTGAATTCTAAACTATACTAAGCTAGACTGTACTATTACTGATCGTACTATATAACTGAACTAAACTGGACTGATTCTGAGTTCACTGGATTTTTTCCTAAGTTCTTTACTGATTGAATTCTACTAATTGTGAAATTACTAATTCTACTCTGTGACTGACCATGGATCTAGACAAGCATCTAAATTGTCGAGTATTAAATACCCCCAAGACTCGATAGCAAAAACTTAAAATACATGGCATAATTCTTGAGACATGGTAACTAACTACTTAGTCGTCATTCATTCATTTGCACATTCAAGTACAGCATGACATGAATACTAGCATACATGATAAACATGATATAATTTCACTATTCAACTCACATGGACAATTCATCAAACACATGTGGGGCATAATATATGCACATAATACTAAAAAAACATGTAGGCAACGTGATTCAATTCTAATTACATAATTCCAAGAGTTTCAACATGAATTCACATGATAAAGCACACATATCAATTAACTCTACATAAATCTTGCAATAAATAATGAATACACGTTAATTCAACTCATGGAAATCATGAAAGAACTCTACATGAACTTTAAAAGAGTTTCTTGGACTCCAGGGGTGGAAGGAACCCTTGGATGAACACGTCACATACCTTAGTTGATGAATTTCTAAAAGTTAATAATGAGTTCTTGAGTTCTTGATTTGAAACTTGAGCACCTAGAGTTTTGTTCTTGCACAAATTGGAGAATAATTTCGTATATTTGCTCTCCAAAGGGCTTAATTTCATATTTTGGGGGCTAAAGGACATGGGAAAAAAAATCAAATACCCCCAAGGATGTGGTTTTTTAATGACTAAAAAATTATGTTACCGACGTGCAGGCCGATGCATTGCATCGTTGGCATCAATGCGATAGCCAACACTCCGCATTGAGTCTACATTGGTTCACTGAAATTTGTACTGAAGCTGGGGAAAAACTATCTTTTCGATGCAATGGTCAATGCAACGCATCGAGATTGCATTGAACCATTAATTTGGGCAGTCAAACATGATCTAAATAAGGTTTAAAAAATCCAAAAGTTGTCCGAGAACACTTATTTTACATTCTTGATCATGAATTAACTCAAATATCAACAATTAATAGATGTAAATGTCATAAAATAAGATGGCCAACTTTCAAAGGCTAAAATAACACTAGGTCTAGGACCCCTTGACAAGCCTAAAGGACTGTTTTAAGATAAGAATTTTGTGGGGTCATACAAAGACTATTATTGTAGTGAGGGTTTTTATGGCTACGAAGTTGAGAAAGATTTCATAGGCTATGCAAATAGTTATGATCAAAACTTGGGAAGATTTGAGGGTTACGATTTTGAGGGAAAAAATAAGGTGAATGAAGTTTCTTGTGCTTATGGTGAATTTGGAGATGATATAGGAAATTGTGATAGATCTTATGATGACATTTGGGCATGTGAGGATTCTTACACTTCTCACTTCTGTAATGCCCTGAATCTGTGCCCCAAACGCTATATAGTGCTCATAATCATATAAGATCACAAGCTAACCCACGACTGGAACTTACTGCATTAACTGAATAATAATACTGTAATATGCAAAAATTAGGCAAAAAATATGCCATAGGTTAAATACTGAAATAAATTTGAATGCAGTATAACAACACCAAAATTGAAACATCTGTGAAAATACTCTAGTCTAAAAAAGTCTCTAAACTGTCTGAAATATAGAGTTGATGGGACAAGTCCCCAACTAACTCTGGCTACTAAAATAAATTGAAATGTTGCAATACTAATCATGTACTCGTACTATAAGGACTCACCACTAACTCTGACTACTAAAAATCTGAACTGCTAAGGGTGCTCGGGAGCCCGTATCTCTGAACCAATGATATAAGACATCATAGCGTAATAGAAAAGTATGTGTCTGTACTTTGAATGTACTGGTATGCTCAGTGAGGTAGGATGAAATTCATTGGTTCATATGCATGAACAACAATAAATAAATATCATAAGTATAACTGAATGAGAGTATATACGTGAATATGTAAACTGTACTAAGATCATAATAACATTGAATATTGAATTTGAATACTAATTAACTAATATCTGAGTATACTAATACTGAATTACTGGTAACTGAATGAATATATCTAACAATCTTAATTTTGTGGAACTATACTAAGTCCCGTACTGAGATGAGTGATTGTGTTTGACAGTCCTGAATCTCCATCGCACATCCCGTTTAGTTATTTTAAAGCCATTTTTAAAAGGGTATTTGGGTAATTTTCCACTCGATTAAATCCCTAATTACACCCGACCATAGCTTATTAGTTCATTATTCTTCTATGACAAAAAATTAGGGTTTATTTAAGAGATCAATCCCCAAGAACAAGAAACCCTAGGTGGTTGATTCCAAGCCAAGAATTCAAGTTTTCCTCTATAGATCTTCAAGAAATCACTTACCCGGGTATTATAGTGTTCATTCATGGACTCCTTTCGTCCATGAAACCCAAGAATCTCTTTTCAAAGTTCAAGTATATAGATTTTTATGAATTCCATGTTGGGTTTTGTTTTGTTCATGTTGATAATGAACAATTGAATTCTAATCCGTGTTTGGTGATAAATTTTAAGTGGAATCTATTATTATAGGTGTAGATTCACATGAACCTATTATTAAACCCTTGGATGATGAAATTAGAGTTGAATTATGATGTTTACTTATTGTATAATGTTGTTTACATATACTATGCTTACCATGTGTTTGATTAAATGCCTATGTGAAGGGGAAGTGCCCTACTAGTATGATAATATGAAATACCTATTTATGTACAAGTTTATGCATGACAAGTGTTTGATAAAATGTCTTAGTCAATGAACTATGGATTGTTTATGTTAGTCATGTATCCAAGAAAGTCCGGATTTTGTCATTTTCTTTCCATCGAGTCCTAGGGGTACTTGTACCCAAAAATTTAGTTGTATGCCTAGAGCCAATGTCATGTTTTCAAGATACTCTCATTCAAGCCATATTCAGTAGAATTTAGTCAGTCTCATGACTCAGGAAAACTCAGTAATCTCAGTCAGTTATCAGATCTCAATAATATTTCGTTAGTTAACAAAATTTAGTTAACTTAGTCCAGTTTAGTTCAGTTAATCATGTTCAGTGTCTATTCAGATGTGAGTATAAATTAGCACCAAGAGAATCCAAGAATGGGAACTCACCTGTTATATGAGGGTGTGATTCTTAAAAGCAATCATTGCATTCCAGAACTATGTAGACCACACAGGTTGAGACATCATAGCCTGATATATAAGGGTAGATGAAGTGGTTGAACCTGTTATAAGAGGATTCCTACCGTTCTCACTAGAGTTACTAGTTATGTGAGGGTTACTCACAGATTTTCCTTACCAGTGGCGTGGTATTGACATCCTTCCAATTGGGGTTAAGATTGGACCCTAACTCAGCTATATTGCATTATTTGGGGAATGTCAGTTAGATGACTACTCCCCACAGTTTTAGTTACAGAATTAGGACTGTCAAATACAGTCATTCAGTCTCAGTAATAGAACTCAGATAGTTCTACAGAATTCAGGATTGTCAGATATAGTCAACTCAAATACAGTATGAAACTTAGCTAGTTCCATCAGATTTAGAATTGTCAAATACAGTCACCCATATTATCAGATATTTCAGTTATAGAGTTATCAACATCTTATGGTACCAGTACTCAGATTCAGTAATCATGTTATCATGAAAACCTAGCTATAGTTATTATATATTCATGCATGTATCACATTCATATTATTTAGTCATTTAGTATAGTTCATGCATGTGAACCCTCTTTATTCAGCCTACACTTAATCATACTGATGCATTTTCACTATGGTATTTTATACCATAGGCTCAGAGACACAAGCTCCAGAGCATTCGTAGATTCCAGATATCAGTAGTTAGTCAGAGTTAGCTGTGAGTCCTCATCCTTCGAGGACATGATTATTTCTTTATTATCTCATTAATTAATTTATTAGTTGGAGTTAGTTGGGGACATGTCCCATCAACTCTTTATTCAGACAGTCATGTTTTAAAGGCTTTTCAGACTAAAGTATATTTAAACAGTTTTATTTTGGGTATTTATACCCTATTCCAGATGTTATGTCCTATGATGATTTATAAGATTTGAACCTTATGGCCTTTCAGTTCATGTTTCTGCATTCATACAGTATATTATGTAGTATTCAGGTATATATATCAGTCATGGGATAGCTTATGTTCATTTGAGGTCATGAGCACTGTGTAGCATTTTGGGTACCAAATTTGGGGAGTTACAAACTAACTTAGTATCAGAGCTGCTCTTGTCTCATCCCTATCGATGTATGCCAGAGTTCAAACTAAGTGTAGGCAAATTCTGATAAGGGGGGAAAACCTCAGTCCTGAGTGTAGGCAAATCCCATTCGGGGGGGGGGGGGCAAACCACAGCGAGGATGCTAAGTCTATAAGAAGTGGTATAATCAGAGTGGCACAGCAGAAGCATGGTGGTCCCATAACCCATAGGTCCCAGGATTGAAATCTGGCTCTAATACCAAGTTAGTTTGTAGCACCCCAAATCTGGTACCCAAAATGATACACGGTGCTCATGACCCTGAAGGACCATAAGCTAACCCATGACTGATATCTGTACCTGAACACTGCATAATATATTGTATAAATGGAAAAACATGAACTGAAAGGCCATAAGGTTCAAAACTGATAAATCATCATAGGACATAACATCTGGAATGGGGTATAAATACCCAAAACAAAAATGTTTAAACTTACTTTAGTCTAAAAAGCCTCTAAAACATAACTGTCTGAATAAGGAATTGATGGGTCATGTCCCCAAATAACTCAAAATAATAAATTAATTAATGAGATAATAAGGAAATGATCATGTCCTTAGAGGATGAGGACTCACTTCTAACTCTGACTGACTATTGATATCTGGAATCTACTAATACTCTGGATCTCCTGTCTTTGAACCTATGGTATAAAACAACATAGTGCAAATACATCAGTACGATTGAATATACTAGTATGCATGTGAGTTAGGCTGAATGCAGAGGGTTCACATATATGAATTATACTAAATGACTAAATAACATGAACGTGATACATGTATGAATACATAATAACTATATATGGGTTTCATGATAACATGATTACTGAATCTGAGTACTGATACCATGAGATACTAATAACTCTATAACTGAAATATCTGATAATATAGGTGACTCTATCTGACAGTCCTAAATTTGATGAAACTAGCTGAGTTCCATGCTATATCCGACAGTCCTAAATTCTGTAGAACTATCTGAGTTCTATTACTGAGACTGAATAACTGTATCTGACAGTCCTGATTCTATAACTAAAACTATGGCAAGTTGTTATCTAACTGACATGCCCCAAATAAGACAATATATCTGAGTTGGGTTCCAATCTGTAACCCCAATTAGAAGGGTGTCAATAACGCGCCAGTGGAAAGGATAATCTGTGAGTAACCCTTATATAACAAGTAACTCTAGTGAGAATGGTAGGAACCCTCATATAATAGGTTAAGACACCTCATCTAACCTTATATATCAAACTATGATGTCTCAACCTATGCTGGCTACATAGTTCTGGAATGCAAGGATTGCTTCTAAGAATCACACCCTCATATAATAGGTGATTTCCCATCCTTGGGTTCTATTGGTTCTAATTTCTACTCCTATATGAATAGACACTAAACATGATCAATTAAACTAAACTAGACTGAGTTAACTGAGTTTTGTTAACTGACAGAATATTACTAAAATCTGACAACTGGCTGAGATTACTGAGGTTACTGAGTTTTCCTAAGTCCTGAGACTGACTAAATTCTACTAAGCATAGTTAGACTGAGAGTATCTTGAAAACCTGACATTGGCTCTAGGATTACAACTAAATTGTTGGGTACAAGTACCCCCAAGACTCGATGGAAAGAAACTGACAAAAGCATGACTTTCTAGGATACATGACTAACATAAACAATCCATAATTTATTGACTAAGACATTTCATCAAACACTTGTCATGCATAAACTTGTACATAAATGGGGATTTCATATTATCATACTAGTAGGGCACTTATCCTTCACATAGGCATTTAATCAAACATATGGTAAGCATAGTATATGTAAACAACATTATACAATAAGTAAATATCATGATTCAAATTTAATTTCATCATCCAAGGATTTAATCATAGATTCACGTGAATCTACACCTACAATAATAGATTCCACTTAAAATTTATCACCAAACATGGATTAGAATTCAATTGGTCATTATCAACATGAAAAAAACAAAACATAACATGGGATTCATAAAAATCCATATACTTGAACTTTGAAAAAAGATTGTTGGACTTTATGGATGAAAGGAGTCCATGAATAAATACTATGCATACCTGGGTAAGTGATTTATTGAAAATCTT
This sequence comes from Capsicum annuum, assembly GCF_002878395.1. Lineage (NCBI taxonomy): Eukaryota > Viridiplantae > Streptophyta > Magnoliopsida > Solanales > Solanaceae > Capsicum > Capsicum annuum. The sequence continues at coordinate 201,658,706 of NC_061120.1, forward strand.
TGGAGAAAAACTTGAATTTTTGGCTTTGGAATCAAGCACCTAGGGTTTCTTGTTCTTAGGGATTGATCTCTCAGAGAAACCCTAATTTGTTGTTGTAGAAGAAGAATGAACTAATGAGCTATGGTCGGGTCTAATTAGGGATTAAATCAGGTGGAAAAAGACCCAAATACTCTTTTAAAAATAGCTTTAAAATAACTAAATGGGTTGTGCGATGGTGTATGCGATGGTCCATCACTGAGTCGACGGTCCATTGGTCCTGACCGTCGCACCTGGGCAGAAAAGGGGTTCACTGTCTCCCTTATAATGGCCTGAGTGACGGTTTGTCACTAGCCAGATGATCTGTCAGCCTGGGCTTTCACTTTTAGGCAGAAGGTGGTCTCACTTCCTTGCTACAACGGCATGGCCGATGGGCCATCGGCCTCCACCATTGCACTTGGGCGGTTTTGACTGCCTTCTGTATTTCGACCATAACTTTCTCTTCCGATGTCAGATTTTAACGAAATTGGTATTGTTGGAAAGCTAATTCAATTTTCCACATGACAAAAAGTTAAAATATTAATAAATCCATGTGTACAAAAATGGATTCATCTTTCAAAATAAGTTTCTAACATTCTTGAGATGATTTTAAGCTAGGTAGAAGTACGGGGTATTACAATATTTTCCCTTGAGAACATTCATCCTCAAATGAGACTGAGCGATAGAGGAGAAAGCTAAACTGATGTACATATTGAACATGAATGACTGGAACATAATTTCATGACTGACATGGCTGATAATTGAGCACATCATACTGGACACACATGTCTAATGCATGTGTAACTAATTAATGAATGCATGACTGAGTGTTCTAATGAACCAAAATTCTTACAATGAGAATGCATATCTGTTGCATGATTCTATAACTGAACTGATGCGTGAATGCATGACTGAATATGCAATGGTATTGAATACCAAGTTTATAATGGAATTCTGAACATGAAATGGATACCAAGCATGTCAATAAAACCTAAACATGAAATTGAAAAGCTTACGGAGAACTGTTACTTTGAGATAGATCTGAGTTGGCGAAGAAGAGGTGAGGATACTTGGTATGCATGTTTGCTTTGGCTTCCCAAGTAGCTCCCTCAATGGACTAATTCCGGCAAAGAACTTTGACTAGAGGGACTTCTTTGTTCCTCAGTATGCGAGTCTGATTGTCTAGGATTTCGACTGAAATCTCTTCATAAGAGAGGCTGTTTTAAGCATCTACACTCTGAATAGGGACTAAAAACTGCTGGGTCACCTATGCACTTTTTGAGCAAAGAGACATGAAAAACTGGATAAACTGAGGCTAGATCTAAAGGTAATTTGAGCTTATAGGCTACCTTGCCAAGACGACTGAGAATTTTGAAGGGACCAACATATCAGGGACTGAGCTTTCCATTCTTACTGAATCGCTTCACTCCCTTCATGGGAGAGATATTTAGATAGACATAGTCACCAATTTCATACTCTAGATCTGTTCTATAGACATTTGTATAAGACTTCTGTTGCCTTTGAGTAGCCTGAAGTCTTTCTCTGATCAACTGGACTTTTTCTAAGACATCAAATACTAAGAAGGACCTATAACTGAGGCCTCACTAACTTTGAACTAACCAACTGGAGATATGCATTTCCTACGATAGATAACTTTGAATGGAGCCATCTTAACACTAGAATGATAGCTATTTTGTATGCAAACTCAATCAAAGGCAAGTGGTCATCCCAACTACCCTTGAAATCAATTGCACATGCCCTTAGAATATCTTCTAAAGTCTGAATGGTCCTTTCTACTTGACCATCGATCTAAGGATAGAAGGTTGTACTGAGATGAACTTAGGTACCAAGAACCTTTTGGAACAATTTCTAGAAATAAGAGGTGACTTGGGTACCTCTGTCTAAGATAATAGATAACGAAACACCATGCAATCTGACAAACTCTCTGATGTAGAGTTTGGCATAATCCTCGGCTGAATAAGAGGTATGAACTGGAAGGAAATGAGCTGACTTGTTTATCCTATCTACAATGAACCAAACTGAATTATGCCGATGATGAGTATGAGGCAAACTCATCATAAAGTTTATGTTCACTTCTTCCCACTTTGAAGTAGGAATGCTAAACTCCTACATGGACCCACTAGGCTTCTGATGCTCTATCTTAACCTGCTGATATGTAGTGCACTTAGCCACAAACTCTGCAATATCTCTGTTCATCCAGTTCCACCAATAGATTTCCCGCAAGTTATGGTACATCTTTGTGGCCCCTAGATGAATAGAGTAGCGCACACTATGCACTTATGAAAGAATTCATTGCCTCAATTCATCTATACCTGGAAAACACAGATTACCCTGACAACGCAAAATGCCATCTCCCACTTGGGAGAAAAGCTCTTCTTTCTAATCCTTGACTGACTATTTTAACTTGACTAGACTGGTATCTCTATCTTGCTTTTTTTACCTCAAAAACTAAAGATGATTCTGAACTACTCTGAACCCATATATCACCCTTCTCTATATCAATTAAGTGAACACCTATTTTGGCAAGCTGATGGATTTCCTGAGCTAACTTCTTATTACTGTCCTTAACATGAGCAACACTACCCATACACAGTCTACTGAGAGCATCGGCCACAATGTTGGCCTTGCCAAGATGATAAAAGACACTCATGTCATAATCTTTCATGAGCTCTAACCACCTTCTCTAAAGAAGGTTGAGATCTTTCTAAGAAAAGACATACTGAAGGCTCTTATGATCTGTAAACACATCTACATGAACACCGTATAGATAATGCCTCCAAATCTTTAAGGAGAAAACTACAGCTGCTAACTCAAGATCATGAGTAGGATAATTCTTTTCATGGGGTTTAAGTTGTTTGGAGGTGTAGGCTATGACATTACCATATTGCATGAAGACTGATAACGCTCAACTTACACGTCAATTTAGTGCAAGGTGGTCATAGTCAATATATTTACCCAACTTTGGAGTTGGGGTCGAATCCATAGGAAATAATGTAAGTGGCGATTAAACTAATTTGAAACTAAAGCTACAAGTTAAATTCGAACAACTGACACAAAAAGATAAAATAGGGGTTTTCAATGAACAAACAAATGTTAAAGTTGTAATTTGCTTCAGAACTCAAAGACAAAATTTCAATAGTTCAAATCAATGATAAAGAATAAACTAGGGTTGTGATCACTATGATTACTAATCCCCATTAAATAAAAGCTATGGGATTGGTTTCTCATGACTTGCGGGAACCACTAGATTATTAGTTTCTACAGTTCATCCAAGTGTTTCTCAATCTACCTAGATGTTGAACTCCCTAATTCTGTCAAACTTAAGAAGTCATTCTATTCATACTAATTTTATCTCAAGTTGATCAATCTTGTTACAACATTAATCATTAGATGAGAACTTACCCTTCCCTCCTCGTTGATAATTCACTTCTTACTAGGGTTGATTTCTTATCTCAAGCAAATCAACAGTAAGCAAAGCCTATTGTTTGCAACCAACAAAAAATAACTAATACAAAAGAATTATCAAGATGTTCCCATAATCACTCGAATCTTAACCAACTACTAAATCAATGAAAGAATAGTCATAGATCCCACAAACCTAGTTGCGGGTTTTAGTTGTTCATAAGATAGAAAGAGATAACAACGATTGAATTCATAATTTAAAGCAATTAAACTTACAAAAGATGAAATCCAAAGTTGATTCTCCTCCAAGTACAATAAGAATTTCCTACAACTAAATCAAAGGATTGAAAATTTAATTACAAGCTCAGAGCCCCAAAAAGAAGTAAATTGGTCTTTGGAATAAGTATGTTTCGCGTTGATCTAGGGTCCAAGAGGACCAAGATGATTAAAACGGAGTTTGGGATGTTATATTTATAGTATACAAGTGATAAATCAACTTGGATTGGGTTTCCACTCTATTTTAATTCAGCTGGTCAGAATAATCCCGATTTTGGGTATCGGCGCGATGCGGAGACATGCAAATTCACAATTGTCAAAAAATCTGTCAAATTCTAGTAGTTGTTCGCGATTTCAACGCATCCCGGGGCCTCCTTAAACTCCAAAGTAAGCTACACGTGCCATATTTCCAAACACTTGGGCCTATTCTGAATCTATTGGTATTTTGAACACCTCCATCAAACATTTGTACATTCTACACTCGCCCAATACTTTTAGGGGTCCAAAATGCGTCCAACTTGCGTCTTGTGCTTTTGTCGAGTATTCTGAGCCTTATTGAGTTGTTTCCACTTGATTTGAAGCTTGTATATCCTTAATATATCATCATAATCCATGGAACAAGCATCCTAAATCATTAAACACATCAATTAAGAGCTCAAAACAACACAACATCCTCACCAATGAACTAAAAACATGAGCTAAGCATAGGCTAAATTCACATTGAGCTTTAGCTCATTGTTTTCACTCTTTTCTTGATCCAATTGACCCTTGAACATTATAAATAAGTTTTTTCACATATAAACACATAATAACAACCTTAGTAACTCATTAAAACACATTAGCTAGTCACGCTAGTTTTCTCGGTTGAACTCTACATGGTCGAATTGAACCAAAACTCATGTGGAAACACCATTAAACATTGTCGACACTTACTTGGACACATAATTGCTCATTTATATCGTTATTAACACATATAGAATAATAATCATCCTCAAAACAAGGCTAAATAAGCTAGAATAGTAGCGCTACAATGCATAAATTCAGCCAACATCTCCACCCCACGATTAAAGCCTTGTTCGTCCTCGAACAATTATTGACTATAAACACCATGAGCTAAAGAGACTCCACACTTCTACTACATGAAGACACTATAGATAGCACTACAATGACTACACGAATGCAAGTTTACAATATTAAGCATGTTATACACAATTGAAAGCTCATGAACACTACTCCAAAACTTCCTAGCCTCAAGAATTGGCTCACCTAATTGGCAAACTCATGCTTATTACGCAATCAAGGACATCATAGAAATCACCCACATTTATCAAAAATGTGCCCCTCACAACAAGAGAGTTACCCATAATCACTCAAAATAATGCAATTTATAATGTAATGGGTATAAGAATCAAATTATGCTCACTCTCACAAAGAATTCACAAGTTACACATAATGAACCATAGGCTTGCCCTTAGTGTAGTGTTCCACTAATAGTAGAATGTAAAGCTTAGGATCAATTAGGACTTTTCCGGTTTGTAATGTAGGCAAAGGGATGGGTAGGAACTATTTTGGCCAAGTATAGTAACTAACCTATCTAAGCGCTTTAATACACTATATTATAAATTTAAAACCAATCTCCAACAACCAAATTACACCACATTTGTCTATACATCTGTTTTATTTCTGCCCCATCTCTTTTAAGCATTTTCACAAACACTTGGTGGACACATAGTTTACTACTACAAGAATCAATTTTTCTCTTTTTAACAATCATGGCAATATTTTTAGCATAAATTATATCACAACCATCCACCACACATCAATTATACACCAATAACTATTATCTTAGGGCTTCAATTTCACCTTTTTCTTCTTCAATTTCTCAAACTCCTTTCTCAAATTCATTTTTTTTAACTAAAGCACTTAGAAGCCTTTTGGATCAAATTATGGTCTATCAAAGAAGGGATTAGGCTATTTATGAGGCTACCAAAGAAAAGGCTAAAGGCTCAATGGGGTTTAATTAGGATAATGCACAAGGGTAAGTAAAACATACGGTATAAAATAAGGCTACCAAAGAAATGCCTATATCATCTCATAAACCCACATTCTTTATTTAGCTTCACACACACACTGGGAAAGTTCTAGACATCACATGCAACAAGGAATATACAAAAATCTCACACGCACATGGAACATGCTCAACTCAATAGGATCATCATAGACTCCCAACCAAACAACAGCATGAATTCAAAATTAAGCCAACAAATACTAGAGTCACAAAACATGAGCCTAAGAGTCTAAAAAGTAGTAATTCTCCAAAATCACATGCTTTTACCAACAAACCCACTTGCATCAGATAATAAAAAATAGCACTAACAAAAATATCTCACTTATTCCTAACCTAAATTTTTAAAAAAATTGAGTCAAAATTTTGAAATTTCCCTACCCCATACTTAAAAATCTACTTTGTCCCCAAAGTGAATTTAAAAGTAAGAAATAGAAATACTCCTTGAGGCCTCTAGGTCTAGCTAGTAGCATCTTCACATAAAGGAGATCAATAGGACACCACACTCATTCTTTTTCATGCTTCAAGCTCAAGTTTATGGTACTCAGACTTCCCATTAACCTATGAATCAACCAAAAACAAAAACTACGTGAAATAAAAACTAAAACCTGAAAATAAAACCTACTTACCCTGGGTTGCCTCCCAAGAAGCGCCTAATTTAGTGTCACGGCACGACCCAATGAACTTTTTCCTCTACCTTGAGGATATGAATTTCACCCCCAACATCGCATCCATCTTTTTCCTCGATCATATGGAGGTGGTACAAAGATTAATTAATCGAGTAATGGATGATGCATGATAAACCACTTAGCCTTTAAGTGAGGTGTGTTTTTATATTGCTTATCCGGTGTAAATTCAAGAATATAGGATTATTGTTCCTCATCTTCACACTCTTCCACTATTTTAAATGATTTCACAGACAAGACATCATCTAAACATAATGTGAAAAAATTCTTTGAGTGAGACCCAACTAATTCTACTTTAAAATTTACACTATCTACTACACACTCACTTTTATTCACCTTCTCAATGTTAGTCTCAGGATTAAGATGACAATCGAGTGGTTACGATTCTTGAGTTTTCTCCTCAAATTGGCTTATGTCCTCCTCATATTCTTCTTTGTTTATCCACTGCAAAGATGGTGGGAGTGATAACTCCTTTAGCTCTGGCCACAGTTGTTCTTGATTCTCTAAAATTTGTTTTATCAATTTTTTCGCTTGATCGTGGCAGTACATATATCTTTAGAATGATCACTTTGACCACAAGTTAAACACCAATTTATAGTTCCATCTAAATATGGACAATAAGCCTCATAATGTGGTATCCCACAATAATTACAAGAATCATCACAAGAATTTTCATCACTCCAAAATCCATCTATCCAGGTTGACATCTCAAAAAGGTGTGAGAATAATAAAAATAAAAGAAAATAAAAAAACAAACTAAACAAATATTTAAAAATTTGAATCCAAGTAAGTAAACTAAAATTTCAAACCAACTCAGTATGCCAAATTGTTCCCAGGTAACGGTGCCATTTTTTATAACGGTCAACTTACACGTCAATTTAGTGCAACGCGGTCGTGGTTAATTATTCACCCAACTTTGGAGTCTGGGTCGAATACATAAGAAACAATGTGAGTGGCGATTAAACTAATTTAAAACTAAAGCTACAAGTTAAATTCAAACAACTGACACAAAAAGATAAAATAGGGGTTTTTCAATGATCAAACAAATGTTAAAGTTGTAATTTGCTTCAGAACTCAAAGCCAAAATTTCAATAGTTCAAATCAATAATAAAGAATAAATTAGGGTTATGATCACTATGATTACTAGTCCCCATTAAATAATAGTTGTGGCATTGGGTTCACATGACTTGCGGGAAACACCAGATTATCAGTTTCTACAGTCCATCTAAGTGTTTCTCAACCTACCTAGATGTTGAACTCCCTAATTCTCTCGAACTTAAGAAGTCATTCTATTCATACTGATTTTATCTCAAGTTGATCAATCTTGTTACAGCATTAATCATTAGATGAGAACTTACCCTTCCCAAATCCTCGTTGATAATTCACTTCTTACTAGGGTTGATTTCTTATGTCAAGAAAATCAACAGTAAGCAAAGCCTATTGTTTGCAACCAACAAAAAATAACTAATACAAAAGAATTATCAAGATGCTCCCATAATCACTTGAAACCTAACCAACTACTAAATCAATGAAAGAATAGTCATAGATCCCATAACCCTAGTTGCGGGTTTTAGTTGTTAATAAGATATAAAGAGATAACAACGATTGAATTCATAATTTAAAGCAATTAAACTTACAAAAGATAAAATCTAAAGTTTATTCTCCTCCAAGTACAATAAGAATTTCCCACAACTAAATCAAAGGATTGAAAATTTAATTACAAGCTCAGAGCCCCAAAAAGAAGTAAACTGGTCTTTGGAATAAGTTCAAGATGTTCCACGTTGATCTAGAGTTTCCAAGAGGTCCAAGATGATTAAAACGGAGTTTGGGATGTTATATTTATAGTATAAAAGTCATAACCCGATTTTTATTGAGTTTCCACTCTATTTTACTTCATATGGGTAGAATAATCCCGATTTTGGGTATCGGCACGATGTGGAGACATGCAAATTCACAATTGTCAAAAAACCTGTCAAATTCCAGTAGCTGTTCTCAATTTTAACGCATCGCGGGGCCTCCTTAAACTCTAAATTAATCTACACGCGCCATATTTCCACAAACTTGGGCCTCTTTTGAATCCATTGGTATTTTGAACTCCTCTATTGAAAATCTGTACAGTCCACACTCGACCAATACTTTTAAGGGGTCCAAAATGCGTCCAGCTTGCATCTTGTGCTTTTGTTGAGCATTCTGAGCCTTATTGAGTTGTTTCTACTTGATTTTATGCTTTTATATACTTAATATATCATCATAATCCATGCACCAAGAATCCTAAATCATTACAAACATCAATTAAGAGCTCAAAACAACACAACATCCTCACCGATGAACTAGAAACACGAGCTAAGCATAGACTAAATTCACATTGAGCTTTAACTCATTGTTTTCACTCTTTTCTTGATCCAATTGACCCTTGAACATTTTAACTAAGTTGTTTCACATATAAAAACATAATAAAAATCTCAGTAACTCATTAAAAAACATTATAACTCAACACAAATAGACTAGAAAAACACCTAGCTCAAGCTAGTCACACTAGTTTTCTCTGTTGAACTCTAAATGGTCGAATTGAATCAAAACTCATGTGGAAACACCATTAAATATTGTAAACACTTACTTGGACATATAATTCCTCATTTATATCATTATTAGCACATATAGAATAATAATCATCCTCAAAACAAGGCTGAATAAGCTAGAATAGTAGCACTAGAATACATAAATTCACCCAACATCAAGGACACAACCCAAACCTACTCTGGATGCATCACAATTCACTACGAACCCATCTGGACCATTTAGAAGAGCTGAGACTGGAGGTAAGGTGAGTCGAGTCTTCAACTCCTGAAAACTCTTCTCACAAGGATCTAACCACTGAAACTTGGCTTTTTTCTGAGTCAATCTGGACATAGGGGATGCAATAGAAGAAAATTCCTCAACAATCCTTCTGTAATATCCATCCAAACTAAAAAAACTCCTAATATCTGATGGAGAGATAGGTCTGGGCCATTTTTTTACTGCTTCGATCTATTGAGGATTTTCTTTGATGCCATCACCAGAAATGATATGGCCAAGGAATGCTACTGGCCTTAACCAAAACTCGCACTTGCTGAATTTGGTGAATAGCTGATGATCCCTGAGAGTCTAAAGTACAATTCTGAGATGGTCTGCATGATCACGCTCACTACAGGAATAGACCAGAATATCATCTATGAAAACTATGATGAATATGTCCAAGTATTGTTTGAACACACGATTCATCTAGTCCATGAAAGTTGTTGGGGCATTGGTAAGACCACATGACATGACTAAGAATTCTAAATGACCATATCGAGTATGAAAAACTATTTTTGGAATGTTGTATTCTCTAACTCTAAGTTGATTATAGCTAGATTGAGGTTTATCTCACAAAAATAACTAGCACCCTGATGTTAATCAAACAAGTCATCAATTTTGGGAAGCAGATACTTGTTCTTGACCGTGACTTTATTAAGTTGACGATAGTCAATGCACATTTGAGAGAACCATCTTTCTTTCGCACGAATAAAATTGGCGCACACCACGGGTATATACTGGGTCTAATGAATCCCTTATCTAGAAGATCCTTTAACTGTTCTTTCAATTCTCTAAGTTCCACTGGTGCAATTCTGTATAGCAGAATAGAGATACACTGAGTATTCAGAAGAAAATCAATTATAAAATCTATTTACCTTTCGGGAGTAATTCCTAAAAGATCTTCGAGAAAGACATCTGAATAATCATTCATTATTGGGACTAATTCAAGGCTGTGAGTTTAATAACTAGTGTCCTTAACTCGAATAAGATGATATACACATCCCTTAGATATTATTTTTTATGCCCAAAGGTAGGAAACAAGCTGACCTCTGAACGCTGAAGTACTACCCCTCCACTCTAGGACAGGTTTATTCAGAAACTAAAACTGGACTATTCTATTTCTACAGTCGACTGAGGCATAGCAAGAATAAAGCCAATCCATACCGAGAATGACATGAAAATTAGTTATCTTTAATTCGACTAAGTTTGCTAAAGTAACTTTTTGAAATATCATAATCGGGCAGTTCCTGTATGGTGCCAGGCTATGATGGTTTTACCCACTAGGTTAGAAACTAAAAGGGCACTACTAGAATTTTGAGACTGGCTCTAAAATAAACTGCTATATAAGGAGTAACAAAAGGCAAAGAAGCTCCTAGATCTAGCAAAGTGTAACCATGCACATGAAAGATCTAGAACGTAACAGTAACCACATCAGGGGAATTTTCTTGATCTTCCTGGGACTAGAGAGCATAGAGTCTATTTGGGCTTTGCCTACTAGTAGCACTGGAGATGGCACCCTTCTAGTTTAGGCAATCGGACTGAGCTGAGGAATGGTTCTACTAACCCTGAGGACCTAGCTGAGGACAGTCTTTGACTTTGTAACCTATCTTGCCATATTCTAAACAAAAACCAATGCAAGCTCTACAAATACCCTGATGGTGCTTGCCATAAGTCTGGCAAAGAGGATAGGTGCGGGCATTTCTAACATTGCCCTAAGACTTAGAGCCTGGTGCTCTATCTTTTTTACCATCCCTGAACTTAGAAGCTTGAGCGCTAGCTGAAGAAGGAGCTGTAACTGATGACTTAGGACAAAACTAAGAATGATTTTCTCCTTTTGATTTGGGCTGAGCGAAATTGAAACTACCCGTCCTTGCTCTCTTATTCTACTTCTCCCTCATCTTAATCTTTTACTCTTCTATCTGTTGAGCATGAGTCATAAGTCTGGCTAAATTTATGTCATTATTCAACATCGTAGACCTACACTCATTGACCACACTATTATTCACCCTAGAAACAAACTTACTTATCTTGGCCCTGCTATATCCAACCACATAAGGATCATATCAAGCTAATTTAGTAAACTTAAGAGAATACTCCTTCACCATCATGTTGCCCTACCTGAGGTTGATAAATTCTAAAACCTTAGCCTCTCTCAACTCTTAGGGAAAGAATCTATCTAATAATGCAATGACAAACTTCTCCCACTCTATCGGCCCTGCATCATCTAATCTCTCTGACTTCCACTTTTTGAACCAAGTGTGAGCAATATCTTGCAATTGATATTCATCTAGCTCATCACTCTCAATATGAGTAACCCCTATGATGTCTATAACCTTTTGAACCTGATCAATGAATTCCTGAGGGCCCTTATCTGACTTAAACCCGAGAAAGGATAGAGGAATCATTCGGGTGAAGTCCCGAATCCTGGATGCAGCTGAATTGGCCACTGGCTTGGTCGAAATGACAGCTGGTCATTCATTCTAATTAGCAATTGGCTAAGCAAAAATAATGAATATAGCTCTAAACTCTGCATAAGAAATATGTTTTCCCAAAGGTTGTTTGGGCTAAGGGGCTGACTGATTCCCGTTTTTTCTTTTAGAGGGCATTTTCTATAGAAGAAAGAGAGAAATAGATTAGACTAAGAGATTGACATGAGATTATGCTCACTGGCGCGACATGAATACTAAAAGAAGGAAAATTGTTCCTAAAACATCTTATATCCTCAATCACATAAATATAGCGTGCAACATACCCATGTATAAGACTCTACTAGATGCGAATTTCAGACTTTCTAGGTCTCTATTGAAACTTAGGCTTTGATACCATTCTAACACAACCCAGTCCGGGGCTCTGGCCACGATGGGCATCTCGAACCATACAGGCCTGAGATGCCCCTATCACGTCCCAACCTACTAGTAATATTGTTTGCTCTAGGCCCAGGCCCATACAACTTTAAAATGCATCACTAGAGAGTAAGTCTTTCTTACTAATATACCTAGTATCCCTCCTGTATTTTGCAATGTGGGACTCCTTCCTAAGTTGGGGTGTTACATAGGGGTACTCAGTTTACCTCTCAGTTCTTGAGAGCTTTTCATAAGGTTCTTGGCACCCAAGTTCATCTTATTTCAACTTTTCATCCGCAGATAGATGGTTAGGCAGAGAGGACCATCCAGAACTTAGAGAATATGTTAAGATATTGTATTCTTGATTTCAAAAGTAGTTGGGATGAGCATTTTCCATTGATTGAGTTCTCCTATAATAAAAGTTATCATGCTAGTATTTGGATGACTTCGTTTGAGGCTCTCTATGGTCGGAGATGTAGATCGTTGGTTGGTTGGTTCGAAGTGGGTGAAGATACTTTGATTGGGCCATACATGGTGTTTGAAGCCATGGAGAAAGTCCAGTTAATTAGAGAGAGATTAAAAGAATCCTAGAGTCATTAGAAATCCTATGCAAACATTAGAAGAAGAGATCTTGAGTTTTAGAGAGAGTTTCGTATGAAGAAGTCCCAAAAGAGATTCTTGATCATCAGATCCATATAATAATGAACAAAGAAGTTCCCTTGGTCAAAGTTCTATGGCCAAATCAGTCCATTGAGGGTGCTACTTGGGAAGCAAAAGCAAACATGTGTACCAAGTATCCTCATCTCTTCTCTACAAACTCAGATTCCGACAAAGGTAATAGTTTTCCTTCATTCAGTATTTTCCCATTCTTAGATTCATCTATATAGTTATTTTCATGAGAATTCATGCACTTATATATTAGTTCAGTAGCTCATTATATTTCAGATTAAGACATTCGGTTCATTTCAGTTGTGCATGATAGTTTATAGCTTCAGATCCCTCAGTATTTTTAGCTTAATTAGCCATATTCAAGGATAAATGTTCCCAAGGGGGACATATTGTAATACCCTGTACTCTTCTTAGCTTAAATTCATCCTTAGAATGTTAAGGGACATCTTCCAAACAAAAGAATTTTTAATTCATGCGAAATTATTTAAATTTATACTTTCCATTGCTTGGGAAATTGAATAAGCTTTTCATACCAAATTTGCCAAACTCCGACACTCAGTGAAGGAGTTAAGATGTTTTAAAGTGGATAGTGTGCTACCTGGGCAGTCACTGCATCGCAGAGATGGTTAAATTTATAATTATAATTTTCCAATGGACCTCTGTGATATTGGCAAGTCGCGAGGAGGTCCATTTTCCTATTTGTCAATTTCGAGTAGTTCAACGCTATAGAGGCACATTGTACCGAAGGCCAAATGGCATTCCTATAAGGCACCACAATGGTGGCGCATCGCGTTGAAGTTCTAGGTCCCAATTATCAAAATCCAGTGGGACAACATGATAGCTCCGTGTCGCGAAGGCCCCCAATTTCCCAATTGTCAAATTCTACTGAGCCACCACAATAGTGGCGTGCGGTAGAACATTAAATTAGGACCCCAGTTACGTTTTTCCAGCTTCGTTTTGGAGTTCAAAGAGAGTATTTTGGACTTTATTCAAGCTCCCAATGCATCCAAAACACAAGATTTTTCATACTCAAAGTACTTGGTGCTCATTATTCATCATTCTCTTCAAAAGAAAAGCCCTAAAGCTCTAAAGATCCTTCTCCAAGAAATCCAAATTCTCCATAGATTCTCCAAGAAAGCTTAAAATTGAGGATTGCCAAGACAAGATAATCAAGAACTTAATAGGAATCCAAAATTCAAGGTTCTTCATTTAATCATCCAACAAGGTATGTGGGGTTTATGAATAAGGATCTTCTTTTATCCTTATGCCCAAAACTTGTTTAAATTTCAAATTTATATGATTTTATATGATTTCCCATGAATTTGAAATTAGGGTTCATACCCAATGTTGCCATTTACAAGATTATAAAATTTTAAGTAAATTATAAGTTGAATTGCTGATAACGTACAAACTACACCTCTCATGTAAAAATGTAAGTGATCATTGTCAATATATAACCCAACTAGGTTGGGGTTGAATCCCATAGGAAATATAGTGCGAACTTAAGTCATTTGCGATTTAATCAACTGATAGTTGGATGTTTCCTAAAATGGGAGTTTTAGAGATTAGCAAATAATTGCTGGTCACTTTACTTTTAGTTTTTGTAATCAAGAGTTTATGGAAAACCAAATTTATGTTCACTATGGGTGTTGGGATTTGACAGACGCTATTCAAGATTCTTGTGGTAGGTAGGAACAACAGATTATCCTTGTTGAATTTATTCCTAAATGTCTCTCGACCTACTTAAGCATTTAAATACCTAATTCTCTCAAACTTAGGGAATTTATATTTCATAACAGGATGTTATCTCAGGTTAATTTATCTTGCTACAGCATTAATTATTAAATGAAAGGTTGGTAGCTTCCAAGTCACTATCGGTAATTAGCTTCCTACTAGGGTTAATTTCTTAGTTTAACCAAATCACTAGTAAACAGGACCTATTGTTTTCAACCAATAGATAAAGTGTAAAGCAGAGGGATTACCAAGAATTTACTACCACCGTTAGAATCCTGAATACTTAGTTACATTACAAACCCAAACCCATAGATCCTATAACTCGGGTTAACGGGTTTAGATACTCATACTGTAAAGAGCAATACAACTTATTGAATTCATAATGCTATGGCATAATACTTACATCAAAAGTGAATAGCAATAGTTGTATCTCAGATTAAATTGCAGTAGAAAAGTCCCGAAATATTGATGACAATCTCTTCAAAGTTAATTGTTTTGTTCAAGACAAAAAACTAAGAAAATAACAAAATACGTGAAATTCTAGTGCAGAATATCGAGTACCGGCCTCCCAAGAAAACCCTAAACGGTCCTTTAAATAGTTCACCCTAATTATGGAAACAAATTCACAGAGTTCAGTAATTTCTCGGACAGGTGACGACATTTTGTGATGCCTTATCAGGAGTCTGATGACTTATCACAAATGTCGTCAGCTCCTCTTTATTTTTGACATTCGCTACCTTAGGCTGACGATGAAGTGTGACGTCTTATCAAATATTTGATGACTTATCACAGATGTCATTGATAATTTACTTCAGCTCTCATGTTCTACCGTAGGTTAACAATGATCTTGACGGCTTATCACATGTCGTCATCACTTCTTCCAGCTGAATCCTATTCTTTGTGTAAGGTTAATGATGAAACTGATAACCTATCAGAGTGATGACGGCTTATCAAGAATATCTTCATCCTTAATTATCTTCTATTTACTTCATATTTCAACTCTTTTACTTCCATCATTGTTGGTTCTCTTTCATCTTGACTTTCACTGCAAAATCAAAGATAAAACAATCAAAAATGACAAAAGTTGCTTAAGACTTTGCAATTATTCTCAGTTAAAAGCCTCAAATGTGTTAGCATCTGATCACACATCAACACCCTCAACTTAAAATAATTGTTTGTCCTCAAGCAACTAAAACACAATCAAGAGGATACAAAGTACATTTGGCAGTCAATCATCTATATTATCTCAAAACCATATTTACCTTGTCCAAGGTCAATTAATTCCAAATCAACTGTGTATGCTACTGAAGAACAATAATATGACACACAATATTCAAGATATGGTAAAGTTCAGCACACAACCACCCATGTACCAATATGACACTATCCAAATAAGTTAGCAACTAGTAACATACTTAGTGCGCCCTCACAACAAAGAAATCCCTTCTTTACTCATATCAGAAATCACATATGCAACATTGGGATAATCAAAAGATTCTCACCCTCAGAACAAAATTCCAATCGATGTATGCCAAATACCATAGGCTTGCCCTAACTTTCATTACCAATATTTTCAGACAGGTCAGCTAGGATCATTATAGGCCTTCTCTTTGGCTTGTAATGTAGGCTAGGGGCTGGTATGATAGTCGATGATATTTAAAGTGACTAAGCCTCCCTAACACTACACTAGCTTCGGGGTCTCACTCATTTACCTTTTTCTATTCTTCTCTTTTCTTGATCACACTTATTCAAGATAGGTGCGGCCTTTTCTACAGTCATTTCTTTTTTTGCACAACTTTTCTTTTATTCTACCTTTCTTTATACTCATTTTACATCACACACCCCTATGATATCCACCCTCAACTTAGGCCATTTTTCTAAGTCAAGTTGCACAGTGTCCAAGGAGGACCAGGGCTAAAATAGGTTTATTATGATGTAAATATGGGAAGGTGATAGGTATCTTAAAAAGAAATTGATTATTCAAGCTCAAAATAGGGATCAAGGGATATTATGCATACAAAGAAGGTCATTTAGGCTAAAGTGGGTTAATATCAAAATGGCCTATGATCCTTTCCTAACCCCTATCCTTCAACCTTTGGCAAGACTAATCGGGCAAGTTCTGAATACAACATACAAAGGGAACTAAGTAAAATCTCACATGCATATGGCATACAAGTATATCATAAGTTACTACTTATACAGTTCATGCAATTGTTTAGCAATGGTTATCAAGTCACTAGAACTAATACCATACAAAGATGCACAATGGTCACAATTAGATGCAAATCACATAATTAAAGAATCAGACCACTTGAGAGGTGTTCACAAAATAACAAAACTATGTTAACTGCCTCAGGTACTTGTATTTATCCTAGTCATCTACAAAATGTTACAACAATAACTCACCCTACACCCTAAACTTAAAATCAAAGAAATATTTAAATAAGGGTTAGCGTATACTGGAGTAGATCAAACACGGGGATCATGGTGTCCCTGATCCTGCTGTTGCATCCTCAGCTGCCTTTTCTCCATCGGGAGTCTCCTTTCTTTTTCATGCATCTGTCCCAATAGTTGTTGAGGGCCTAATAGTTAAGGAACCTACGGCTCTCGCTTGGATGGCTACCTCTCATTCCTCATTTTCAACTAAGGACTCAATTATCACCTTCTTCATCTCCTTTTTTTAGCCTTCTTTCTCACCCTTTAATCTATCATCGCTATCAGGCCTATCTCTCTTACCCTTACCTTTATTCTCGCCTTTTTTCTTCTTTTTATTCACTAGTTCCTCCGTGAGATCAAGCAATGGGATTTCTCCCTCAGACTCATCAACAGCCGAATCTACCGATACCATAAGTTGGTGCTGCTGTAATACTCCAATGTCCGCCTTCACCTTGTCCAAGACTGCTCTAAATTGTGCAAGGTCTGAGCCCAATATTTCTCTTCCCCATGTATTAAAATGATTATCTAATTCATCAATTCGACCAGGCAAGGATCAGAAGGGCTCCAGTACGACCTTAATCCTCTTATCTACCGCAGAGGCAAATTGCTTGGCAAAGAGTTTAAACTGAGCCTCACACCACTTGGATTTCTTTGACACTCTCCTAAAATTCATAGCGTTGACAGAAAATTCTGTGGTAGACATAGCAGCTGAAGGATTTGTTTCATTTCTAGGCACTGATTCTTCTATTACTAAGAAGGTCACTGCTACAGCCTCAAAATCCTACACCATTACATTAGGTATTGAGCTGGTACCTGTAACTGGTGGGTCTGTTTCAACCCCTACTCCTCTTTCAAGTATCAATCTCAATTGATTTTCATTATATCGGATGGGGTTGTGGGTCTTCTTGGCAAGTAGTTCTTCGTCTAACCCCATAACCTCAGGTACATGGGCTGTCTTACATAACCTTGTAATTAGACAAGGGAAAGGATATGTCGTATCGGGCCTTGAGACTTAAATTTTCATCTCCTCAACAATGATCTCCCCGAAGTTCAACTTGAGTTTAGCCACAATAATCATGACCAATATTTCTCTATCATCTCTAAGGATATTATCTCCCTCAGTAGGCATCAAATGGGTGCACACTACACCCCACCAAAACTTTGCCTCTTGAGTCAGGCAAGCCTTAAAAATCCTCTTATTAGGGTTGGTCAACCATTCAGGTTTTCCTTCAGCTATGAGGGTCTCTGACCAAGACTGTTGATTCTCACGATGCTTCAATCAAGCATAAAAAGTAGGTGAAATAGCTTGTGGAGTAAATTTGGGGAGATGAAGAAATCTGTTGATTGTCGTTTCTGACAGATCCACCATCATACCTCGTACTGGAACTGTACCCAACAAGGGCTGATCTACTAATTTCTCCCCTTCTTTACACATGTTTTCCAATCGATCCTGATAGTTCGCATAGAACTCCTTAACTACTGTAGGGAAAAATAAGCTTCCTTCTTTTGTGGTCCATCCCAAGTAGTAGTTTTGGAATTTTTGCTCCACTTCAGGATATCCATTCAGCCCGGTAGTGATGATCTCCTTTTCTTCAAAAATTAGCCTTTTAATGGACCTTTATTTTATTCTGTGAAGACCATCATAGAAGATTTTTTGTGCCTTAGGAATTTGCCACCTAGCACTGTCTCGGACCCCGGGGTTCTTACATTTAACCATACCAACTTGCGTTAAAACAAAAAAAATTTGGGTTGCCTCCCAATAGTGCCTAATTTAATGTCGCGGCACAACTTGGTTATCTTGACTACTCAGACTTCGTCAAGACAACCTGCTGATATCTCTTTACCATCTTCATAGAAGACATCCACGATTGAGCAAACACTCATCTCCTTTTGCTGTGTCATGTATGAGTGTATTTCAAATCTTGGTTCATTTTCATTGAGCCTAAACTTTAGCTCATTCAGCTCCATTTCTACTATCACTCTCCCAGTTGCAAGGAATGGTTTACCCAGGATGATGGGAACTTCAAAGTCCACCTCACAATCTAGGACTACAAAATCAGCAAGCAGTATAAAGTCAGCCATCTTTACCAATACATCATGTAATATACCCACAGTCCGCTTTATAGACCTATCCGTCATCACCAACTGTACGTTTGTCGGGGTAGGATCCCTTAAAACAAGCTTCTTGTACACATCAAGTGGCATTAGGTTTATACTGGCCCCCAAATCACATAGATCTTTTATAAAATTTAGGGACCCAATAGTGCATGGGATGGTAAATGCTCCCAGGTCTACCTTTTTCTGCACTAAAGTCCTTGGGGAGATAGCACCACAATGATGGATATTGTCCTCCGACTCATGGCTAACCTTCCATTTCTTTGTGACAAGCTCTTTCATAAACTTAGCGTATCCTGGCATTTGCTTAAGTGCCTCCACCAAAGGCACATTTATTGTTAACTACTTTAATGTTGTCATAAACTTGCTAAACCTTGAATCATCATCTTTTTTCTATAATCATTGAGGAAAGGGAGGTGGTGGTACTGGGAGAGTTTTTACCACCACTTATTTTTCCTTCTCTTTTCTTTTCTACAGAGCATCATCAGAATCATCCAGCTTCTTAGACTTCACTAAGCATTCTTCTTTGGTTTCATCATCAACCACCTCAGTTACATTTTCACTCATACTTTTTCCCACAAAAGGGCCTGATAAAACCTTACCAATCCATGTGGTAATATCCATACATGAGCCATCACTTCGTGGGTTCTGTATCGTATCACTTGGTAACATTCCACTCATCCTTTGGTTAACTGTTGGGGAGAGTTGGCTTATCTACTGCTCCAACTGTTTGATTGAGATAGAGTGTGAGTTTACCAACTGACTCATAGAGACATATCGGTCTTTATAGTAGTCACACTAGAGTTAGTAGACTCAACTCCTTTTAATAATTTTTCCATCATGTCCTCCATGGACATCTTATTAGAGCTAGTTGTAGTGTTATCTCTATTTTTCGGAGGAACATATAATCCACTTCTATCATTATTGCTTCTCCAGTTTCCTTGCTCCTTATCTTTATAACCAGGCTTGTCATAGTAAGTCTAACCTTGATTACCTTGGCTATTGCCTCAAAAATCCCCTGATTATTTAAATAGTTTGCCTCTTCTTTTGGATTAGCATCAACTATATCTTTAGATCCCACAGCTTTTACCTTCTTAGTCTTACCTAATAGCAAGTGCTTGGTTAGCAAGTCCATCTATGTTTTTAGGTGCGCCATGTATTGATCCTGCTCCTCTTCTCTCCTGTGTTGTTCCATAGTCATCCTAACAGCAACAGTGGAGCTTGCTACCACAGAATCCCTAGTATGCCAAGCCCGACTCTATTTGGTCTTCTGATCAAGAATTTTTGAAGCATCTTGAAAAGAAAGATCAACAAATGAACCACCACCAGCATTATCTACAATTAGTTTTGTCATAGAGTTAAGAGCCCTGCACAAAGTCTCTATTAAGTGTAAGTCTATCATGTTATAATTCAGACACTGTATCATCTTTTTTATTAATCTCTCCCAAGTTTCATGCAAATCTTTAGTTGGGAGCTTTTTAAAGTTACTGATCTCGTCCCTCAATTGTACCCTCCTGGAGGGTGGAAAAAACCATTTAGGAACGTATCTTTCAACTGTCTCCAGTTGATTATCGAATCAGGCGTCATCTTATTTAACCACATTGTTGCCTCCCCAGAAAGAGACAACGGGAACAATCTCAAGTGGATTGCATTTTTTCCCACTCCTAGGTTATCAAAAGATTTGCAAATGGTAACAAAGTTCACCAAGTGCATATTCGGATCATCGCCAGGCAGGCCACCAAACAACCCCTTTAGATTAAAGAGTTGAATCATAGTACTCATAATGTTGAAATTTTCCCCAGGTACCAACGGTGGAGGAATAATTGCATCCATAGCACCTTCTCTATCTATTCCATCATCATCATCATTGAAATCATATTTGACAAGCTGGCGATCCTGCCTTGCTCTGAACGAACGGTTCCTATTCGCATTATGCTGTACTGGTGCAGCCATTTTTTTTGCACCCCTTGGGTTCAAATAATTCAGTATCTCCTCGTCTCCCAAGTCTTCATCCTCAGGTTTTGGATGACGTCCTTGTTGACCATCGTTCTGTATGTTCACCTGACCCCTATCTAAGGCTGCTAACCTGTCAGCCTCCTGCTGGTATGCCATTCTTCCAATTCATTGTGATTATGGATTAAATGGTAATAATGGTTCTTCAAAACTTCTGGTTCTTAGCATACTCTATGAAGATCCTACAATAGACAAAAAAACAAATAAACGTAAAACTAGGAAACTTGACTAACAGTTAATTAGAGCACACAAACTTTAATTTACAACCATATACCCCAGCAACGGTGTCATTTTTGATAATGCTCAAACTATACCTGTCGTGTGAGAATGTAAGCAATTGTTGTCAATATATAACCCAACTAGGTTGGGGTCAAATCCCACAGGGAATATGGTGTGAACTTAAGTCGTTTGCGATTTAATCAACTAATAGTTGGATATTTCCTGAAATGGGGGTTTTGGAGATTAGCAAATAATTGTTGGTCACTCTAGTTTCAATTTTTGTAATCAAGAGTTTATCGAAAACTAGATTTATGTTCACTATGGGTGTTGGGATTTGACAGACGCTAGTAACCATTCAAGATTCTTGTGGTAGGTAGGAACAACAGATTATCCTTGTCGAATTTATGGCTAAATGTCTCTCGACCTACTTAAGCATTTAACTACCTAATTCTCTCAAACTTAGGGAGTTTATATTTCATAACAGAATGTTATCTCAGGTTAATTAATCTTGCTACAATATTAATTATTAAACGGAAGCTTTGTAGCTTCCAAGTCCTTGTTCATAATTCACTTCTTACTAGGGTTGATTTCTTAATTCAAGCAAATCACTAGTAAGCAGGACCTATTATTTGCAACTAATAGATAAAGTGTAAAGCAAAGGGATTACCAAGAAGTTACTACTACCATTAGAATCCTGAACACTTAGTTGTGTTACAAACCCAAACCCATAGATCCCATAACTCGGGTTAACGTGTTTAGTTAGTCATACTGTAAAGAGAAATACAGCTTGTTGAATTCATAATGCTATGGAATAATACTTATAGAAAAAGTGAATAACAACATCTGTATCTCAAATTAAATTGCAGTAGAAAAATCCCGAAATATTGATGGCAATCTTTTCAAATTTAATTGTTTTGTTCAAGCTAAAAAACTTGAGAGAAAATAACAAAATACGTGAAGCTCTAGTGTAGAATGTCGAGTACCGGCCTCCCAATAAAACCCTAAACAATACTTTAAATAGTTCGCCCAAATTATGAAAATAATGATATTTTGAGATGCCTTATCAGGAGTCTAACGACTTATCACAGATTTCATCAGCTCCTCTTCACTTTTGACATTCCCTGCCTTAGGCTGACGATGAAGCGTGACGTCTTATCAGATCTTTGATGACTTATGACAGATGTCATTAATGATTTACTTTATCTCTCATGTTCTACCTTAGGCTAACGATGATCTTGACGGCTTATCACAACTCTGACGGCTTATCACTTGTCATTGTCACTTCTTCCAGCTGAATCTCATTCTCTGTTTAAGGTTGACGATGAAGCTGATAACCTATCAGAGTACTGGTGACTTATCAGAAATGTCGTTAGCCATACTTCTCTTCTATTTGCTTCAGATTTCAACTCTTTTACTTCCATCATTGTTGGTTCTCTAGTATCTTGACTTCCACTGCAAAATCAAAGATAAAACAATCAAAAATAACAAAATTTGCTTAAGGATTTGCAATTATTCTCAGTTAAAAGACTCAAATGTGTTAGCATCTACTCACACATCAATTGTATGTTCATTTTCATATTTTCATGCTTATTGCACTAATTTCCAGATTTTGAGATGAATTATTATTATTTTCATTATCAAGCATGATTATTATGATATTTTGACATGAGTTTGACACATGGATTTTAAGACCTAAGTTTATATGTTGGGATTTTAAGAAAAATGATGCTTTAAGCATCTTATGAGCTGATTATATCAGATTTACAATAAAATTTTGATCTTTTGATCCTCAGATTAGTTTTGGAATCCACTTTACAGATTTATTACATATTTTAGAAAGAAAAATAGCTTCATTTATAGATTGATTCAGATAAATGCATAACTGGTTTCATGATAAACCTTTATGCGAGTTTTAAAGTGTATTTCCAATGAGATGAGCATAGCAAAATTAAAGGTAGTAATATTTAGCATCCAGTTGGGTATGATTCCAAGGTCTCATACCCCAGAACTACGTGCCACCATAGGATTGAGATAAAGTACCCATAGTGGGCAGAGTTATGATCACTTAAGCAGAGGTTATACTCTCTGGAAAGAGTATAACACCTCTCCCCAAAGTGAGGTTTCTTCCTTAGGAGGACGAGACCTTGGACTCTATGTAGCTCGCATGGTTTATGTCAGTTAAGAGAACTTCCCTTGTAGAACAGTTTTTCTCTAAAAGTTTAAAAGCCTAAAAATAATGTTTTTAAGATAAAGTATTCTCCTTAATAATAAAAGAAGAACAGAAAAGCTTTTAGAAAACTAAGTGTAAAGGCTCACAAGTTTTACTCAGATTATATATTACAGAAAAGATAATCGCTACAGATTTTAGCTTTCAAATTTCAGATTTAGTAGTGAGTCCTTCTACACTTAGACAGAATGATTTAAAGGGACAATGTAAGTATAACTTTTAGAACTAAATGTTATGGCTCATAAGATTTATAAAGTATGTTTTGCTTCTTATTGCTACATATTTCAGTATTTCAAATATTCCAGCTTATGTGAGTCATTTATATTTAGCATGCATTGTTTTATAAATGATGATTATGAGATGATGTTTTACATATGCATATCACCCCCATATACTCAGTACATCCTCAAAGTACTAATCCACATATACGTTTATGTGCTACATTGTCTCATAATGTAGGTTCAAGTGATCAGTGTTAGCAACGTGAGTAGTTCGAGCATCTCCATCTACATCCAACAGTTGGTGAGTCCTTATAGTTTGGGGACTTATTCTTTTAGATTTTGCAGTTTATCAGTTTATGAGATTTAGCACTTCCTTTCAGACAGTTCGAGTTAGCTGGGGATTTGTCTCAGTGACTCTCTAGTATTAGTAGTAGAGGCTTATCAGACTACTAGTTTTAATGCAGATTATTCAATTTTAATGTTTCAGATATCATGTTCAAGTTATTCTTAGATATTATAGATAGTTTCCGCATTTAGTATGATTTTTATGTCTATATTTCCATTATTATAAGATTTAGTCTCAATAGTATGCAGACAGGGTTAGCTTAAGGCTACTCGTAGTCTTAAGCATCGTGTTACATCTTGGGGTCAAATTTTAGGGCGTTACAAAGACCATGTACTCTATATCAGATTAAGAATATTACTTCACCTTATCACTATAATCCAACAACCTCAAGTCTTAATTCAAGGAGTACTAACCACATACCACATTGGTTTGCCTTTTCATCAATCACTATATTCAGACCTATCTTTACTACACCCACTTTATGGACCTCCCCACTAAAAACCAGCAACTTTACTCTCACAAATATTTTCATCACATATTCACTTCCTAATTATTTTACATAACATAAGCTCATCTCCCTCCTCCCTTTTCCTCTACAACCTTAGCTCAAGGTAGTTACTCCAAAATTTAAAACAAAATGAAACAAACACTTTCTTATCTTAAACATTACTATTCTTCCATAGCCACTTACATACTAACATGAGGAGGTTAATTGGGGAACTAGAGCAAAAGCATCAAGAATGGAAGTAACACTATTTAATTATAACCTATGTTTGTTGATCTACTCAAGATGGGGTACGAGATGCCAGATATTATTCAATAGGCACGAAGTGCTTCATATATCAAATGTCCAGATCATATTTAGAGAGTTATTTGGACATAAACATACACAACATGAGTTCTTAGGACTGGGCACAATGAGTTTAGGTAGTCAATGATTGAGACAAGGATTGTCACTTTAAGCTATTGCTCCCTATTTAAAGAACCGATATTGTCCATGAGTTTGCATAAACTTTATTACTCTGGTTAATCCCAACATAAAATAAATTATTAATATATAGAAACCATAGTTCCTTAGAACTAATCATGAAATGAGACATAGATTTGTGGGTCATGAGCATCTTAACATAGAACTTGAATACTTGAAATATTGGATTATTGAGGGACATTATTACTTCTTGTTTGGAGGTTGGAACATGGACATAAGTGTATATAGAACTTGAACCTTAGGCATAGGCATGATTTGAATACATAAGACATTGTTAGAATGTCCTTTTGAATTGAAGTAGGAAGAGTTTGCTTGAATAGGTATAGGTTTATCATGACTATTCCTTACAACTTGCCACAATAAGAAAATTCGGTAACTATTTTAACACATCATCTCCTCCTTAGATCAAATTCACAATCCTAGACTTGAGGACACATCACCTCATTAAATCTATATCCATAACTCTTAACATAAAAAGGGGTATCACCATACACATAAATGCTGAACTCCCCCTAATAAACTATACTTTGAATGCATTGCTTTTCTGGAATACTACTCTTAACTTTCGCTAAACTCTATAGCCATCACCCTACAACTAACACTCTCAAGAGCATATACATCCACACTCCTTATCACATAACAATCCATTCTACACTACTTAGCATACTCGTATTAAACCTCTAATCACATACCCTTACAACGTAACAAAGTTTTGTTAAAAAAAAACTAAACCAAGAGCTTGCATCATCTATTTATATTCCCCCCAATTAAGCTCTAAATAAGATCATATATTAGTTCTCTAGGATTCTCCATACTACAAAATTAAAGAACATGAACTAGGTAAATATGGTACTTATACACATAAAATCTTATCTAACCACATGCTACCCGGGGTTTGACTTATTCTTATATACCTTACACTCTTATCCACTTAATGACTTAACCATAATTAATTATTTTAGCACTAGTCCTCATGTATATATATATATATATTACAATTATCCACTACTTTTTTCACAAGTTTCTAACTTAGGCTATTTAATACATCATATCCAACCTACTAACACATTTCCACAAAGCATGCATCATTAGTCTTAAGCTACTATTCCTACCTCTACAATCCACATCTAAAGTTCAAACCTATAGTATGGCATCAATCACATACCATCGATGAAGCGTACCACATACTATACTAGTCCATCAAATGGGAAAATCAACCCAAATTCCTCATTTCACCTAACTATGTCCCACAAGTTCATTCTCTACATGAAAATACTACAACACCTTATAATCTACCATATACCTTCTCACATGTTGTATGAGCTTACAACTACTAGAGAAAAGATAATCAAAGGGGTAAAGTCACCTAATAAGGAGAGTTGATCTTAATAATATAATATAACCCATTACAATCTTATTAGAATATTCTACTTTCTCACCTTATATATACGTTCCTATACATACATTCCAACTACCTTCAAGACCCTATAAATAATTCTGAGTCTCTACTTTTCACTTATTGGCTAATCTACCCCTTTTCATTCATAACCTATAAATGATTTCTACAACCACCATAACTATCCATTCTAAGATCCTTCCCTATTTAAATAAATAATACTTATAGTTAATCACTCCCTCTATGGGCTACCACACGATCTACAAACCTTGCTACAATATTAGCCTATCACCGTGAAAGGGCATACCACCCTCTACTTAAAAGTCACACAACTACATCTACCTTCTTCACTTAAGAGTTACCCCCACTTCTAACTTCTAAACTTATGGATTCATAGCACTAAATTTGGAACCATCGTATTGATCATAGGTTATGACACCGTATCACATACTACTACTTGGGTGGAAATACTTTTCCAACATTTGGACACATATCTCTACCCAAAAGCATGACATTTATAATAAGGATTATGAAAGGGATTGAATACACTTCTTACCTTAAGCTCAAATGTATGGTTTGATATAGATAGGGGTATACACTGGAATCAATACACTTTAAAGCACCAATGGACTCCTCTTAAGTCCTTCTGCTATATCATAACCTTTTATGACTCAATTAGAAAGGACCACATTGTTAAGACTCTAAGATTTTGAACTTGAATCGCCTCGTCAATGAGACATAGCTAATAAAGCTAGAGTAAAGAAGGAATTTATATAAATTCCATATGGACAACACAATGGAACAATCTAGTGTACGAAAGAATGGAAAACATTTCCTAAATGCCTTATAGCTTTCTCCTTATAAGGGTCACACGCTACACAACCATAAAAAAAATCTACTCGCCAGGGCTTTATAGACATACTGGGACCTAAACCATGCTCGGATACCAAGCTTGTCATGACTCGAGCCAAAGCCCTGGCCACGAAGGGCATCTTAAACCATGAAGGCCCAAGAGACCCCTTAGCATACTATCGTAAGCATAATCCATACATAAACTAAGTACGAAAGATATAATAATGTTCAACGGAAACTTATAATCCAAAATTTGTTAATGAAATTAGGACATCACAGTACTCAAATTCTATCTACAAAGCCTCTAATAAAAACTAACTATCTAGTCCAGGACAAAGCCCCCGTCTGGATGATATACTGAAAGACTCAATATATGAGTTAATGCCTTCTGAAAGATGGATGGCTAACAAATTCTGTCATATCCCAAGTGTTCTAATGGTGTGATGGATCATGAAGCTATACCACAGAACCAAAAATATGAGGGAAGGGGGGTGTCAATACTCAAAGTACTGGTATGTAGAATAATAAAAAAATAGCACATACTTTATGTAAAATAAGTGAGAGAATTATGAAAATAATTTATCATAATTTATAAAAACACATGGACATAATCAATGAGCTTCAAAACATTCTTATAATTCATGACTCAACTCTTTGTTTTACTTTTGAGCTTGATGGTACACCCTACAAGTCTATAATTCCATGGGGTATATGGAATCCTTCATTAACTCGTAAGCGAAGCCCTCAACCTAAGTTTTCCACAAGGGATTAAGTTCTAATATTTACTATGCCAAAAGGTTGTCGCCAGCGTACAATCCCTTATTTTAGGGCAAAATAAAACCTACGTCGGCATAATGCGATTCTGGGCATTGAGTTATCTGAACTTGTTCCTTCTTTAGGTAACCATCTAAATTTGTTTAAACCTAATTTTAACCTCTTAAAAACATACTTTATGCTTATAAACAATTATTTTCTTATTTTGTTAAGGGCATATCACAACAGGGTATCGTCATACCCAGACTTGCTAGCCAAATCATATCATATCAAATCCATAGCCCTTCTCTTTTAAAAATATGCAAATGACCACCAATATATTTATCAAATCACATGAGAGTAATTATTTTCAAAAGCATATAAAACTTATGCAAACACACTCCTTTTTCAAGACTATAACACATAGTAGTCAATTGTTTCATTAATCACATCCATTTTCCTCATTAGGAAACCATAGAATTTAGAATAGAAATCACCTCCATAAAAAACACATGAAAAGCCATGTATAATAACCAAGAGTCACTTACAAATCAAGAATTATCATCAATCATAAAACAATCCCAATGTTAGTGACACGTAAATCTCATGATTAGAAAAGGGCTTATTATTCATGAACTCAAACCCAATTCACAATTCATAACATTCTAAGACCATAAATTATATCATAGGGAAGGTAACACTTTTCAAACTCAAATCATGTATGCACAATATTATAAATCAATCCTGTGGATAAACCCCATAATAATTATGTACTTTTATCAAAATGGGTTTATGATGCATGCTCTTTAAACGATTTCCAAAACCTATTACATATACATACATACATATATATATATATATATATTTCCTTAAAACTTGTTTAAAAACATAAAATTTATGACCATGTGATTTAGGGTAGTCCCACATACCTTTTGACTGAGAAAAATCGAAGAGAACGTAGAGAGCTTTGTCATTGGAGATCAAAATCATCAAACCCTAGGTGGTTTCTCCTCTCTTGCTTAAGGAAAGATGATTTGCGGATTTGAGAAGTGAAATAATGTGTGTTAAGACTTAAGTTTTGTCCATATATGATTAGGAACAGTTATAGTATATGAAAAGACCCTAGCGCCCTTAAAATAGAATAAAATAAAGCACTTTATGATGCTTGGCTTTTGCTTGGCAGCGCATGGCCAAAGCCATTCTCATGGTTGGCAGTGCACAACCAAATCCAACCTCAGGGTTGACGGTACTCAACCAAAGCCAACCTCAGAGTTGGCAGCGCATAACCAAACCCAACCCATTCCAGTGGCGTTCGGCGATTCCCTTCGCGGGCCTAACACTTACCCTGGAGAAGGTCTTACTAAAATACTCATAACTTTTGATTCCAAACTCAAATTGTCAAATGGTAAGTTGCGTTGGAAATAGGACTCAAAGATCTTTAATTTGATATATTGTGGTCCACATAAATCCTTATATTCTATAAGTCATGATCGCTGGAATTTGACCCAAGAAAAATCATTGACGAAAACTCAACCAGTAAGAAAGTGCTCAACTTAACTTTGAATAAAAAATTAACCTCAATGTTGTATCCATGGTTGAGCGATTCAAACTTTAGAGGTGGAAGATGAACAAAAGGGTATAAATCTATTCTTGATTCTAGGGGGTTCATTTTTTTAAAAGCTAGTGCTTGAAGAACTTGTTGTTTGTTCTAGTAGTATTTGGGAAGAATATGAAAAAGGATATGAGTGGTCCTAATGGAAGATTTTTTGATTTGCATGTAATAATCCATATATGCCATTACTTCTCTTATTTTACGCACAGATAATTTTCAAGATACAAACAGTCCAATGCTCCATTTACAACTTTGTTAATTTGTAAATAAAAAATGTTGTTAACAATAATTGTGAGTCCCTTGCCAAAACATACATATCATCTCTAGTTCGAACACCTTTCGGTAATCTAGCAGTTGTATCTCTTACCAAAGAAAGGATAGTAAAATGAGACGGTTTGTTGTGCTTAAGAATGTTGTGATGCGAACCTTTTTTAACGGTTTTCCTTTATACCTTTTCAGTGGAGCAACAAAAGATCTCTGAGTATCAATGGTCATATATGAGAAAGTATTTTGTACCATTGAGCTTTTTCTTTAAGGAAATAAGCTCTTAGTTTCTCACAGCAGGTGCGAATTATTTTGAGGATCTTCATGATTCTTGATTCATTGAAACCTTCCACCAAGATAAAATATGGATGATATACCTTTGGCCATTTAACTTTCTTGTCTGGCATGTAACCAGAGAATATTCTTTTCACCCTTAATGCAGTTAGTAAGCAAAAAAGAATCTGTTTCAGACATATCAAATCTGAAATTACTGTAAGCATGCCATCATAGTTCAAAAAGAAAAGTTGCTTCTTTAGTTGTGTTGCTTGTACTCTTTCTAATAGGTATTGATCAGTAACACAAAATAGTGATTCTTGTTCCTTGTCCACAGGTACCTTGTCATTGTCTGTTACGCTTTACTAAGGGAGAAAGGTTCTTAGCCACTTAAAATATTGAAAGTTCTTTGGTGTAAATTGGCTATACATGCTTGTCATATGCTTCTCTGATCTTCTCCAAATCTGGCTTTTTTGAAAATCTTCTTCGTAAACATGCATAAGTGTAAACATAATACTAGAAAAGATATAGTGTATGGACTGCGCTATATACTCAAATTTGTTACTACATATTTCCCAACAAAAGGGGAGGAGGTGTTGTCTTGCAATGTAGCTTGCAAAAGGATGAAGGAATTTGTGATTCCATCAATTCAGTAGAATACTAGCAATGTAGGTTTGGTAATACTAATATTTACATTGCCTTTTGAGACTTTCCCTTTCTATACAGTCAGCAAGTGCATTGATAAACGTGAACTTTCTGGAACCACTAGCACTAATACTAACATTCTTGTGATGAGTTAAGCTTTTCTGCGTTACCTATCCTGCCAACTTTGATATTATTTTTTCTTTAGTTTTTTCTGTTCTTTTGGTAAAGGTACTATGTAAAGTATGGAATAGGATAGAGTTATTAATTTTCTTTCACTTACTGTGTGGCTTTGATACGTATTTTAGGATTTCCCTTAAATTTGCAAATAAATAAGAATGATAAAGAGAAAAGAATATTAACAAGGCGTGTAAAGGATTAGCACGTCTCAACAGTTTTACTTCTATATTGAGATGGGATTGTTGTCATCAATTTTACTTTTAGTATTTTACATGCAAATAGGTAGCATGTGTCAAATGTT
Organism: Capsicum annuum; assembly: GCF_002878395.1. NCBI lineage: Eukaryota > Viridiplantae > Streptophyta > Magnoliopsida > Solanales > Solanaceae > Capsicum > Capsicum annuum. Next base: position 201,690,090 of record NC_061120.1, read on the forward strand.
TGCATAATCTTATTTGTATTTTTATAAGAAAAACATACACAAAATTCATTTCTTAGTAATTAATTCACCAGGTTGTTGTGGAGTTTTATTCATATTGTCAACTAGTCATATTTTTGCCAAAGTAACTTAGAAACTAGCATAATCATGATTGAAATGGCATGGTTAAATTAATAGGCGACTGGTTAAAATATCATCAGTTCTTCTTTCGGTCTTTTACATATAAATAGGCAGAACATGTCAAATAAACAGTGCTAGTATTCTACTAAATTAGTTAAATTATCATCATTCTTCTTTAGGTCTTCATAATCTTATTTATATTTTTATAAATAAACATACAAGCACTACAACAAAAACTGCTCAAAATCTAGTATAGTAATGATAGTGTTATTTTCTTAGCTATTAATCCGTAAGGTCATTCGAGAGTTTTACTCTATGTATTATTTCCTCATGTTGTTGGACTTCTTATTGGAGAATACACTTGCCAAAACTGCTCAAAATCTATCATAGTCATGATAGTGTTTAGAAATGGTATGTTTCTTGTTAGAGTTGTGACCCAGATTTTGTTGATCCGACCTAGAAAATTTTGCAAGTTTCGTAGTGCGACCCATGTTTCTGATTTGCAATGGAATCTGTGATTTTGAATGGGGTCAATGGGCCCAAGACTTATTTGTATGCACATATTATATAAGTGCATTTAGTGGGTTATTTTGGGTATTTAGAAAATATGTTATTGAGATAATTCGTTTCCACGTTGTACTCTCTCTCTCTCTCTATTACAGTGAATTCTTATGCCTCTGCCTGTGGTTTTTCTCACAAAAGTTTCCACATAAATCTGTGTGTTATGGTTTTTCTTCTTTTGGTTTGCTTAATTTGTCTGAACCATAACAAATTGGTATAGATCTTGGTCGATTATTTTCTCGGGGATGGCATCCATGAAATATGATATTCCATTGTTGGATCACAACAATAGATTTTTGTTATTGCAGGTTAAGATATGGGATGTGCTCGTGAAGAAGGATTTGGACGATGCTCTATTAGGGTTTTATCATATTCTCTTATCATTGACAGTTGATGACAAATGACCTAAGGATCAGAAGGATCTATCTCAGACCTACCTTCATTTATCCAATCAGATTCTATAGGATGTTTTGAAGGAGACATCGCTATTGCATTGTAGTTAAAACTGGAATCTTTATGCATGATGAAGAGCCTAGCTATAACGCCCTAAAAATGGTCCCAAGACTTCACACAGTTCTTAGGACCACTAGTGATCCCAAGCTAACCCTTCTACTGACATAACTCATAAGCAACTGAATAAAATTCACACATTTGAATGAAATAAGTGAAAGATTACTCTTTTCTAAATCTAATAAATACAAAACTAAATTAAAATAAGTATAATTCTTCTTTTACAAACAAAACTAGAATCAAATACCTTAACTCTACTGACTGTCTATGAAGCCTCTACTAGTATTGCCTATAGGTGGCCGGGACATGACCCCCAATTATCCCAAATTAATACGACTGAATAAAATATTGCTCAAACTATATGATTGACTCGAGCCCTTGAATCAAGAGGACTCATCACCTACTAACTAGAAGCTGTAAACTGTCTGAATATGGTATGCGTGCTATAACTGAATTGATACCTATATTATGAGATAATGCAGAACATATACATATATATGGATCATTACTTTGAGGATGTAATGAGTATACGGGGTTGAATGCATAAGTAAAATATTATCTCATTATTATAATTAGTAAAACCAAGCATGCTAAATGAAAATGACTCATATAAGCTGGAATAACTGAAAACAAGAATCTGTAATAATAAGAAGTAAATCATACTTTATAAATCTAGTGAGTCATAACATTTAGTTCTAAAGGTTGTACTTGTATTCTCTCTTTAAATCATACCTTTTATCTGTAGAAAGGACTCACTCCTAATCCGAAATCTGAAAGTTGAAAACTGTAGCTAATATATTTCTATAGAGCATACTCTGAGTAAAAATTGTGAGCCTTAGCATTTAGTTTTTCTGAAAGCTTTTTTGTTATTCTTTGCTTTTAGGGAAAACAGTTCATCTTATGGGAAGAATGCTTTTATCTTAAGGCTTTAAATCAATAAACTGTTTTAAGAGTAGGGGACTTCTTTTGGGAGGTTCTTCTAACCGACATACACCATGTGAGCATTCATGGAGTCCCACGTCTTTCCCACATTGGGTTGAGTTGTTCTACCATAGACATCAGAATAGAACTTCTTATCTTATGTGATCACAATCTTAGTCATCTACGTAGAAGTGGGAATAATCTTAATTCTGCGGTGGCTCGTAGTTCTGGGGCATGAAACCTAGGTAACATACCCATCTCATTGCTAAATAATATCTCATTCTTATGCTCAGGATCTTAAGAAATCCACTTCAAAAAAATAGCACAAGGATTTACAAGAAAACCAATTATTCTCTTTCTTTCTTTAAATCTCAACTCATATAAACAAAGTGGATTCTTTATCTTAGGCTCAGGACCAAAAAGGTCAAATATTCATAGAAAATCTGAGAATAATCTTATCTTAGGGTGCTCAAAGAACAAACAATCTTGAAGTAGCAATCTTAATTAGGGCTTAATGACTCATGCATCAAACTCGTGTTAAAACATCATAATATTCATGCTTGGTGATGTAAACATTTATAAATCAACTTAAAATCTAAAAAATTCTGCAATATACATGAAAATATGAACATAAACATGCAATTCAACTTCTAAATCATTGTAAATCTTATAAACTAATAAGTAGCAATATTGGATATAAATCCTAACTTCAATTTCATGAGAAATCATATAAAATTTCAGTAAATTTATAATTAAAATAAGTTTTGGGCACAAAGATGAAAGGATTAAACTTGTTCATACCCTACATACCTTAACTGATGATCTTAGATATTAAAACTTAAATCTTGGATCTCTTTTTGTGCTTTGAATATGAATTCTTAGAGTTTTTGTATTGGAATTCTTAATCTTGAATTACCTAAGAGAATTAATGAAGGAATTTGATTTTCTTGGGGAGAAAGATTTGATGATCTAGGGTCTTATTATAATTGAGAGAGAATGCTTTGATTTGGGAAAAATTCAATAAATAATGACCTGAGAATGATTTTAGGGATTAAATCCCATATTTGGATGAAATAAAGTTATGGGAAATATCAAATTTAAACTTGGACGAACCTTTTAATTTCCATCAAAATTTTTTGAAATAGGTACCTGGTACAATGTGTTGTGATCGCTTCGGGCCACTGAAAATAGAAAAATGGGAACTGAGGGCTTGGTGCGATGCGGAGGAATCGTGGTGCCCTTTTTAAAAGTTATTTTGACCACCAACGCGATGCGGTAAGATTGCATTGGGCTACTGGATTTTGACATATGGGAAAATGGACCATTCCGTGATGTGCCAATATATCGAAGGTCTACTGGAATTAATGATTGCCATTTTTTCCTTCTCCGCAATGCGCTGAGAGTCCAGGTGGCACACTGTCAACTAAAAAATGCTCTAACTTCTCAACTGAGTGTCGGATTTAGGCGAATTTGGTATCGATGGAAATCTTATTCAATTTTTCACACAATAAAAATTTGAAATCATGAAAATATGTCATGAAATAAATGGTATTCATCTTTGAAGAAAATTCTTGACATTCTAAAGACGAATTTAAGCTAGGAAAAGTACGGGGTGTTACACTAACTAGTAAGTTGTATATCAAACAATAACTTTATTAACATCGTATATCTGAGGGTGCTTCCTTGGAGGATAACCTATTTATATTTAAGGAAATCATCTTTTATTTAGAGACTCTGGAGGTTAAGTACGATGAGAAAGATCTATGGTTGATTCTGTTGTGTTTGCTGCTTGCATCATACTCGAACTTTAGGGATACGATTTTACATAGTTGTGATACCTTGACCATGGATGAAGTCTATGATGTGTTGTTCTATAAGGAGAAGATGAAGCATCTTGTGAATGGGTCAGAGACTCAAGCAAATAGTCTCATAGTTCGAGAAAGGAATCGTGAGAGAAACTTTGGGGGCGATGATAAAAATAGATAGAAATCCAGAAATAGAAACAAAACTTATAATTACTATAAGAAAAAGGGTCATATCAAATCCAAGTGTTAGAAGTTACAGAACAGAGAGAAAAGAAAATCTCCAACACCAAAGGGAAACCAACTAGAGAAGTCCAACGAAGCTAGTTTTATAGATAATGGCGGTAGTAATGGAGAACTCTTGGTAGTTTCTGATGATAAATCCAAACCGTATAAGTATTAGATTCTTGATTCAGCTTGCACGTTTTATGTGTCATAATCAATATTGGTTGACAACATATGAAACAATCTCTAAAGGTGTTGTGTTAATGGGAAATAATACACCTTGTAAGATAGCTGGTATTGGAACAATTAAAATTAAGATGTTTGATGGGGTTGTGAGGACACTTGGTGATATACGGTATGTCCCAGACATAAAGAGAAATCTTATTTTCTTGAGTACCCTTGATTCGAATAGATATAGGTACACTAGTGAAGGTGGAGTTCTTAAGGTTACTAAAGGTGGTTTGTTGTGATGAAGAGATAGAGAAAGTCTGCAAATTTGTATGTCTTTCAAGGCTCTACAGTTATAGGTGATGCAATATCTTCTACCTCCCTCTATCAAAAAATGAAATTGCTAAACTTTAGCATATGCGTCTAGGGAATATGAGTGAAAACGAGATGGCTAAACTAAGCAAAAAAGGACTTCTTAATGGGCAGATTATTACGAAATTAGAGTTTTATGAGAACTGTGTTTTTGGGAAGCAGAAGAGAGTCAGATTCACTAAAGGCATCTACTCAACTAAAGTCATACTTGATTATATCCATTCTGATCTCTGGGGTCATTATAGAGTACCTTCTAGAGAAGGTGTGAATTACTATTTAACTATTATTGATGACTATTTCATAAAAGTGTAGGTGTTCTTCCTGAAGCAAAAGAATAATGTGTTGCCTACTTTTAAAGAGAGAAAAATTATGATTGAAAAGAAATCAAGGAAGCATGCAAAATGCCTTTAGACTAATAATGGTCTAGAGTTCCGTTCTAATGAATTTAATGCTCTGTGCAAGTCAGAAAGAATTGTGAGGCACTTGGCAGTTTGTCATACTCTGTAGCAGAATAGTATGGTTGAATGAATGAATAAGACTATAATGGAGAAGGTGTGTTATATGCTCTCTAATGCTGGTTTACCCAAGTATTTTTGGGCCAAAGATGTTTCCATAACTTGTATTCTTATTAACCGCTCTCCCACAGTCGCAATTCATAAAAAAAACTCCACAAGAGGTATGGTCTGGTACTCCTGCTAGTTATTCTGATTTGAGGATATTTGGATATCCTGCGTATACTCATAGAAAGATAAAGCCTAGATTTGTTAAGTTCTTATTGATGGGTTATAAGCTTGGTGTTAAAGGTTATAAGATTTGGTGTCCAAAAAGAAGAAAGGTTATAATTAGCAGGGATATTGTGTTTGATGAAAATTCCATACTTCGGGCTCCCTTAGAATTTAGGGCTTAACCTCCAGATGAGCTTAGTGACATGAATCAGCAAAAGTCAAGCACCCACATTGAATTGCAGATTAGAGAAAAGTCTACACCAATGCCTACTTCTCAATCTAGTCTGAAGATCTGGAGTAGTACTATTTCTATTTCACTAACAGTGATGCCACTATATTCTATTGCTAAATACAGGCCTAGAAGAGATATTAGACCTCTTCAAAAGTGTGCTAAAGATGATTTGATTGCTTATGCATTGAATATAGTAGAAGGTATTGATTTTGGTAAAGAACCTTCTTCTTACTCAGAGGCAGTTAGTTGTGATGATTTTGGCCGATGGATGATTTCTATGTAGGAGGATATGGAATCACTTCATAAGAATGACACATGAGATTTTGTGAGATTGTCTAAAAATAAAAAATTTGTCCATTACAAGTGGGTATTCAAAAAGAAAGAAGGAACATCGAGAGTTGAAGATGCAAGGTACAAAGCAAGACTAGTTGCTAAAGGCTACAGTCAGGCTCCAGAAATTGACTTCACAAATATGTTTTCTCCAGTTGTAAAGCATAGTTCGATTCGAGACTTGCTTGGTATTATGGACTTGCATAATCTTGAGTTAAAGTAGTTATATATCAAAACTACATTCTTACATGGAGAACTTGAGGAGGATATCTATATGCAGCAATCAGAGGAATTTGTAGTTTCAGGAAAGGAGGACTATGTATGCTTGCTAAAAAGTCTCTTTATGGCTTAAAACAGTCCCCCAGGCAGTGTATAAGACGTTTGACTTATTTATGAACTCTCATATGTTTTGAAGGAGTAGTTATAATAGCTATGTATACTTCAAGGAGTTAAGTGATGATTCATTCATGTATCTTCTCCTGTATGTTGATATGTTGATTGAAACAAAGGATATGAGAGAGATAATAAAAGTCAAAGCCCATCTCAGCAAGGAGTTTGAGATGAAGGATCTAGGAGAAGAAAAGAATATTTTTGGCATAGAAATTATGAGGGATAGATAAAAGTGTAAGTTATATTAAGTCAGAAAAGGTATATTGATCAATATGAAAAATTCCAAACATGTAAGTACTCCATTGGCATCTCACTTCAAACTCTCAGCTACTTTATCTCCAAAGACAGATGATGAGCATGACTATATGTCTCGAGTTTCATACTCTAGTTCCTTTGGGTATCTTTTGTATACGATGGTGTTTTCTCGACCAGATTTATCTTATACAGTTAGTGCAGTTAGCAGATACATGGCAAATCCTGGCAAAGAACATTGGAAAGTTGTTCAGTGGATTTTTAGATACTTGCATGGATCTGTTGATATTTGTTTGCAGTTTGGGAAAATCTCCTGTAGGCTATGTTTTCACCATTGATGGTTGTTCTATCAGTTGGAAAGCTACCTTACAGACTACGGTTACTTTGTCGACTACTGAGGCAGAGTACATGGATATTATGGAGGCTTTCAAGGAAGCTATTTGGTTGAAGGGTTCATTTGGTGAACTTAGCAAAGACTTACAAATTACTACGGTCTTTTGCGACAGTCAGAGTGCTATATTCCTTACAAAAGATCAGATGTTTCACGAGAGGACAAAGCGCATCAATGTTTGGTATCATTTTATATGTGAAATTATTGCTCGTGGTGATATTGTGGTGAGCAAGATTAGTACCCATGATAACCCTGTTGATGATGACCAAGACACTACCAAGTGCCAATTTTGAGCATTACTTGGACTTGGTTAGTGTTAGTTATTGAGATGTGCCCTTAGGGGCTTTTGTGAAAGAGGTGTAGAGTTTGTCTTGAAATAGATGTGAGTTCTGATTTAGAATTCGTGTCAAGGTAGATATTGTTAGAGTTGTGATCCAAATTTTGTTGATCTAACCTAGAAAGTTTCGTGGTACGACCTATGTTTGTGATTTCAATGAGGTTGTGGGGGCGAAGCCCCCGCAGTATGGACCTTTATGTTTTTGGGCCTAGGACTTATTTATATGCACATATTATATAAGTGCATTTAGTAGGTAGTTTTGAGTATTCAGAAAATACATGACTGAGATAATTCGTGTCCACGTTGTACTCTCTCTCTCCATTATAGTGAATTCCTCTGCCTCTAGCCGTGGTTTTTTCTGCAAGGGTTTCCACGTAAATATGTGTGTTCTTGTTTTTCCTTTTGCTTATGATTTGCTTAATCTGTCTGAATCATGACAATTCTGTTAACAAGTGATTGGTTAAGTTACCTTCTCTTTTTTCTTCTAGTTTTTCTTTGAAAAGCATCTGAATTGCAGCAATTACCAAGTGTTGAGATTATTGTTTGCTAATTAATTTATGTTTAGGTCTAATTTTTTGTTAATTTGTTAGTGCGATGATCCATTGTGTAGCAGAAACTTGTTTATCTTTTCACAGGGTTGTTTTTTCGTACAAAGAAAGTGACGTGGAGTCATCTTTAGCACCTAAAGTATTTGAGATACTTGGAGAGCCAGCTGTTGTATTAATGGGTCATCTCCCATTTCTTCAATTGCTGACCCGCATAAGAATGCTAGTTTTGGTCAATGGCTTAAAGGAAGAAAAGTTCGCAAGTTGTTTGGGAGGTAGTATTGCTATGGAAGGTTACTTTATTTGATGAGGAAGTTGTTAGTTCAAGGTGAAGTATGAAGATGGTGATGTCGAAGATCTTGAATGGCATGAGATGGAACAAGTTCTAAGACTTTTGGACATTACTATTCCATTGCAAACAATAGCCACAAAAGTCATTAAGAGAAAGCAGAGATCCATTCAGAAGTACGGTGGTTGAACTAGAAATTATGGTGTAAAAAGTTACAAAGACACAGTGAAGAAAGACGCCATTTTTATGTAGAACTTTGTGCATGTCAACTATGGCACAGAGTACTTTAAGCTCGATCCTATGGATAAAAAGTACATTAATCCAGCTTCATGAGAAAGATTTGAGAATTCTGAGACATCTTGTGGAGAATGGTAGGTAAATGTAGTATGATGAGTTGAATCATTACAGGTAAAAAACATTTGGAATATTATTCATGCTTGAATGTGATTTAGGAAAGTGAAAAAGTATTATGTAAAAGAAAGTAAATAATTTTTATGATGAAACAAGTTCTTAGTTAAAGCACCAAAAGAAAGTTCATAAAAGATAGGTGCAATATAGATCCAAGATATACACATTGTTGTTGTTAATAATTTTTATGTCATCAATGTAATTTAGTATATAAAAACATGTCCATTAACATTTTGTTCTAGGTTATTAATCATTACATATTAAAAATATTACATTGTTAATACATATAATTGTATACTTTTCAATGACTCATCAATATATATATAAAAAAGAGAATAAGAGACCTGCCAATGTGACACTCTCACAAGTCAGGATTTCTATTTATCTTTTTTCCTATTTTTTTGAATTTTTCTTTCATTCTTCTCTTTAAATTATTAAATTAAATTAATAAATAAACGCTGATTGCTATCATTCTCTTTTCTAAATGTTTCTTATGTATCAGTTCATCTGGGTAATAAAGGGCCGTTTTGTTTTACAACAACACCAAATTTAGCTAATATTGTAAAATCTATAATGGAGAACCCATCAGTTAGTTCAAACATCCACCACAACAAAGCTAAAGGTACCTAAACTTGCTTTATGAGAAAATCATATTATTTAGTTCATTAGCTAATGACGCTAAAGTTGAAATCTCTTTGGCTTAAAATTCTTTTTGTTTTTCTGTATTTCAAATTTCTGTTAACTAATGGTTCTTTTCTAGATTAACTTCAATTCTAACAACAGCCAAGGTATAAAATTCTTGAAAAATTATTCAGTTTTTCGGTTAATTTTGCTAAAGTTGGAATCTCTTTGACTTAAAATTCTTTTTTTCCTGTAATACAAATTTTTGTTAAATAATGATTCTTTTTCAGATTCACTTCAATTATAACAATAGTGAAGGTATAAAATTCTTTTATGTTTGGAGTCATTGTTGTTTGATTTCATGGATTTTAATATTTAATTTCTTTCCACCTTCTTGTATCAGATTTTGGCAGTTTTACATGAGGAACATCACCACCTTAATTCGATTGGATAATGTCTCAGGTGAGTATAAGATTAGTATTAACTATATATGGATGCACGCCTTATATTTGATTTATTTCCTATAAGATGTTTCAATCTTTTTCCTTTTTTGATTTTTTCTTTTACGTTGTTTGATTTATTTTTCCTTCCCTAATTTCAAGATGGTAAAGAAATATTTTTTTATTGTTGAAACTTATAATAGGATATCGAGGTAACAACATGTTCTTCATAGGATAAAGTAAGGCGTAAAAGTCATACAAGCGTAACGTGTACTGATCTGCATAGCATGTTGGTATCCTTACTTATAGAGAACCAGTCTAAGGGTATTAGTTTTAAGGTAAGCATCTGAATTAAAATTAAACCTTTCTTAATTTAGCTAGCATTGTAGTGTAAGAGGTAGAGTGTAAGTTCAGAGCAAAGATGTCCTTTTCCCTTTGGTGTATTGCTCTTTTCTTGACATATAGTACTTGGTAAATTCTAAAGTATATCTCTATGCTGCATCAGACTCCTCTTTTTCCCCTTTTAATATCTTGTGGGTTCTTAGGCAGTGGAGAAAGTTGTTGGAGACATGTTCTCGAACTCAGCAAGCATATTAGGCCTATTATGAAAAAAGTAAATGGTACATATTGTTGCTATAATTCTGTTAAGTGTCCATAACATAATAGTTATAACAATCCACACATTGATTTCTGGTGGCAGATTTCTATATATCAAGCTCTAAGAAGATACTTCTTCAAACCAGAAGTAGATGCTGAAAGGTTTCTGAAACCTGCCCCTGAAAGTGAAAGATACAAAAGTTTTTTTAGGCTATTTGTTATTTTATTTTTGTTTTTTCTATTTGAATTCAAATTGTATCTGTCATGGAGAGATAAATCTGATCTTCATTTAGTACGAATAGTCATATTAAAGTCTCCCTAAGTACACCTATAAGAGCAAAGAAACTTTCAATCGGAGAAAAACATAGAAGACGTTTGTGATACTATTAGGCAAAAAAAATATGACATTTTCCCTTCATTTTGAGCTGGAATAATCTAGGAGTATATACATGTTTTTGATGTTACAAATTTGAATTCGTCCTTTCTTTTGATTTCCAATTTAAATGGTATGATACTAACATACATAGATCATATCTGTACGTATTTTCTTGGCACATTCCCCCCTTATGGGAAGTGGGGGAGAATATTTCTGATTAGGATATTTGTTTGGACTTCTATATCTGTTTCATTTGATGATTTCCAGTATTATGGTGATGAACTATTTTTCCTGAGAGAACAAGATCTCCTTCCACAGTAAAAAGAACAATATATGCATGCTTTCTTCATTAAGAAAAAATCCATAAATGTGTATGAATTGGTTTGGTTTATCACCCAATTTCTTTTTCTTTAGTCTATTGATTGAATTCTCTAATATGTTTCGTGTATCACTCTGTGACTATTTATAGGTGTTGCAGACATTAAGTTAACTTGAAATTTTTATGTATCTCTTCCTTGTTGGTGCTGTTGGGGCCACACCACTAGCTTATTATGTCCTTAATAGAAGAATCATTTTTCTAAAAAAGATTTGTGCTTTGATTGAAATGATCGGTTCTGTGTTTACTGAAAATTTCCTTACGCTGACGTTTGTTGCTCCTAACTGTTCTCCTAAAGATCATGGTCAGCCGTCCTCCGCCCTTGAAAAATTTGACCAACTAGCAGTGACTGGGCTGTCATCTGCAACCAATCTTACCTATAAAAGTTGATAGCAGTGAGTTGGAAAAGGGGGCAGTGAGCAATTCTAGAGCTTAAGAAGCATCTGATGCTAATGAAAAAATTGATATCCTTCATGCTTAGCGATCGTGATAGTGAGAGTAGTGATAGTGGAAGTCAAAGTAGAAGCCGAAGTAAAAGTGTGGCCAGTGAAAGTAGTCTTTAAGTGAGTTTCATAAGGGTGGTGTTTCAAAAGGACAGTTAACAAATTAAAATTAAAAAAAATCATGTCATGTCATGTCATTGAAAATATCAACTTGCATCTTTTAAGATGATATACTCATTTTCCTTTTTATATGGCTTATCTACGCTACAAGTTGTTGTAGTATCATCTATGGAAGATAAGAAAAGTATAAGATTGTGTATGCCCTAACTGGAAGCTATAGATGACATGATATTCGCATGTGTTGTTGCAGTTGAACTATGAACTTACAGCTTGTTTGGATGGTGGTTTCCCATGGTATGCTATGGTATGGTTACCATGGGAACCATGTTTGTTTCCATGGTATCCTAAAAATGATGGTATGGTTTGGTACTATTCCATGGTTTCGGGACTATGGAATCCCTTATTTTTCTAAACCACCAATTTGGTGGTATGCCATGGTTTCCCTCTTTTTCTTCCAATTATGTCCCTGTATAATTTTGTTTAATCCTATTTTATCCTCCACCCTATTTTTTTATTCTCTTTTCTGCTCTTTGCAGTAATCTCCCAGCAGCTTCAACAACAACAAAGTCGAGGCTTCTACTAAAAGCCCAAGAAAAGAAAAATAATGGCGAGGCTTTTCTTTGCAGTAAGCCCAAGGAAAGAAAAACTTTGGTCCTTCCAATAATTCTGCTAAAAAGTGATCTAAGAGGCTTCAAATTTCAGTTCAAAAGTTCAAACTTAGAAGGGTACCAATGGTAATTTTTACAAGAACAAGAAGGGAATAGTCAATTTTAGCAATAATCAAATAAGGATATTTTAGTAAATTTACCTGTTACCATACAATACCATACCATCAAACCAAACAAAAAACCTATTATTAAACCACAATAAATGATACAGTCAATCCAAACATGGTATTGTACCATACTGCACTGTACTATACTATACCATACCATATTGTACCATACATTATGAAACCATGGCAAACCACCATCCAAACAAGCTGTTAAACAATTAAGTAAGTTTCTGAATAAAGGAACATTATAGATTCTATAATGTATAACATTTTATTTGTGTTCAAGTGGTAGATACTAGAAGCCTAGAAAGGATAGAAATGATCCGTATGAAAACTATAAGGGATAGGCCAGTCATTATTGCATTGCTTTCTTGTAGGAAAACTCTAATGAAAACTGCATCTGGTATTGTTCGGAAGTTTTGTCTCTGTAGCATCTACTTAAACACCAAGGTAAAGAATTCATGGATTTTATTTTCTTTACATTTGATATCTAGGTCCTTGGCGAAGATCTGGGCTTCTCTCTCCAACGGCTCTCTCTCTTTCTCCCTACCCTCTCTCTCTCACTCGCCCCGGTCCCCGGCCCCCGTCGCCATCGCCGACCGTCGGCGCCGACCCGACCCGACCTTCGGTCCCCAGCGCCGACCTCCGGCGCCGCTCTAACGGCTCTCTCTCTCTCTCTAACAGCTCTCTCTCTCTACCCTCTCTCCCTTACTCTCGCCCCGATCCCCGGCCCTCGTCGCCGTCGCTGACCTTCGAAGCCGACCCGACCCGACCGCCGGCACCGACCCCTGTCGCCGCTCCCCGCCACCCTCCGTCGCCGACCTCCGGTCCCAAGCCGTTCCCCCCTCTCCCGCTGTTCATACCCCCCACCCTTTCCTGTCCATACCCCCCCTCTCGGCGGGGTACACCATCCCTTCCCCCACCACGGCCTCCAGCCAGCCGCCGCCCAGTCTCCAGCCACCAACTCGATCTCCAGCAGCTGAAGCTCGGTCTTCAGCCGCAGCTCCATCTCAGCACCGGAATCCCCCGAAAACCGGCCAACACTGGGATTGGTTTCCGGCTTGGTCTACAAGCGTAATCCGGTGACTTCTAACCTTTGTTATTTCGTTATTTCATATTTCATTTTATTTCATTATTTCATATTTCATTCTTCGTATTATGCTAGTAGTAGCCCCTGTACCTTGACTGGCTTGGGATTTGTGGATATTGTCTGTTGTCTGTTGTTGCTGTTGCTGTGGTCGTTTCTTGCACTGCTTTGGATTGGGTTATCGGCTGGAAAGCTGTATTTGGGGTTGTGGGTGTTGAGTCCAGTGGTGTTTGCCCCCTAATTGAGTATAGTTTTATTTCGGGAGTATTTCTTTGAATTTGTGTGAGCCTTGTATTTTTTGCTGCTGCTTTGATACTACCATCGTATATATCTTTATATTTCCTTATACTTCCGTGTAGTTGTGGCTGTGGGCGGTAATGGTCGGATAGGGTCATGTCCGAGGGGGTTGAGGCGTGGGGCCGTGGTGGGGGCGGGGGATGAGGAAAGGGCGAGAGTGGGAGGAAGGCCAAGGTTTGGCCGCGGGGGGGGGGGGGGGGGGGGGGTAGTGGAGGGCATGTGGATAGTGACGGTAGGCTGAGGGTTGGGTCTTGGAATATAGGGACCCTTCAGGGTAAGTCCATAGAGCTTGTGAAGATTCTTAGGAAGAGAAGGATCAACATTGCGTGTGTTCAAGAGACCAAGTGGGTAGGATCTAAGGCTAGGGATATGGATGGTTACAAGCTGTGGTACTCTAGGAGCGAGAGGCGTAGGAATGGAATTGGCATCTTAGTAGATGAAGAGCTTAGAGGTCAGGTAGTAGAGGTGAAGAGGATCAACGATAGGTTGATGACTATTAAGTTGGTCATTCGGGGGTTTACCCTGAACGTGTGTAGTATTTATGCGCCGCAAGTGGGATCGAAGGGGGAGTAGAAGATGCGGTTTTGGGAGGCTTTGGAGGAGGTGGTGAGAGGCGTGCCTAGTTCGGAGAAGATTGTTGTAGCAGGGGATTTCAACGGGCACATCGGGACGTTACCGGGAGGCTTTGGTGATGTGCATGGTGGTTTTGGTTTTGGGGAGAGAAATGAAGAGGCGGCTACCCTATTGGAGTTTGTGAGGTCCTTTGGGCTGGTGGTGGTGAACTCGGGCTTCCCGAAGAAGGACAAGCACCTGATCACCTTTTGAAGCGCGATAGCCAGGACCCAGATTGACTTTTGTTGCTTAGGAAAGCGGATAGGGCATTGTGTAAGAACTGTAAAGTCATCCCGAGTGAGAATCTTTCGACCCAGCATAGGCTCTTGGTTATGGATTTGGGTATAAAGAAGAATAGAAAGAGGAGGAGTAAGGAGTGTAGACCTAGAATTAAGTGAGGTGGCCTGACGCCAGTGAATGTGTGGGAGATAGGGGAGAGGTTGGCGGGAATAGGGGTGTAGGAGTGTAGGGGGGACGTGGATAGTATGTGGGACAGGGCAGCAAGGTGCATCAGGGAGAATGCAAGTGAGGTGTTGGGTGTGTCTAGGGGCCGGGCCGGGCACCATCGGGGGGATTGGTGGTGGAATGAAGAGGTAGAGAAGAAAGTGGGGACCAAGAAAGGGGCGTATGCTAAGTTGGTGGAGAGTAAAGACGAAGAGGAGAAGCGGGTAAACAGGAAAGAGTACAAGCTAGCGAGGAAGGAGGCTAAGTCAGCAGTCACGACAGCTAAGACGGCCGCTTTTGAGAGCTTGTATGCAGGGTTACAGGGGAAAGGAGGGGAGAAAAAGTTGTTTAGACTCGCTAAGGCTAGGGAGAGGAAGGGTCGTGACCTCGATCAGGTAAGGTGTATTAAGGGGGAGGACGGTAGAGTGTTGGTGGAGGACGGCCATATTAAGAATAGATGGCAGTCGTACTTTCATAGGCTCTTGAATGACAAAGGGGATAGAGCTATTGTGTTAGGGGAACTGGAGCACTCAGAGGAGTTTCGAGATTTTAGCTATTGTAGACGTTTTAAGGTAGAAGAGGTTAGACAGGCTGTTCGCAGGATGCGAAGGAGTAGGGCGACGGGGCCGGATGAGATACCGGTGGAGTTTTGGAAGTTCGTTGGAAAGGCTAGGGTAAGGTGGTTGACTGGATTGTTTAATGAAATATTCAGGACGGCAAAGATGCCCGAGGCTTGGAGGTGGAGTACCATGATCCCTCTCTATAAGAATAAGGGGGACATTCAGAGTTGCAATAACTATAGGGGGATTAAGTTATTGAGTTACTCTATGAAGATCTGGGAGAGAGTGGTCGAGGTGAGGCTGAGACGGATAGTGTCTATTTCGGAAAACCAGTTTGGATTTATGCCCGGCCGCTCGACGACGGAGGCAATCCACCTGGTACGGAGGTTGGTGGAACAGTATAGGGAAAGGAAGAAGGATCTGCACATGGTGTTTATCGACCTAGAGAAGGCTTACGACAAAGTCCCCAGGGAGGTGCTTTGGAGATGCTTGGAGGTGAGTGGAGTACCGCTGGCATATATCAGAGCAATTAAAGATATGTATGTTGGGGCGAAAACCCAGGTGAGGACGGCGGGAGGAGACTCAGAGCATTTCACTGTCCTGACAAGATTGCATCAGGGATCTACTCTTAGTCCCTTTTTGTTTGCGTTGGTGATGGATGTGTTGACGCGGCGTATTCAAGGGGAGGTGCCGTTGTGTATGCTTTTTGCAGATAATGTAGTTCTGATAGATGAGACTCGAGGGGGTGTGAATGACAAATTAGAGGTGTGGAGGCAAACTCTTGAGTCTAAAGGGTTCAGGGTGAGCAGAAGCAAGACAGAGTATGTGGAATGCAAGTTTAATGACGTGAGGCGGGAGAATGAGGTAGTAGTGAAGCTAGAAGCACAGGAGGTATGTAAGAGGGATAATTTCAAGTATCTTGGGTCCGTGATCCAGAGTAACGGTGAGATTGACGAGGATGTCTTGCACCGTATTGGGGCGGGATGGATGAAGTGGAAGCTCGCATCAGGGGTGCTGTGTGATAAGAAGGTGCTGCCCAAGCTTAAAGGCAAATTCTACAGGGTGGTAGTCCGTCCGGCCTTGTTGTATGGAGCGGAGTGTTGGCCAGTTAAGAACTCCCACATCCAAAAAATGAAGGTGGCAGAAATACGGATGTTGCGCTGGATGTGTGGGCTGACTAGAGGGGATAGAGTTCGAAATGAGACTATCCGGGAGAAGATTGGTGTGACTTCAGTGGAGTGCAAGATGCGGGAAGACCGATTGAGATGGTTCGGACACGTGAAGAGGAGGGCATGGATGCCCTGGTCCGTAGGTGTGAGAGGCTAGCGTTGGATGATTTTAGGCGGGGTAGGGGTAGGCCAAATAAGTACTGGGGTGAGGTGATTAGGCGGGACATGGAGCAGTTACAGCTCACCAAGGACATGACCCTAGATAGGAAGGTCTGGAGGACGCGAATTAGGGCAGAGGACTAGGGCCAGTTTGGGTCGCTGGTGTAGGGAATTACTTGGTGGGGTTTTATTCCTGTTATGATTCCGTGTTCCGTGTTCCATGTTTTATTACGAATCTGTGTGCTTCCTCTGCTTTCCTCTGTTTTATATTACTTATGGGTGCCGTATTTATGTTATGTAATCTACTGGTGTGCTTTACTATGTGTTTGTGTGGTATCTCGTGCCTTGAGCCAGGGGTCTATCGGAAACAACCTTTCTACTTCTTTAGAGGTAGAGGTATGGACTGCGTACATCTTACCCCCCCCCCCCCAGACCCCACTAGATGGGAATACACTGGGTTTGTTGTTGTTGTTGTACATTTGATATCTAAGTCATTAGAAATGTATATGCAAACAATTTTTTTAATTTATTTTATAGCAGAATACGAAAAGATAGTAACGAAGTATTTTATAGTTCGACAATCAATTGGTCGTTAAGGTAAACAACTCAATATCTTAGTGTATAATCTTCATGTGCAACTAAAAAATAGTACGAATTAGGTTGTTAAAATCTTCTAGGGATTGGCTTAATTAATATGTATTGGAGAACATTGATTGTTTTCTTTTCACATATCGTTAGTTATGAGTAGAAAAACTGAATCATGTAACTTGATGTAATTTGGTAGGATAGAACCAAAATCAAAGAGATTGAGAACAAAATTGTATAATAAAAATGAAAAATTTATTAATGTGAAAAACACACTTCTGGTCATATGATGAGTGACACGACACTCTTAATAACTAAAATATATATTTTTCTTTTTTCTCTAATTTTCTTTTGATATATACAAAAGATTAAATCTCAAATGATTAGAGCTACACCTCCTTCTCTTCGTCTTTTTTCTCTCATCTCTCTTCCCTAACACTAGATTTTATGCACCATAGTTTCAAATTCATGCATATTCTCTTTCATCGAAGGTTCTATTGCCATTGATATTTCATATTTGGTGTTGCTCAGGAAATATACAGAACTAAAAGTAATGTAATTTTCTTGGTGTCGGCTTTCTCCTCCTCTTGTGCATTTTGTTAAGCAAGATCTTCAAAATGGAGAAACATAGAAAAAGTTGTCTGCAATTATGTTGATCTATCAAATCTTCTCTCCAGTGATAAATTTTTTTCAAATTCATTTTCCAACACAGATAATAAGGATGGAGTGCCTCAGGAAGTACAAGGTAAGTGGCATTGTTCAGTGACCATTGTTGTAAACATTGGGGTTAATCCATCTGCTACATATATGGGTGAAGATCAAGGTATTGAGGATTCAACCAACAAGGTTGTCTATATTATTAAATCTTTAAATATTCAGGAGCAACTTTCTTCTAAAATAAGAAGTTTATTGGGTATTAAGAAATACATTCAGAATTCAGCAACCAAGTTCGACGCTAAGAAGCAAGAAATTTCAAAGAACATTGAATAAACAATCAAGTTTCTTTTGTGAAAGCATAGTGATCTTCTATTCTTTGTCGATGAGAGCATAGTTGATCGATAATGCTGAAAAGGTGTTTTTATACTGTAAGTATGATGACATTGATCCACCTTTTGTCAACCTTGCATATGGACTGAAGTATGTCAAGTGTTGAATAGTATGATCTAGACCATGAAAGTTGAATATTGAAGCTGAAAATGCTTTTTGATTTTTGATGAGGTTCTTACACCGTCAATTATCGGCTGCAGTTTAATTTTTAATTTTGTAGTACAAACTTATACTATAGTAGTTAAGATGTGGGTGATCTATATATACAAATTGGTTTGGTTGAAGAATTAATACATGTTGTATGATTCTATTCAAGTCTTTTACT
The DNA here is from genome assembly GCF_002878395.1 of Capsicum annuum. Classification (NCBI taxonomy): domain Eukaryota; kingdom Viridiplantae; phylum Streptophyta; class Magnoliopsida; order Solanales; family Solanaceae; genus Capsicum; species Capsicum annuum. Next base: position 201,708,698 of record NC_061120.1, read on the forward strand.
ATGTTGCTTTTTAGCAACATTTATTGTTCGTGTTGTGGCTATAAATATTCTAGAAAGGCCAGTGTGTCCTCAAAGATTTATGCATCATAGTCTTTTAGATCCAAGAACAGAAGAAGATAAAATCAGTTCCATTCGTATATTTGTAAAGTAAGAAAAGTTCTTATCTTGGGCATTTTTGTAGGAACTGCATCAAAATCACTACATTTATGATGTGAGTGATATTTATCAGATTACTTTTCTCATTTTCTCATGAGATTTCTAAGTTCACCAATTTTGCTTGCATTGCATTTGTATCACAAATGGCTTGGACCATCGTTCCAGATTAATTTATGTTACTTTTTAAGTATTATTTTACTTTAATTTATTACATAACACCTTCATCATATTCTCAAAATTGGAGTTTAGAAAAGTTGGGATTATACACATGTCACGACATAAAAATTAGTTCATGATAATACTTATCGTGGTCTAACCTAAACAAATAAGTCGATCACCAAAATTGATAACGAAAAATCAAAATAACAATAATATAGCCCAAGACAAAACTTCTAGAACAAATTCAAGCAAATATAAGCATAATTAATACGGAAACTGAAAGAAAACTCATATATCCCCAAGATCTGGTGTCAAAGTATAAAACTATCTAATACAATATCTGAAAATGCACATCTGCCTCAGATAAATAAAAGTAAAGACAAATATAGGTAGATGAGATCCGAATTGGCCCCAAACTCTGGAACAAATAAGTACCTCGAAGTCTAGAAATCACTACAAAAAATCAATCGTCACGGGAGGTGCTCGTACTAGGTTCTGCAGCGAAAAGGCACAGTATGAATGAGTACGATTATACTGGTACTCAGTCGGTATCATAGGCCGATTAAGAAAAACAGAAAATAATATAGATAAAATAGACTATGAGAACATATCCTGGAAGAAAAAAAAAAGATAAAATAGACTATGAGAACATAATCTGGAAGCAAAAAACTTTTCAAACAATAGCTCACACTATCTCCACTAACAGTTTTAAATATAGCACAAAAATAAACAATACAAGTATACAGGAAAGAATATGAGAGACTAAACATAGAATCATGGAAAATATACCCATGCAATACAAGTGAATGCAATAATGATGGAATGGAATCGTTAAAGTCATTGTATGACTTTCTATATACACCTACCGAGTTCGCAACAACGCAATAGAACCCATATATGTCAATTTCCATCTTCTCAATATAAATCTAATAGTAAAAATAAAATTTACTAATATTTTTTGATGACCGCGCGAAGCGCGGATATGTTTTCTAGTTTCATTCTATAACAAACATAACATTAACCCAAAAAAAAGAACCAGACACGATGAGTTCGCGAAGTCAAAGCTGAAAGGAGTCAGTAAAAATATTTGGACTATAATTTTAATTAATATGAATTTGTTGAATTCGTAAAGAATTGTACTATTAATAGCATCTGACGAGAATTTTAAGGAAATTGGCATATCACACGAATTTTAATTACAATTATGTAACAGATTTTTTATTATCAAGAAAAAATAGCAACTCCTAAGTTATTTATATAGCTTTCAAAATAGAAATTTTATTCTAGGTTATTTCTCAATACATACTAAAAAAATTGAGTAGTCAATGCGTATAAGTCTACACTTTTTCTTGACTCATTTCAACCTAAAATAAACATAAAAGTCATTTACAGAAAGAAAATCAGCGCGATGGATTTTCTACGGTGCAACTCAAATTGGAGTCAATTAAAAATTTTGGACTCTATTTCTTAATAAATATGGATTTACTTAATTTATTTTTCAATAAATTGTACTATTGATAGCATATCCCGCAAATTTTAACTATAATCTTACTGAAGATCTTTTATTATTAAGGAAAAATAGTGATTCATAAATTATTTATATAGCTTCTAAAATAGTAAATTTATTCCAGATTATTAATTAATGCATATTTTAAAAAATTTACACCATAAATGAATACTTTTTAATGACTCACTTCAATCTAAAACAACCATAAATTACATTCGCAAATAGAGAATCAAACACAATCGGTTAACTAGTGTGAAGCTCAAAGGAGTCAAATGAAAAAAATTAAACTTTAATTCTTAATTAGTATGTATTTAGTGAACTCATCCAAAAGGAAATTATACGGTGCACCACACATTACTCGAATTTTAACTACAATTATGTTAGACATCTCTTATTATCACAGGAAAATAGTGATTCATAAATTATTTATGCAACTTTCTAAATAGTAAAGTTATTCTAGGATATTAATAATACATAGTAATAAAAATTTCAACCACCAATGCATATAATTTCAACTTAAAACACACATAAAATTTATTCACAAAAGAAATTCAACAACGACACGAATTTCAACTACAATCTTGTAAGGATCTTTTATTATTAATGAAAAGTAATGATCCCTAAGTTATTTATGTACGTAACTTTCAAAGTTGTAAATTTATTTTAGGTTATCAATTAACATTTATTAAAAAAATGTATCGTCAATGAATATAAATATATAGATTTTAATGACTCATTTCAACCTACAAAAACATAAAATTCATTCTTTAAAATATAACCCGGCGCAAAGGGTTCTTTATTATACTAATTGTTAATAAAAACCAGTATACTTATTCTAGGTTATTACTTAATTAAGATATATTAAAAAAATTATATTATGAATGCATATAATATTATGTAATGACTCATCGCATACTAAAACAGACATAAAATTCATTGAAAAAAAAAAAAAAAAAAAAGAACTAGGCATGATGGGTTCGCTAGGGTGCAACCTATTGGAGTCAAATGAAAAACATTAGAGTTGGATTTAAAGAATTCATTGTTAAGAAAGTACTATCAAAACTTAAAAACAAGTTCTACAGAGAGGTGTGGTTAAGTTGGTCATGTTGTATGAAGTGTAGTGTTGATCGGTCAAGAACTCTTATGTTTAGATGTGAAAGTTGCGAAAATGAAGATGCTGAGGTGGATTTGTGTGCATTCTAGGAGAGATAAGATTAGGAATGAAGATAATTGAGACAATGTGAGACTATCTTTGTGGTGGAAAAGCTAAATAAACCAAGATTGAGATTGTTTGAGGATGTGAAGAGGAGACAGGTAGGTGCCCGAGTGAGGAGGTATTAGAGGTCGATAGTGGTGGGTTTATGGAGACGTAGAGGTATATAGGTTGAAGAAGTATTATGACGAGGTGATTAGATAGAACATGAAATATCTATACCTTACCAATTACATGACTTTGGATCGGAGGTAATTGAGGTCAAGAATTAGAGCGAAAGATTAGTAGGTAGTTGAATTGAGTGTCGTCTTGCTTTACTGCGAGATAGGCATGGGGTACCACACATATTTCACCAGTAGTATTAGTACTAGTTTTATATTTTTTTTTGTCCTTCGAACTCTTTTATTGCTTGTTGTTTCTTTGCTCCATTATATCTTTGTTTTGTTTTTGTTACTATCCCTCTTCTAATTGCTATACGTAACGATTTATTTTAGGGAAAAGGGGTAAATATACTTTTGCATTTAATATATCTTTAAATTGTTTTTATATGTGTTACTTCAGTCGAGGGTCATTTGGATATTTGAAAATAACCTCTCTACCTTCTCAAAGTAGGAATAAGGTACACGTACATTGTGCCCTATACAAACCTTAACTGTGGAGTTACAATTGGTATGCTATTGTTGTTAGAGAATTGATCGAAAAAGGAACGTATTACGTAATGATTGTACACCAACTTTAACAACAAATATGTTACAGATCTTTTATTATATTAAGGGAAAATAGTGATTCCTAATATTATATATTGTTTCCAAAATAGTAAAATAAAAAAAGATAAGACACAAGTAGTGCCCTCCCCAACCCCAACCCCCCCCCCCCCCCCCCAAAATAAAAAGAAAAAAATAAAATTATACTTAAATTTGCTATGACACACCTAAACTTTATAGAGGTCCTAATACTCCTAAACTCAGTTTTTCTATATTTTGTGCTCTTTTGTGGTGACATGGCTGCCAAGGCAACACAAAAGAAGCTCAAAATATTTTGCTACTTGGCAGCCACGTCAGTGAAAAAGAGCAAAAAAAATACAAAAAAAATAAATTTAGGGGGGATAATAAGACTCCCGCAAAATTTAGATGTGTCATAAAAATATCAAATATAGTTTGGAAGAATACTTGTGCCTTATCTCAAATAAAAATATAAGAATTGTCATATATTTCACATGAAAGATAAGATACATCAAGTCGTATAATTTGAATTTTAGAATGTCCTTTTGGAAGGAGGAAGCATTATTTCAGAGGAGAGATTAGATAACAAATCTAGAAAATCATTAAAAATTCACTTATCACCTAATTAATATTTCTTTTTAACACTTTCGACATCTATAATTTATAATCTAAAAATCAAACAAGTATTGTAGCACCCCCAAAAATTTCTAGCAGAAATCTAGCTTATCTAGTATGCCTCTTAGATCTGAAGAATGTGTTCGTCTAGTATTGACGTTGCTTGGAAAATGTTTGGGCAGAGTTGGGAGACTCAAATGAAAATTTTGAATGTGATATATGGTCCGTGCCCTACTCCGAAGGAACCCTCTACGGGAGGAACCCCGTATTGGGACCCATGTTGCGGAGCCTAGTGGGAGAACACACGAGTTAGCCTCCACCCATGGTCAACACAGGAGGTAGGGGTGTAATTGGCCCCATGCCTCACACACCCTCTGTTGTGCCAAATCATTTTCTCTTATTTTGTTGGGGGGGGGGGGGGGGGGGGGGGGGGATGATTTGGTAATTTTAACTTTATAGAATTGTCTCCTCCTAACTTAAAATGTTGCCTACACGATTTTTTACCCCATTCTCAGATCTAAACACTCCCTCTTCTCTCTTAAAACCCTAACTCTCAACTCCTATAGAACAACAATAAATCAAGGTCTAAGGCCTCCCCTAAAGGTGATACGTGAGAATGTACTGGTATGCTAAATGAAGTAAGGCTGAATGCATGAGTTTATATGTATGAACAATAACTAATTGAATGACATGCAAGAGTTGGATTAACATACATCGAGGATCTGTAACTACTGAACATATTGTGTATACTGTAACTGAGTCTACTGGAACTAAATTTAATAACTGAATATACTGATAATCTGAGATCACTAATAATCTGAATTATTGATAACTGAGTGATTGTATCTGACAGTCCTAGTTTTATAGAACTGAACTGAGTTATATTCTGAAGACTGAGATCAAAACTGAAACTGTGGGAGGTAATCATCTAACCGACATGCTCCAATCTGAACTAATAGGGGTCCAATATGTAACCCCAATTGGAAGGGTGTCAATACCGTGCCATAAGTAAAGACAAGCTGAAGAGTAACCCTCATTTGTCAGGTACTCTAACAACAATGGTGGAACCCTCATCTGGCAGGTTAGAACACCCCATCAACCCTCAACTGGCAGGTTTGATGTTTCAACCTACGCTAGCTACGTAGTTCTGGAATATAAGGATTGCTTTTAAGAATCACACCCTCTGCTGGCAGGTGAGCCCCCATCCTCGGATTCACTAGGTGCTGAATCTTACTCCCAACTGAATGACACTAAAGTAATTTTTCGAGAATTTTTCTCGATTTTGACCCCTGACGTGACGCGGAGCTATCGTGCCGTGTCACTGGAAAATTGCATGGTGGCGCAATGAGGTGATATCGCATTGCCACTTTGTTTGTGAATTGAAAGTGCACCACGACGCGGTGAAATCGCGTTGGTACATTAGAAATTGACAATTGTGAACTGGGTCTATGGGGTGACACGCCAATATCGCGGAGCAGCACTAGAAATTGATAATTTCTATTTTGACACACTTTGTGACACACTACTGGCCTGAATGATGATGTGTTAATGATTGAAACTTAAAATCGTCATAAATTTTTATTCGGTTGTCGAATTTAGGAGAATTTTATATCGTTGGAAAATTAATTGAATTTCCTACGCAATGGAAGACTCTAATTAAAAAATTACTGAGTATTTCAAAAAAAAAAAAATTTAGGATAACCCATGTACTGAGGGTTAATCTAGGCTAGGAAAATATGTGGTATTACAATATACATAAGGCGAGTTCAATAAATCGAGGTCCCAATCACAATTTCAAACACCAACCAGAAAACATAGTACAAATATTTCAACATAGTTTGAGCCTTTTATGATATACTCCCGTCTGGTTTTACTTGTCATTGATTTTCTTATTGAATTTTCACGTTTACTTATCATTTTTGGCATATCCAAAAAAGATAATTTTTGTTCCTATTTATCCTTATCACTAATTGTTTATTCTCTTAATGATAATTTCAAGACATAATAATAATCATCAATTATAGGGGTACTATGGTAAAATAGTCATATTAATAATTATTTTTTTAATGAGTGTGTCAAGTTAAAATATGACAAGTAAAAGCAAATAAAGAGAGTAAATAAAAATGGAGTTACATCATATGTATGTTCCGCTTGTAGTGTAGAATTTCTTTACTTTGTAATTACATACTATTCCCTTTGTCCTATATTAATTGTTTATTTTTTTCTTTTTACGTGCAACCATAAATAGAAAGATAATTTTTTTTCTATTTTACCCTTACAACTTATTGCTTATTCTCTAAATTGTAATTTCAAGACATAATAGTAACCACCAATTAACACGGGTACTATTTAGGCAACTTATACAAAAAGGCTTTTTTATATACTCTATCAGAATTTTATGTTTTTCATTTTTATTGTCTGTTTTCACGATGCCTCCATAAAAATATATGGTATATTTATACCATAAAAATTCATGGTATATTTATATATTATACAAATTATATTTATATAATAAAAATACATAGTATATTTATACCATACAAATTATATTTATACCATATAAATTATATTTATTTCATAAACATACATGGTATATTTTAGATATAAAAAATTTATACCATGTAATACTGAAAATATATATTTATAATTAATAAATAATTTTTTAACAAGAAAAGTACTTCCGACATAATGAGATATACCATGAATATTTATTTCATAAATTATATTAAAAATATAATATTAATCTGACTTTGACATAAATTATATTTATACAATAAAAATACATGGTATAAATGTACTTCCAATATAATGATTTTTATTCTATAAATATTTATTCATAAAAATTATGGTTAATCCATTAGATTAGAATTAAAAATACACGATAATGAAATAATACTAGTTGATTATACATGAAAATAAAATGAATATACACGAGAAAATAATAGAATACTTAGTTTATTTAAGAATATTTGAATTTTGAACATAAGAGAGAAAGATTCGAAAGCAGAGATTATCTTTTTCACTTTTAATTTGAAGATTGAAAATATATCTCTTAAATTAAGGTGAATTGATAATTAGTTATAACATTAAATTAGAAATTATAATTATCTTTTCTGATTTTATTAAATGCCTATATATGTAAAAATAAAATATTTTTATAATATTGATAAAGTACTATTATTTTAGGTCCAATAGGTAGGCGAGAAGGACATTTTTGGCCCAATAAGTAGATGGAAAGGATATTTTAAGTCCAATAGATAGACGGGAGGCGTTTTTACATCATTTTACATAATTAAAGAGCATTTTAGGCCCTTTTTCGTTTTAGATGTTTTTCATTATGTTTCGTCTTATCACACTAACATTCATGATTTACGATATAACGCTTACTTTTTTACTATATTTTTCTATGACAATTGTTTTAAACTGTTTATTAGCAATGAAAAATAATTACATTAGACCAATTTACCCTTTCAAATATCATACGCTCATCTTTGCCTCAAATTATTTATCAAGACAAAACTAAGTATATTTTTTTCTTTTTATCCGTAACAATAATTATTTTTGAAGATTACTAATACCTAAATAGAATAGATATTTAATGAAATTATATTATATTTATATTTAAGATATTAATAAGGGTAAATAGTCAAATATTTTTAAAAATTAATGTTTTTTTAAGGAGTGTCAGTAAAAAATATGACTAGTATTTTGAGATGGTGAAGTGTACTTCTTCGTCTACTTTTCGTGGTTGATAATTTGAGGTTAAACACTTGGGGTGCTTTTAATGTCCATTAATTACAGAAATAAACAAAATTATTTCATGGTCAATAGCCGTTAATTGGAATCTTCAATTGATTAATCTTGCATTATCATTTGCGTCTTTTTCCCATTTATTACGGTATTTACTCCTTTTTTTTTTTAACTATTTATGAGTTATTTTGTTTAGTGGTTGGTATATCCCCATTTTTAATAGTTGTCACATATTACTTTATTACTTTCTCCGTTCCAAATTTTATATCTTTGTTTTCCATGTGTTTATTTTTATTTTTTCTAGTAACTGCAAAAGTGCGCGGATTTGTAGGTATAATAGATTTTGTACATATTTGTAGGGGGGTGCGCGGATTTGTAGGTATAATAGATTTTGTACATATTTGTAGGGAATCTATTTTTATTTAGTGCGTGGATGTTATCTTTTAATAATTTACTTTTTTCGTAAGATATATTCATTAATTATTTTATCCTGTAGTAATTACAGAGTTACAAATTCTTGTATAATAATTTATCCTATCTGTGCTATAATATATATCTAATTCTAGATTTTCAATGTTTATAATAATATATCATCTATGTATACTATACAATTAGATAATTGTTTAAAATAATTATCCATAAAATGTTGATATCTACCTGGTGCATTTTTATATCCAAAGGGTAACACATTCCATTCATAAAATCCTTGTGGTACCGTAAATGCGGTTAATTCTTTAGATTCTTCTTCTAGCTTTAGGTGGTAAAATCCTGATTTACAATCAAATTTGCTAAAATAATTATATCCTTGGATTTGTCTTATTTTTAATATCTTATTTGGTATCGGATAATTGTATGTTATAGTTTTTGCATTTAAATTTCTATAGTCAATAACCATCCTACTTTTTCCTCTTTTTTGTTCACTATGTTTATTTACTATAAATGCTGGACTGTTATGTTTACTATTACTTTTTTGTATATATTGTTTTTCTAATAATTCATCTATGTGCATTGTAAATTCTTTTAAATCATCAAAATTATATGTTAATGGTTTTTCTGTTATTATGCTATTCTTATCTATTAATTCAATTTTTATAGTAGTTTTGTGTTTTTCCCATCCTTTTAATGGATCTTCACTATATAATTGTTCTGGATTATTTCTATTTTATTAATTGAAAATATAGTTATTTCTGTTTTATTTATCGAAAATACTACTAGTTCTACAGTATCTTCAGTATTGTTTATATTTTCTAACTTTTGTGTAATTTTTTCACTTCCTTTTATCCAATCAGTTTTCTTTCTTATTTTATTATTAACTCTTTTTGCTCTTACTTTTTGTTTGCATGGTGTTGTAAACCACCAGTCTGTTTTAGTTATTATATGTGGGTATAATTTATCTAAAAATGGCATTCCTAAAAGTATATCTTTTGATGTTAATTCATAGTTATAAATTTCTTCTATTGTTAATATCTTATCCCATACTTGTATTTTTACATTCCTAGCTTTATAAGTAATTAAGCTTCCTTCATTATTAAATCCTTTAACTATTATTGGTGTTTTTAGTTTGTCCCATTTGCTTTCTGGTAAGCAATTATATCTACATAAATTAGCTTCTGCTCCTGTATCTATCATAGGCGTATAATATCTACTGTAATATCCTTCTACTACTATCTTCATTAATACATGTATCTTCATTTCATGTTAAGGCTCTTTTTAAGAATAACTTTTCTTGGTTATATGTTAAGGTTAATTGTGTATGTTCTATATTATATGGCTTTACTTGTTCCAACCATTTTATTCCTAATATTATATCTGCTTTTTCTTTTTCTGCTAGATTTTTATTATTTATTAAACTTCTTGGTAAATCTGGGCATATATTATTATCGGTTTTTATTTCTTCATTTTTTACTAGATATTTTGCTATATAATTTTCTTCTTGTCCTGTATTCAAAAGTATTAGATATTCTTTTTCATTTATTTTTCCTGTTATGTAATATTGGTTTAAATTACTTATTGAGTTTGTTTCATAACTTGTTCTTTTTGATGAGCTTGATGACTCTGGCTTTTCATTAGCTATTCTTTTCGTTGTACTTATTCTATCATTTACTATTTCTAAATTTTCTTCTGTATCTATGTCTCTATAGGTATAATCATTATAATCTATTGTTTTTACTATTTGTTCAAATGGGCTTTCTATTTGTATTTTGTTAATTTTATTTTTTCCCGTTATTTTATGTTTTGTTGTTAATACATATAGGTTTTTACATCTTGCTGTAAATATTTTACTTCCTGGGGTTAACTCTATTCCTGATATTTTCCAATATAATACTAATGATTTATCTATATTCCTATCTGTTACTGCTACTGAATAATTCGCACTTATTATAAATTTAAATTTTTGGTATATTAGATTTCCTTTTACGGCAGTTATTATGCTTTTTTCTATAGGTTTTATAATTCTATCGTCTGCTAAATATAATTCTATTGGTGTATCTATTCCTTCTCTAAAACATGCTTTTATTAATATCTCTGTACCTCCAAGGTGTACATATTTTATTGGATCTCCTTTACTTTTTATATCATTTATTTCTTTATTAATTATTCTTTTTGTTACTAGTGGTATACTAGCTTTTCCTTTTGCATATCTGCAGTCTATTACATGTTCTTTTTGGCATACTACGTAATATTCATCTTTTTTTCCTAGTAAAAATATTTTTTATTGTTGGTATTTTAAATATTTTGTCTACACTTAAATCTAATTCTTTTCCTTTTATTTCATCAAATATATTACTGTCAAATATTATTTTTTGTTCCGTTCCTTCATCATTTAAATATTCTTCCTTTGTTATTATTTTTATATCTTCTTCAGTCATTTGATTCATCTATTTCGCTATCTAGTTCATTATCTGTTTCATTTTCTGAAATTTCATATATACTATCTTCACTTTCTAATTCATAATCTATATAATCTATCTGCATGTATTCGGTATTTTCTATTTTTATTTCTGATATTTGTTTATTTTTTGGATTTTTAGGTAATTTACAATCTCTAGCTAAATGTCCTAACTTTCCACAATTATAACAAGTACATTCTTTTATAGATTTCTTTTTTCTATATGGTCTTTTATGTTTATAATTTTTTACATAGTATCTTTTTCTTGGTTTTTTATATTTATATTTTGATTTTTTATATTTCTTATATTTCTTATGTCTTTTTCTTTTCTTATAATATCTTTCTTCGCATCCAAATTGGGGTGCTATTTTATTTTTGCAACAAGCTAAATTTCTTATTAATGTTTTTTCCATTTTTAATTCTTCTCTATACTTTTCAGAAATAAATACTCTTGATACAAAAGAAAATGAAAATATAATACCTAAAACAACAGAAATAAGGAAACCTATATATTATAAGAATAAGTTTAAAAAATATAATGAATATGATAAATGGATACCAAAACAAATAATAAATAAAAATTATAACTTTTTAGATCTAGACTGTGTAATAGATACAGAAAAAACAATACAATTATGGACAGGATATATGACAAAACAATTATTAGATAATAATATAAATATAATAGATGCACCGGAATATATAGAAAAAACATTAATAGGATCAGTAAAATTATGGTTTGCAAATCTAACCGAAAATAGCAAAAAAGTATTAAGAACTAGTAAACCTATAGAAGGAACATCATCGACGACAACTAAACTATCACCTATAGAACTATTAAAAAAATATGAAACAGCTATAAAAGATGAATTTGGTAGTACGACAACAATCGAAGAAGAACAAAATGAAGAAAAAGATACAAATAGGAATTTAATGTTAAAATTAGCAATATGTAATATGTGTTATATAGATGAATATACTTGCGCATTTAAAGAATATTATTACAAAGGAGCATATAGTATAGAAGAAAGTAAAGAAATAAGAAAATTATATTTTAATAAATTACCCGAACCATTTAGTTCGAAAATAATAAAAAGTTGGGAAGAAGCAAAAATAATAGATACGTTAGGAGCAAGAATAAAATATTTACAACAATGGTATAGAAACTTATGTGGGTAGTGCTATCAGTTTGTTGTATCCTTGTAATTTTTGGGTTATATAATTGGTATTTGGTTCTTTGATATCTGTAGCTCTGGGGTTATGGTTTAGAAAAGTTTGTACTCTGTATATATTTTCTATGTATTTTTGGGCTGTGTAGTTGTATATTTTCTTGTCTTGGTTTAGGCTGTCTCGGTATGTATTAACTTGTGGGGGTATGAATAAATGGTCTTTTTGTGTTTTAGGGGTAAATGGTTTTTCGAATATTTTATTCATATTTGCATTTTGGTATCTTGGTCTATTAACTCCTTTGCTTGTACCTGCAGAAGTAGATTGATAAATGTTATGGGTTTTATGGAGTGTCCCAACGTCTCCTTCTATCTCTGGATTTTTAATGTCTTCCGATCGACATAGCTCTGCACATTGCTGAGTTAGCTGATTTGTAGCTATAGACTTCAGTTTACCTTCATTAGTCTTTAGCTTTTCTATCTCATTACCCATACTGTCCACTTTCATTGAAAGCGTAGTTAGGGTGTTAAGTATTTTTTCTAGAGTATCTTCCTCTACTATTTCAGTCTGTGTAGTTTTGTCTTGATATGTAATCTGCAATAACATTTTTGTTAGTACTGATAACTTCAATTGTAAATGTGAAATTTAATATATTTAAAACTAGTCTTCGAATTTATTTGTCCCTAATTTTTTAATTTGTTGTTCCATTTTACTTGGCCTTTTTACTTATCAAGACAAGGTAATTTTTTTTCCATTATACCCTTATTGTAATCGATTACTCCTTATTATTAGTATTCTTGAATATTTAAATGGTGCTTTGGTATTATCCATCCATCAATATTAAAACTAAGAATAAGACACAATTAAGAGGGGAAAAATGGTAAACTTACATTACCAATCATTATTTTCTTAATAGCTGTGTCATCTCAATTTGAAACGGGTAAAATGGGACGGGGGGAGTACCTTACTAAATCAAGAAAGTATTAATTAAATCTTTTTTAAGATTACCTTTGCAATTTTTTTTAAAAATGTTTATACTTATTTGTAAAGTTTCCAAGAAGTTTTTTGTGGAGTGAATTAGTAAAATTACTTTTTAATTAATAATTTTTGAATATGTATGTAAAAAGAAAAATAACCAACTAATATAGGATGAAGAGAGTTGTATGCAATTATAAAGTAAAGAAATTCTACCCTATAAACGTAACATACATACACTGTAACTCCATTTTTATTTACTCTCATCATTTGTTTTTCTTTGTCACATTTTTACTTGACATACTCATTAAAAAAATAATTATTAATATGATAATTTTTTTAAAAGTACAAAATAGTCTCAATAGGTAGACGGAAAGAGTATTTTAGGCTCAATAGGTAGACATAAAGGGGAGTCTGAATATGGTGACTGACTGAACTGATTCGTGAATGCATGCAATGGCATGAACATGATTTTATAACTGAAAGACATTTTAGGCCCAATAAATAAACAAAAGACATTTTTACAACATTTCACATAATTGAAGGACATTTTAGGTCCTTTTCCTTATCTAAAATTATCCCTGAACTTAAAAGGTATTGGTAAGACTAATTAAGGCATGCAGGCAAATTAGTGGTTAAGAACTCTGGCTCCTGCCATACATAGAACTATAACACTGTGGTTAACATTTTTTTTTAATTCTTTCTTATATAATTATTTCTTACTGAGGAACATGGATCACTTATGACTTAGGGTGTGTTTGGTATGAATGAAATTGTTTTTTGGAAAATATTTTTCTATTTTTTCATGTTTGTTTGGTTAGTTTTTATAAAAATATTTTTCTTTTAAAAAATAAGCTCGTTGAAAATAAGAAAAATAACTTACTTAATAGAAATAGAAAAAATAACCACATCCCACCCCAACCCTCAACCTCAACCTCACGTCTACCGAACCCCACCCCTCACCTACTCTACCACAACACCCATCGCCCTAGCTACCTTTATCTTCCCATTATCATTGTTTTCTATTAGATACTCCTTCCGTCTCATTTTACTCGTTTCAATTTGACATTTATATTGATTGAGAAAAACAATTAATAATATGGCTACTTTACCATAGTGCCCCTTTTAAATGATGTTTACATTTTAATTTAGAGAAAAATAATTAATACTAAAGATAAAAAAGAAAAAAAATTGTCTTATCTTGATTAATGAAAAATGTCAAGTAAAATGAAAAATTAAATTACAAAATTTGGAACGAGTAAATAAGACGGAGGGAGTATGTACAAATGATTTTAGGATAATACTTTTTTACTTGCGAACACAAAAACATAAGTAAGAAACCATTTATTTTCTATTTTTTTTAGGAAAAACATTTTCCTCCTCTCCACACTAATAATTGGTAAAATTATTATTATGTGATCAGGGGATTATGAGTTTGTATTGTGAAAGCAACTTGTTGTACAAATACAAGGTAAGAGTGTATACAATAGTCTCTTGTAATCTGGTTTTTCCCAAAACCTCACACAAAGTGAGAACTAATGCATCAGTATGACTTTTTTAAAACTAGTAAAGTGTATGTGCTTTACACGTGTGTATGACATTAATTATAATTAAGCTATAAAATAGAAATTAAAGTAATACAAAATCATATTGTATATACTTAACTTCAAATTACTTTTTTTAAAATCAAAAATTGAATCATTAAGGATAAAAAATTTGATAAATATCTTGCAGATTTGGTTATGATTTAGTGTGTTTAGAATATGGGTGTCAAACGGGACGGGCCAGGCCAATCCGGAACCGACCCTTCTATTTTAATCAGGTTGAGGACCGGTTAAGGGCCGGTTTTGGTGCTAGACAGGCCAGGTCAAACAGTAAAAAAATTAAAACCCACCCTAACCCTGCCCACTTAACTCAACTCGGTCAAACCCACCAAAATCTGGTCAAACCCGGTTAAAAAATCGGTCAAATCCGGTCAAAAATATAAAAAAAAAACTTTCTTTCAATATACATTACATATACCCACCTATATACATTATAAATACGTTAAATAATATATACACTATATATATAGTATATACTACATTAGAATTTAAAAAATATATATACATATACACAATTAGTCAATTACTCATATATACGCATCATTCAATGTATATATACTACTACTTATAAAATATACTATAATATATATACATTACAATATATATAGATATACTTATATACTAATTCATAAAACATATACACAAGTATACGTTAAATATACAAGATATATACACGTGTATATGCACCATACAATGTATATATACTACTACTTATAAAATATACTACAATATATATACATTACAATATATATAGATATAGTTATATACTAATTTATAAAACATATACACATGTATACGTTAAATAGACACTTTTATAGAAGATATATACACGTGTATACGTCCATTCAATGTATATATACTACTACTTATAAAATATACTACATTATATATACATTACAATATATATAGATATACTTATATACTAATTTATAAAATATATACACATTTATACGTTAAATATACACTTCTATAGAAGATATTCAATTTATAAAACATATAAACATGTATAAGTTAAATATACACGTGTATATACACCATTCAATATATATATACTACTACTTATAAAATATACTACATTATATATACATTACAATTTATATAGATATACTTATATACTAATTTATAAAATATATACACATGTATATGTTAAATATACACTTCTATAGAAGATATATGCACAAATATACAAAACATATGCTACTTAATATAATAAATTAATAATATTTGGTAGTAAATTAATAATATATTAGAAGTAAGTTTTTAATTTAAAGTAGAAAACTAGAAATTCAATTTAAAATTTTAAATCGTTAAATGAAAAATACAAAAAGCAAGGACTAAGGAGTGAATGGATTTAGAGAATTTTATTTGATTGCAAAATGATCCAAAACTTATAATTTACATGAATGAAAAATCTACAAATTATGCATCATTTTTTCCAACTCATTCATGTTAATATTAACGGGAACTTGCATAGGATAGTCAAAATCAACGAGGGCATAACCATGCATTGGACTTGATTCTGCTGAGTTCTCCCGTGAAGTCATAATTTCTTCAAGTTTTAGCTCGTCGCTCGGCTCCGGTTCCATTCCTTAGTTTCTTCTTTCTGCTCTAATCCAATCTCTGAGGCAAACTAGAACATTCATTGCATTGCTTCCCAATAAGTGTCAGTTGTCTCCAAGTTGCTGTCGTCCCAGACTAAAGGTGCTCTCTGATGCAACGGTTGATATTGGAACATTCATGATATCTCTAGCTAATTGTCACGCCTCAAATCCTATTAGGGAGGACTGACACCCGTAACCGAGGAGGCCCAGGAAAACCAGCTCATAACCTTATACTTCCCATGCATACCTCTATGACAACCCAAAATTCGGACAGCACCATGTCGCATATAAAAGGAAATAATCACATGTATAAGCTCGAGCACACATATATATGTATATACAATACTTGGCCTTTGGAGCCATCACGTCTATTAACAAAACACCACCTTGACTGTACATTAGGTCTACAAAGCCTCTAGACAATACACAGAGTTTAACTAAGGTCGGGACACACCCCGCCATATAACTAACTTCTATACAATACCAAAAGTGACTGGATATGACACGGAAATGCCCAAAGCAAATTGGAGCTCACCAAAAGAAGCTGGATATCCTGGCTCCTACTTGTGCGGTGTATGAGCTGAGGTACCTGTGCCTACAACATGAAATGCAGGTCCCCCATGGGAGACGTCAGTACAAAATATGTACTGAGTATGTAAAGCTGTAGATAATCACATATGATATAGGAGCTCAATAGAAATCAGAAACAAGTGAATAAATCATAATAGGAATGGACCACACTTACTAGAACTTGTGACAACCTGTACATTATATTTATTCAATCACTTTACCTTCATTCTTATCATCTTTGTAATCATTACAGTACTGTACTATGATCATTAGGCTGCCTCCAGTACATATCAACTGGGATCGACCCATGATAGGTTTATGCCCTTAGGATACCACCCATAAAAACATAAATAGGAATCGACCCATGATAGTCTTATGCCCCTGGGATACCACCCGATAAGAGAGAACTCCCATCACTTAGTTTAATTAATCTTTGAGATTGTTATTTCGGTCGCCACCATATTTTTGATACTTTGAAACGATGATACATCAATAAGAGACATATAAATAGACCATCAATGCAATAACAATGAAGTAAGAACTCATTGGCACATCAATGAAGTGTTTTGGAGTCATCAATGTCATAACAATGAAGTAGGAACTTATTGGTATATCAATGAAATGTTTTGGAGTCATTAATAGCACATGGATCTTGTTTGAGTAACCGGATACCTTTTGACATTCGTTAGAGCAATAAACATGTAAGATTTGGAAGACAAGTAAGTATTGGAATGTCTTGACATCTTGTAGGGTGGAAACAAGTTCATTGGTAACGTAGGACATCATACAAAACCATTATGGATCACATGTTATTGAATAACTTTGGAAACTTTCTTAATAGAACAATTGCTCACTTTCATGCCAAAGATATGGTATAAAGTATGCTTTACATACCTGATTGTCAACCTTCAATACTAGTCCCAAATGGACTTCTCGTCTTTTCGGATTACTTATCTACAATGAACATATATAGCAATCTAGTATTAGCGACCAAGTGTCACAATTCAATTATTTGAATTCACCAAACTAGTGGTGAAATAGTAAGTCTTAATTACACCATAAAGGGTGTCACTTTAACCCTCTTATACTCCAATTACATTCACATGCCATGCATATTAATACAAAATCCTCCAATATCAAGTTTGGATTCATTTATCCTTCGAACGAATCCATTAAATCAAATTGAGCCATAGACATAAATAATCATCAATTCAATAGTATATCATCATATCCACCTTCCATAACTCAATTACCATATCCACCTTCCACAATTCAATACAACCAAATCATGCAAAATAGTCCATAACCCTATTTTCATCACCTTTCAATAACAACCAATACATATAATCCTCTATCACACATATACATATGGAAAAGAACAAAGGCAAACAATATTCATACCTTAAAATTCACCTCTTGATTATGCAATCCCGTTTTCACAAATAATAGGTGCCGTTCGAAGATTTCGAGATGACAAACGTAGTTATCGGTTTACTTTGGAATTTCTACGGTTGAATAATAAGTAATTTAAAGGTCAAATTTGGATAGAGTTTGTTCTTTCTCAATGATTGATGATGAAAATGAGTTTTTGAACTCATATAGATGTATATATACACATATTCCCATCCATAATATAATAGGTAATGACCAAAATGCCTTTAAAATTTAAATAATGTCAAATCTATCCTTTGGTGGACTATTTTGATAAGTTAAAGTAGATAACCATAACTCTTTGCTCCGATATCAGATTTGGGTAAAATTGGTATCGTTGGAAGGATAATTCAAAGGGATTTCATTTCATATAAAGTAGGCCACCCAGTTTGTCTTGTACAAGGAGTTATGGTCGTTTGAAATTGACCCTAAAAATCTGTTTTGATAGGCTGAAGTAAAATGAGTATAAATCCTTACTCAGATGTTGGATTTGGATGAAACCAATTGCATTGGAAAGAATACTCAAAGATATTTCTTTTCATAGGACGCAACTCTCCCAGTTCATTATATTAAGGGATTTATGATCATTCAAAGTTGACCTAAAAATTTGGCTGGCCTCAGTAGTTTGTCTGCAGGAAATTTTCCTGCACATTTACTATTCCCAAATATCCCGGCCACCGTTTTATAGTTTCGAACGTGCTCGATTATATCCGAAACCTATCCGTTTTTGGAAATCTTTATATTGTTGGAAAGGTTATTCAATAACCTTCACATGGAACCATTGATGGGCAAATTCCGGTATAAATAAAATAAAAAAATTAATTCCATATAAATAAGACCAATACACATACTTGAATACGCCAATACACGTACTTGAATATGGGGTGTTACATTCTTCCCCCCCTTTAGGACATTCGTCCTCGAATGTTAGCGTAGTTATTCAACTGAAACAAGTTTAAGTCCATTATTAACATTCACATCATCACATAAATACTATGCATATATAAAAAAAAAAATTGTTAATATTCTAACTCCGTTTCTTGAACTTCCTCTTCATCTTTTAACAAATGAGGGTACTTAGATTTCATTGCTTCCTCATCTTCCCATGTAATATCTTCCTTTTGACGATTTCTCCAACGTACTTTCATCGGTGCTATCTCTTTATTTCTCATCTTCTTAACTTGGCGATCTAGAATAACAATAGGCACTTCCTCATAGGTAAGATCTTCCGCAACTTGCACATCCTCAGTAGAAGTGATATGTGATGGATCTCCGATGCACTTTCGAATCATTGACACATGAAATACCAGATGTACTAATGAGAGCTCTTGGGGTAACTCGAATTCATATGCAACTTGTCCAAACCTTCGAGTGATCTTATACACGCCTATATAACGTGGAATCAACTTCCCTTTCTTGCCAAATCTCATTACCCCTTTTATTGGTGATACCTTCAAAAATACCCAATCACCTATAGAAAACTCTAGCCCTCTCCTTCTACTATCTGCATATGACTTGTGTCGACTTTGGGCTGTTTTCAGTCGTTGCTGAATTACTTTAACCTTCTCTATGGCTTTATAAACAAGATCAGATCCGAACAAAAGAGTTTCACCCACTTAGAACCATCCTATTGGTGATCTACACTTCCTTCCAGATAAAGCTTCATATGGTGCCATTTTGATACTTGAATGATAGCTATTATTGTAGGCAAACTCAATAAGAGCTAAATGATCATCCCAGTTGCCCTTAAAATCTCTTACACAAGCTCGTAGCATATCTTCAAGTGTTTGGATGGTACGTTCAGCTTGTCCATCTGTTTGAGGGTAAAAAGCTGTACTCAACTTCATTTGTGTTCCCAAACACCTCTGAAAAGACTTCTAAAAGTTTGCGGTAAATTGGGTTCCCCGATCTGATATAATAGAGATTGGCACTCCATGTAATTGGACTATCTCTTTAATGTACAGCTTCGCATACTCTTCAACTGTATAAGTGGTCCTAACTGGTAGGAAATATGCGGATTTGGTAAGCCTATCAACAATCACCCATATAGAATCAAAATTCCGGGATGTACGAGGCAAACCAATAACGAAATCCATGTTGATAATGTCCCATTTCCAGCTTGGAAGATCAATGCATTGCATATAACCTCTGGGTTTTTGGTGCTCAACTTTAACTCTTTGACAATTTGGACATTTAGCTACAAATTCTGCAATGCTTTTCTTCATGTCATTCCACCAATAAATATATTTAAAATCTTGATACATTTTAGTTAATCCTGGATGAATGGAATACCTTGAACAATATGCCTCTGTCATAATCTTCAAACTTAGCCCGTCTACATCCGGCACACACAATCAGTTTTGGCACTGAAGTACTCCTTTTCACTTAAGCTCAAATGCCTTGGTCGTACCACTCTGAACGTTCTCCTTAAGCTGTAATAAAATAGGATCTGCATATTGCTTCTCTTTCACTTCAGCTACTAATGAAGATTCCGCAGCATTATGTACGATAAGCTCTTTATCCAGAGTTTCAAGAAGGCGAACTCCCAAACTAGCTAACTGGTGAAGATCTTTAATCATCCCTTGCCTTTCTATAGGCGCCATCATAGCCTTACGACTTAACACATTAGCTACCATATTTGCTTTCCCTAGATGGTACAAGATATCAACATCGTAGTCCTTTAATAGTTCAAGCCATCTTCGTTACCTTAAATTTAGATCCTTCTGATTAAAAATATATTGCAAGCTCTTATGGTCAGTATATATATCAACATGAACCCCATATAAGTAGTGACGCCATATCTTTAAAGCAAAAATAACTGCTGGCAGCTTAAGATCGTGTGTAGGATAATTTTTCTCATGTGGCTGCAATTGTCTAGACGCATATGTTATTACTTTACCATGCTGCATCAATACACATCCTAAACCAATTCTGGAAGTATCACAATACACTGTATACCCTTCGGTGCCTTCTGGAAGTACCAACATGGGTGTAGAAATCAACTTGTTCTTTAAATCTTGAAAACTCTTCTCACAGGCATCATTCCATTGGAATTTGGATTCTTTATGGGTTAGCTTGGTTAAGGCTGCTGAAATGGAAGAAAAACCTTTAACAAACCTTCTATAATAACCAGTCAACCCGAGAAAACTACGAATCTTCGTAGGCGTTATAGGAGTTGGCCAGTTCTTCACAGCTTCTATCTTTTGAGCATTAACCTTTATCCTTTCACTAGATATAATATGACCCAAAAATGCCACCGACTTTAACCAAAACTCATATTTAGAGAACTTTTCATAAAGCTTACAATCACAAAAAGTCTGCAATGCCTGTCGTAAGTACTTGGCATGGTCCTCTTCTGATCTAGAATAAACTAGAATATCATCTATAAATACTATCACAAATACATCCTGGAATGGCTTAAACACCCTATTCATCAAATCCATAAAAGCTGCGGGTGCATTTGTTAGCCCAAGTGACATAACAAGAAACTCATCATGACCATACCGTGTTCGGAAAGTTGTCTTGGGTATATCCTTCTCTTTTACCCTCACTTGGTGGTAACTTGACCTCAAATCAATCTTAGAAAAGCACTTAGCGCCCTATAACTGATCAAATAAATCATCAATTCTTGGGAGAGGATATTTATTCTTAATAGTCACCTTATTCAATTGCCAATAATCAATACACATCCTCAGCGAACCATTCTTTTTGCACACAAATAACACTGGTGCTCCCTAGGGGGACATACTAGGCCTTATGAATCCCTTCTCTAGCAAATCTTTCAATTGCTCTTTTAATTCTCGTAATTCTGCTGGGGCCATTCTATACGGAGGAATGTAGATTGGTTGGGTGCCTGGTATTACATCAATACCAAACTCTGCTTCTCGTTCAGGAAGCAAACCTGGAAGATCTTCAGGAAATACATCAGAAAATTCATTTACCACCGGAACAGCATGAAGAGTTGGTGGCTCCACTTCTGTATCCCTTACTTTAACTAAGTGATATATGTATCCCTTGAAAATCATTCTTCTTGCCTTAAAATAAGAAATAAATCTACCTCTTGGCGCATCAATTTCACCTTTCCATTCAAGGACTGATTCATTTGGAAAATGGAAATATACCTTTTTTCGTGCAGCAATCAATTATGGAATAACAAGATGCCAACCAGTCTATACCCATTATAATATCAAAACTTACCATTCCTAACTCCGCAAGATCAGCCATCGTATCATGAACACAAACAGCTGCTATGCAGTTTCGGTAAACCCTTCTAGCTATAATAGATTCCCCAACCGGTGTGGACACTTCAAATGGCTTAACTAACAGTTCGGGTATTCTTTCGAACTTTCTAGCAACCAATGGAGTAACATAAGATAATGTAGAACCGGGATCAAGTAATGCATATAAATTAAATGAAAAGATAGACAACGTACCCGTAACCACATCTAGGGAAACCTCTAAATTTTGTCGATCCGCTAGAGCATACGTATGATTTTGAGCCCCGCTAGAACTCATGGATCCTCTATCACCTCTAACATGACCCATTGGTTGTGCACCCCTTCCTGAATAAAGCATCAATGATGATGATGCAACAAATAACCCCGTAGGTCGTGCGATACCCCCTATGCTCCTTCGTGGGCATTCTCTTATTATATGCCCTGATATACCGCACCAAAAGAAAACATTGGTCCCCAACCGATATGCGTCCAAATGATACCTTCCACATTTATTGTATGGCTCTCAAAGAGGTCTCGATTGGCTCATATTCCCTTACCCTTGGTACCCCACTGTCCGCGAACTTTGACTTTTACTTTTGTGCCCAAATTGATTTCCTTTGGACCCTTGGAACTGTGGTGGGGCACTAGCTACAGAATAAGAAGATAATGGCCTAGGTGGTCTAGTAAAAAACTGTGGTCTGAACCCTCCTTGGGATGCCATGAACTGCCCTGTAGATCTGGCCCTCTTGGAATATCCTCTTTCTAATTCCTGTGTTCTTCTTCTTTGCCTCTGATCTTCCATTTTCTGTGCAAAAGCTTGGATCCTCGCTATGTTCATATCTTTTTTCAAAGCGGCAATAGTACAATCTCTAACTAGATATGGATCCAACCTATCCACATATTGATGAACTCTGTCATCCATAATAGCTACAACATTAGGAGCATATCTCGACAAGGAATTAAATCAGAGACTGGACTCCCTCATGCTCATATTCTCCTGACAAAGATTTAAAAACTGATCTACACGGGCCTGACGAATCTCGAATGGAAGATAATGATAAAAAAATGCCTCTTTGAACTCTTTCCAAGTAGTTAGGGGTGCATCAATACCCCTAGATCATTTCCAATCCTCGTACCAATATATAGCCTCCCCTTTAAATTTATACACCGCTAACTCCACTGTCTCTCTACCCGTTACATGTATAACATCTAAGGCCCTTTGAATTTGATCAATAAAGTTTTGTGGGTCCTCGTTAAGATCTGATCCAGTAAAAGTGGGAGGATCCATCTTAAGAAAATCCTGTGTTCGAAGGCTAGCCACCCTATCTGTACCTCTAGGACCCATAGTAGGAATGACTTGACCTTGAACTTGCCCAGCAACTATTCAAGTCAAAAGTTGCACTGCATTTCAAAGATCTTGATCAACAACATTAATAGGTGGCTCTGGGGATATAGTTCTCCTCCCCCTTATTTCTTCCGGAGTGGAAGAAGTTTCTGATGCATGCTTAGCTGGAGCCTCACTTTGATTAGCTGGTATAGTGGGTTACTTACTAGTCCCCTCTCCGACAGCCACATCTACTTGTTTACCGGTATTCTTGCTTCTGGTAACCGGCATCATTACTATAATAAGAGAAACAAACAGATTTAGTGGTCAACTATGACTTCATATACAATATAGGCTCTATCGCACGATCTAAGACATGAAGAAAAAAAACAATTCCTAAATGTCCATAGCCTCTTGTTTATAGATGTGGTGCACGACACATCGATAAACAAGACTCAACATAGAGACGGCTTTGTAGACTCACTAGGACGAACTTCTCTGATACCACTTTTGTCATGCCTTAAATCCTATTGGGGCGGACTGGCACCCGTAACCTAGGAGGCCTAGGAGAACCAGCTCATAACCTTATCCTTCCTATGCATACCTCTATGACAACCCAAAATTCGAACAGCATCATGTCGCATATAAAAGGAAATAATCACCTGTATAAGCTCGAGCACACATATATATGTATATACAATACTTGACAATTGAAGCCATCACGTTTATTAACAAAACACTACCTTGACTGTACATTAGGTCTACAAAGCCTCTAGACAATACACAGAGTTTAACTAAGGTTGGGACACACCCCTCCATATAACTAACTTCTATAGAATACCAAAAGTGATTGGATATGACATGGAAAACCCCGAAGCAAATTGGATCTCACCAAAAGCAGCTGGATATCTTGGCTCCTACTTGTGCGGTGTATGAGCTGAGGTACCTGTGCCTGCAGCATGAAATGCAGGTCCCCCGTGGGAGACATCAGTACGAAATATGTACTGAGTATGTAAAGCTATAGATAATCACATATGATATAGGAGCTCAATAGAAATCAGAAACAAGTGAATAAATCATAATAGGAGTGGACCACACTTACTAGAACTTGTGACAACCTATACATTGTATTTATTCAATCACTTTACCTTCGTTCTTATCATCTTTGTAATCATTACAGTACTGTACTGTAACCATTAGGCTGCCTCCAGTACATATCAACAGGGATCGACCCATGATAGGCTTATGCCCTTGGGATACCACCCATAAACACATAAATAGGGATCAACCCATGATAGGCTTATGCCCCTGGGATACCACCCGATAAGAGAGAACTGTCATTACTTAGTCAATTAATCTTTGAGATTGTTATTTCGGTCGCCACCATATTTTTGGTACTTTGAAACAATGATACATCAATAAGAGACATATAAATAAACCATTAATGTAATAACAATGAAGTAAGAACTCATTGGCACATCAATAAAGTGTTTTGGAGTCATCAATGCCATAACAATGAAGTAGGAACTTCTTGGTATATCAATGAAACATTTTGGAGTCATTAATAGCACATGGATCTTGATTGAGTAACCGGATACCTTCTGACATTCATTAGTGCAATAAACATGTAAGATTTGAAAGACAAGTAAGTATTGGAATGTCTTGACATCTTGTAGGGTGGAAACAAGTTAATTGATAATGTAGGACATTATACAAAACCATTATGGATCACATGTTATTGAATAACTTTGGAAACTTTCTTAATAGAACAATTGCTCACTTTCATGCCAAAGATATGGTATAGAGTATGCTTTACATATCTGACTGTCAACCTTCAATACTAGTCCCAAATAGACTTCCCGTCTTTTTAGGATTACTTATCTACAATGAACATATATAGCAACTTAGTATTAGCGACCAAATGTCACAATTCAATTATTTGAATTCACCAAACTAGTGGTTAAATAGTAAGTCTTAATTACACCATAAAGGGTGTCACTTTAACCCTCTTATACTCTAATTACATTCACATGCCATGCATATTCATACAACATCCTCCAATAGCAAGTTTGGATTCATTTATCCTTCCAACCAATTCATTAAACCAAATTGAGCCATAGACATAAATAATCATCAATTCAATAGTATATCATCATATCCACCTTCCATAACTCAATTACCATATCCACCTTCCACAATTCAATATAACCAAACCATGCAAAATAGTCCATAACCCTATTTTCATCATCTTTCAATAACAACCAATACATATAATCCTCTATCACACATATACATATGGAAAAGAAAAAAGGCAAACAATATTCATACCTTAGAATTCACCTCTTGATTATGCAATCCTATTTGCACAAATAATAGGTGCCGTTCGAAGCTCTTGAGATGACAAACGCAGTTATCAGATTACTTTGGAATTTCTACGGTTGAATCAAAAGTAATTTAAAGGTCAAATTTGGCTAGGGTTTGTTCTTTCTCAATGATTGATGATGAAAATGAGTTTTTGAACTTATATACATGTATATATACACATATTCCCGTCCATAATATAATAGAAAATGACCAAAATGCCTTTAAAATTTAAATAATGTCAAATCTGTCCTTTGATGGATTGTTTTGATAAGCTAAAGTAGATTGACCATAACTCTTTGCTCCGATATCAGATTTGGGTGAAATTGGTATCTTTGGAAGAATAATGCAAAGGGCTTTCATTTCATATAAATTAGGCCACCCAGTTCGTCCTGTACAAGGAGTTATGGTCGTTTGAAGTTGGCCCTAAAAATCTATTTTGGTAGGCTGAAGTAAAACGAGTATAACTCCTTACTCAGACGTTGAATTTGGATGAAACCCATTGCATTGGAAAGAAGACTCAAAGATCTTTCTTTTCATAGGTCGCATATCTCCCATTTCATTATATTAAGGAAGTTATGATCATTCGAAGTTGACCTAAAAATTTGCCTAGCCTCAGTAGTTTGTGTACAGGAAATTTTCCTGCACATTTACTATTCCCAAATATCCCAGCCACCATTTTATAGTTTCAAACGTGCTCTATTATATCTGAAATCTATCCGTTTTTGAAAATCTTTATATCGTTGGAAAGCTTATTCAATAACCTTCGCATGGAACCATCGACGGGAAAATTCTGGTATAAATAAAATAAAAAAATTAATTCCATATAAATAAGACCAATACACGTACTTGAATACGCCAATACACATACTTGAATACGGGGTGTTACACTAATCTTGAAAGCACAGGATATTGTGTTTCATTACTCCTCCATCAATACAACGTGTTGATCCGTCATCTGCGATCCTCTGGTGCCGTCCGAAGATAATATTTCAGCTCTTCCCAATAAGTTGATGTGTAAGTTCTCTCATCAACACTGTTCCAACAATTTAAATCATAAAACGAATCAGAAAAACCACTATGTGCCGGCCTTTTAGAAGATGATGGCTCCTCAGGAGGATGAGGAGCGACAGTTGGAGTGATATTTGTAGGTACGGCTAAATCAAATAAATCAGCATAGTGATTATACAATTTTTCTATGTAATCCTTTGCATCAGCCGTAGTTGTCCACAAATCAGGTTGTACTTGTTCAGAATCGTGGTTAGTATTTATTTCTAAGTTAGTATAAATAAGAATACTAAAGTGGCACATATTATTATATTTCATACATGGATTTAGCATAGCAGCAACCAAGTAAATAGGGAGAATCGGGAAAAAATATTTTTTAAATTTCGTAAACATGGCGCCAACAACTTCTTTATAACCTTATTTATTTTTATATTCTTTGAGCAAACCAGAAATATCGACTATATATGCCAAAATATTACAAACAGTAGGATAATAAGTACTGAAAAATTCAACCGTAGCTACATAAATCTTTTTTAAAAACTTAACAAGATCATTAATTACAACCCAATCAGAATTATGTAGCATGCAATCAGCAGAGTCAACAAATAAACCGAAATGTTGGTTAAAAGCTAGTGTAATAGGAATTCTATATTTATATCAAGTTTTTAAAAATTCATACGTAGAATTCCATCTAATATCAATTTCCTCAGGCATCAAAATCGGTGTAAGTCCATTTTCTTGAAATTTAACTTTAAATTCTCTAATTCTCGATCTACGATTATTTCCTTGAATAATACCAACGGTAACACGAATTTTTTCAATATAAAGCTCAAAAAACTCAAGACCATCTTTTACAATTAAATTATATATATGACATGCACACTTAATATGAAAAATTTTAGGTTAGGGCGGAGATAGCGTAGATTTTAATTTTTTTATAGAAGTCTTATTGTTAGAAGTATTATCAAAAGAAATACATAAAATTTTATTTTCGATACCATAATATCCGACAATTTTAACAATAGAATCAACAATAAATTGTCCAGTATGTTTACGATCTTCATCATATAACAAAGCAAGAATACGTTTTTGCATCATGAAATTACTATCCATCCAATGACAAGTAACGGTTAAATAATCATTTTTATTTACAGCACGACCGAGATCAGAAGTTAGGGACAATCTACATTGAATATTTTTTAACAATGTTGATAAATAAAAATAATATTTTGAATGAAGTCTAAAAATATCAGACCAACAAGTAGTTCTAGGAATACCGTTAAACATAGGATTATAAATTGCTTGTATATAACGAATAAAGACATCAGAAGAAGGAAAAGTAAAAGGCAAACAACCCACAGCTACCATTTTAGCTATTTCTTCCCGGTCCCTCAATTTATTATACTTCTTCGCTACGTGACCGGTTGCTGGGTCCATTATAGTTTGAGTTGGTCCATCAACATTTCCACCACCTTGTGCAATATTTAACTCTCTTTTGTGATCTTCAGCTATATGTCTCATTAACGTACCCGTACCCCCTTGCTTGCCTCCACTTTTATGCTTATATATTTTTTGACAAATATTGCATTGCACCTCAATAACTGATATACGTTCAAAAAATTGCCATGCAACACTAGTTCTTTTACGAGGTCTTAGGGAACTGGGAGGACGAGGAGGGAGATTAACCGATTCAGATCTAATGTTAGCATCTCCTACTGCGGGTGTCTCAGCAATATTTTCATTATCTTCTTCTAAATTAACCACATCTACTTCATTTTTTTCTTCTATACCGTAATTTTCCTGAGCTTCTACATAATCCATATCGTGAGCATCTACACCTATTTCTTCCTCAAAAGGTGTACCAAGCGGTACCGAAGGCGAAGGCACACGGGTATATCTACTACTTGAACTACCTCTACCGCTAGTAATTCACTTTTTACTACCACTACCGCTTCCGGGACAAAATTTTTTAACACCTTTAGTAGCGAGGTTTCTTAATTTATCCATAAGATAAATTAAATTAAACTAAAAATATTCGAAATACACAAATATAATAAAATTAATATTAAACAATTAATACAGTAAATAAAAATTAAACGTAAGAGATGGAACGACAATACCAATTTTTGAAAGTATCCGAAGGTTGCGACTATAGAAACTTCTGCTCGTACTTTGTAAACGAAAAATTAAAAAATTAAAGTGAGCACTTTAAGAAATCAAATATATTGAATATTTGAGAATTGAGAATTGAGATTTGAGAGAGAATGAGATTTGAGAGAGTGAAAAATTGTGTGAAAAATGATTTGAAGTTGTAGGGTATTTATAGAATTTTTTTTTGGGATTAAAAAATATATTTTAAAGTTAATTTTATTTTTTTAAATAAATGAGCCCAAACTAGCCGTTTGTACCTAAAACGGCTATATAGCCGTTGGGCCAATGGCTAGTTTGGCCCAAAATTCCAATTTTTTTTTTTTTTTAAAAAGATATCTAGGTCGAGCCTAGACCGAGCTTGATTCGGATTGGGTTAACTGGGCCCATTTTAAAAAAATAACTGGCCCGAAACCCAGAACCCTAAAGTCCTAGGGCTTACCGGACTGGGTCAAACCAGCCCGGATTAGTTACGAGGGCCAGGTTGACCCGACCCACTTGACACCCTTAGTTTAGAAGTAGAAAACTAATAAACTAAACCAGTGATACATAAAATCGACGATATACATCCTTAACTTTTATTTAGAAGTAGTCTTTGTATGCTTAGTTCCAAGTAGAAAAGAATTCATGTAAGATAAAATTGTGTATAGTTCAAATAGAAATAAAAAATTAAAGACTCTAGAACTAAATAAAGCCCAAAGATCAAATAAGTAATTAATTATTTGATCTTCCTACCTAATATAATTATAATCAAATACAATAAAATAAATGTCAATACTAATAGCTGTAGGTCTCCAGAACCCTTTAAAGAGAAAATAAAACAATAATCAAATCAACGCAAATCACAAATAGTATTTCACAGTGTTGCGTTAATACATTACGTAAAAACTATCAAATATCTTTAATAGGTGTAAAATTTGTGGCAACAAAAAGAGACAATCATTCCCATAGTATAAATTTTAATTTTCGTGGAGACATAAATCTTTAATTTTTTTGGCTACTTTATTCAGCGATAACACGATTGTTTCATCCATTTTTTTTATTAAAAAATTTCAATAGAAAGAAAAACAAGAGAAATTATTAAAAGTGGAGAATACATTATCAATTATTGATTATGTATAATTCATATTAATTGATTATATATAATTAATGTATAATCTTTAAATTTATTAACTAAAAGGAATAAAGATAAGCAAAAAGAATAAAGATAATGAGTGCAAGAAGACAACTTGAATCAATACGACTGAACTCAAATTATGAGCATGTGGCTGAGAGCGAAACAACAGGCATCATGCGGAAGCTAACAAAGATATCCTGAATAACAATAACAAAAAAATACAAAAAGACTCATAGTATATATTAAATTGATTTGGTCGATTGGCTTAAAATTTTTTAAAAATAAAACATTATTGGGATTTTTCAACTTTACTCTTGATACATATATCAAGAAAAACCCACATCCTATTTTACTCCACTATTAACTCATTTAAGATTTTCTTTTCTAAAATATCTCCCTAATTATCAACAATTAAATCATCTTTCTTCTTGATTTTTTTCTCTTCAATTAATGCTTAAATCATCTTCCTTCATGATTTTTTCTCCTCCATTAATGCATGCAACTTTTTTTTCCTCTCCTAAAATCTCTCCCATTCTTTTTTAAAAATTTATTGATACATGTATAAATTTATTTAGTTATTCATACATGTTTATTTTTTAATGGAGATTCATAAGAATGACAAATATGATATCATTATATGGGTATTATGGTGATTCATACGATAGATATATTTTGTATGATTTTAGCGGGTGATACATATGATATTAATGGGTGATACATATTGTATTATGATAATTCATATGGTAGATACAATTATTTATTTCAATTATTGGGTGATTCATATCATATTAATGGATGATATATATGGTATTATGGTGATTCATATGGAAAATACAATTATTTATTTCAATTATTGGGTGATTCATATATATGGTATTTTGGTGATTCATATGGTAGATACAATTATTTATTTCAATTATTGGGTGATTCATATATATGATATTATGGTGATTGATATGGTAGATACAATTATTTATTTCAATTATTGGGTGATTCATATGATATTAATGGGCGATATATATGGTATTATGGGTGATTCATATGGTATTAATGAAAGGTAATGGTGTAATCAGTGTAGAAAATAAAAGTAATAATATTTTTTTTAAAAAAGACTAAAAGTAGAATTGAAGCATAATTAAAATTAGATCTAAAAAAAACAAACTAAAATTAAAGACGAAAAAAGTGAAAAAAGACCCCAAAAACATATCTTTCATAATTAAAGACGAAAAAAGAGAAACATAATTAAAACACCTAAATTAAATCTAAGAAAAGAGAAAAATTAGATATCTTTTCTTAAATAAAAGAATACAATGAATAAAAGAGAATCTATTATTTTCTTAAATAAATATCTTGTTAGTTTTAAATGTATCACTATATAACATATGTATCACATTTTTAAAAAACGGGAGAAAATGTAATTAACAAAATAGTTGGATTTTATGTAATATCACTTAAAGATTCAGAGATTTATGTAAGTTACCCATAAAATAATGCCATTACAAATGATTGGGTCAGGCTTAAAAGTGACCTGACCTAGTTCCAAAAAGACCAAAAGAACCAAAAAAAGTATCTAAGAGTTCAGACCATTAAGTCAGTTTGGAAAGTGTCAATTATGCGTCGCTATTGTTCTTCTTTCTCTCTCTACTCATGACTTAAATTCTTTGCATTGCCTGGGGGAGAGCCTGTCTTGCAGGGGTTCCTCCTTAGTACTAGCTGGCTCATTTTGATAATTATCCTGGCAATGGAAGGAGCTAACAACCCATTTTCTAGTTGACATCTCCCCTTTTTCTTTCCCAACTTACTTAATGATTTGAGTTGATTCCTCTATAATATTATTATTAGCATTTTGATTGTTCTCATCCTGGTATCCCTTGATGGGAAACCTCCTTCTTGTAGGGTTCCACCTTCTTTCTTGAGCATGCCTTCCTTCACCTTGTCCCATCCCTTGTGCTTGTTAGATTTCTCTACTTTGTTCTTATCAGTATGATGTACTGAAATATCTTGCTTTTCATCATCTCCGTAACCTTGGTTTGATTCAGGATGTAGAATCCTACATTCTTGCTCATTATTTCCTTGAAGAATACACCTTTTACAATATTTGAGCAAGAAATCATATTGAATTTTTACCTTCTCCACTCTTGCATCATTTGTTATTGAATTCACAATTTCCATCTCAACATAATTAGGAAGATCAACCATAATATCCACCTGCACCTTAATCCTAGCACAATTAGATCTTGTCTTGTTCACAGTAGCTATCTAAATGAATATGTTTACCAACAACAGAGGCTAATGACAAAAGAGATTTTTTCACAAAATATGTTGGTTCAAGATCAGGAAAAGATATTCAAGCCATTGCTTGTGTAGTTTCTGCCTTAGTATTAAACTTAGTATAATAAATTAAAGGTCTCATTTGGCAAGAGTATCCAGTCTTGGAATTAATGTAATAGACTCTTTTTGACATAATATTAACAAAATCTTCAACTCTTTAAAATATCATTAGAATGTGACGATGTCTCAATAGACCAATATTACATACACCTTTTACGTTAAGCTGCCCAGGAAGTTGTAGTTTTAGATCCTCTAAATCAGGCCATCCATATGAAAACTTACCAATGACCACATATTGCAGTCCTTTAATTATGTTCATCCTATTAACCTCTTCCTCAATCCACCTTACACGAGGACTTCCATTAATAAAGTGCTGCTTCTTAATAGGAATTGGATCCACTTTATGTGTCGAACTATTATTGCCCAAAATAACAGATTTAGATTTTAGAATGTTTGTATAATTCAGAACTAGTAACGTAGGTTGCAGTGTTTCTGACTCCATACCTTTTGTAGAAAGTGAAGTAAAGTTGTCAAAAGAAGGTTGGTCAGCCATAGACAGAGGCTGACCAGCGGCCATATTGGCCATTCCAATGCGATCAACGAAAAATGTGCAGCTACCTATGTTTTCTAGAGAGGAAAACCTAGACACTCTTGTATTTCTTATTTGTTAAACCATTTAAATTAAGAACATTACTCTTAGTATAATGTAAAATAAAATTCTGAATTGGATTATTTAGAAATACTAACTAATCAAACTGACACTAACATATAGAAAATATTCATAATATAGAATGAAATAGCATTATTAGATATGGATTAAAATCTAACACATAGAAACTATTCATAATATAAAATTAAATAGCATTATTAGATATGGATTAAAAGTAAAAAAATACTTATTTTTAAGCTAGAGAATGAAACTTAAGAAACTACTATGCTTGAAGAACCCTGACAACAACATGATGGAGCATTTGTAAGATCAATTTCTAACAATAAAGTTATTCTTTGTCCTACTATGTGAAATCACTGTAATGAAGATATCAAAGTATACCATATTAAGAAATTTTATGAAGAGAAAATACGATAGTGAAGAAAATATGTCAATTAGTAAGGAAAGTAGTGGATTGTATTGGGGCTTATGAAAGAGTTCTTTCTTAAATCAGAATTAAGAA
Organism: Capsicum annuum; assembly: GCF_002878395.1. Taxonomy (NCBI): domain Eukaryota; kingdom Viridiplantae; phylum Streptophyta; class Magnoliopsida; order Solanales; family Solanaceae; genus Capsicum; species Capsicum annuum. The sequence continues at coordinate 201,742,736 of NC_061120.1, forward strand.
TTCAAAAACTAAATTCATATAATACTTTTCATTTTAATTTCTTTATTATTATTATTATTAAAAAAATGTTTAAATTCATAACTAATGTCTTACGTTATAATTTTACAGAGTACAAATTATGACAACCTAATTTTATCTCTAATAAAAGTCCAAATCATAAGATCGTGTTGTTAGTCCCCTTGGTAAATAATTTTTAATTCTCTTTTATCATGATTTTCAGGTTGTTATATTTTACTTTATCATAATAATTTCTATTATTGTTAATTAATTTATTACAAGTAGTTGTATTATATTATTATGCTAATAAGAGGTCATGAGTTACTTCACTATGTATTTGTAACTCATAAAAATATGTAAGAAAAATATGTGTCTAATAACCTTCAATGATTAATCATCATGACCTCGACAAACAAGTAATGGTACAATAATTTCCATTGATTGGTATGCATAAGGTAGTCCACTGCATAAAACATTTCACATTAGCAGGGTTTGTGAAAGAGTTGTATCCTAAGAGTGTCACATAGAGAATTTACCATAGTACAAGCATCAGTGGATACTTCCAAGACACGAACTCAGTGACGGCGTGACCTATAGGTCATGTGGAAACATGAAATAATGTACTAACTGAAATATAATATACAATAGATCATAGTAGTCATCAAAAGCAAGTAAATACATGTTTGAGGATATAAAATAGAGGATGCCGGAATGAAAAAGTTCATTGTTGTAAGATTTCGGGACTTTAAGATGGTAGACGATAAAACTGTAGTTACCTAAGTTTAAGATTTGCAAGTCATAATCCACAATCTTTTTGCTGAAGGTATAAACTTAAATTATACTTTTATTGAACACATTAAATGTAACGCCTTGAGTCTGCACCCCAGACGCCACATAGTACTTACGATCTTGAAAGACCACAAGTTAACCCATGACTGGTACCTGCTGTGAGCACTGAATAATAATACTAAATAAATGCTGAAGTAAGGCTGAAGTTGCCGTAAGGTTCATAAATGAAAAAAATACTGAATACTGATAAATAAATACTGAAAACTAAATATCTGTCTGAAATAATCTAGCCTGAAAGCCTGTAACTGTCTGAACATAAAGTTGATGGGGCAAGTCCCTAACTAGCTTTGACTACTGAACATGTTGGACTACTGAAATACTGAAATGTTAACTCTATCCTCGAACTATGAGGACTTACCACTAAATCTGCTTCTGATAGTCTGGGCTGCTAAGTACGGTCAGGAGACCGTGCTCTGAACTTATGATATAAGACATTATAGCTTAAAAAAAAGGTATATGTCTGTACTTTGAATGTACTGGTATCCTAAGTGAGGTAGGATGATATGCATGGGTTCATATGCATGAATAATAACTAGTTGAGTAACATGAAAATAACTGAATAAGAGTACACGTATATCTGAAACTACTATAATTACTAATTATGCAATACTATGCACACAACTACGTATACTGTAACTGAGATCACATTAACATTGGATACTGAGTTCTGATAACTGAATGTCTGGTATTTGAGTTTAATGAAATTGTATTACTATTTACAGAAAGACTATTTCTGACAGTCCTGATTCTGTGGAACTGAGCTTAGTTCCGTACTAAGCTGGGTGACTATGTCTGACAATCCTGATTCTGAAAAACTAATCTGAGATCTTATACTGATTCTAAAAATGAAATTGTAGAAGTGTTCATCTAACCGACATACCCCGATTATAAACTAAGTTTGGGTCTAACCTGTGACCCTAGTTGGAAAGGTGTTAGCACCTTGCCAAGGGAAACTAACAATGACTGTGAGTTAAACCTATCTGGCAGGAATATATTTCATCAACTCTTACTGGCAAGAAAACTCGTATGAGATGTATCAACCCTTATCTGTCATGAAGATATCTCAACCTACGCTGACTACGTAGTTCTGTAACACAGGGATTGCTACTAAGGGTTAAACCCTTCACCGACTGGAATGTCTCTATCCCTGGGTTCACTCGGTGCTAAATCTTACTACCAACTGAATAGACATTGAACTGATCACTAGACTGTACTAGACTTGACAAAACTATTACTAATCGTGCTAATTGACTGAACTGGGTTGAGTTCACTAAGTTCTATTAACTGACTGAGTACACTAAGTTCTGTAACTAACTAAGTACACTGAGTTTTGTTAACTGACTGAGTACACTGTACGTGACATCATTGAGACTATTCTATAGCTACTGGAATTCTAAGTAAACAACTAAATTTTGAGTATTGAATACCCCCAGGACTCGATAGCATTGAAAGTAAAATATAGCATAATCTTGAAAGCATGATAACTAGCCACTTTGTCACAATTTATCAGTTGAGGCATTTTATCAAACACTTGCATGGTATAAACTTAAATACATGCTAACATGTTATGATTTCACTATTCAAATCACATGAACATTTTATCAAACACTTGGGGGCATAATTTATGCACATAATGATAATCAACATGCAAGCATCATGT